>NC_136902.1:267565-340065 GCF_949606895.1 Notothenia rossii
CAGGTACCTGGATACGGGTCCAGGTGGATACGGGTCCAGGTACCTGGATACGGGTCCATGTACCTGGATACGGGTCCAGGTGGATACGGGTCCAGGTACCTGCTGTGCGGACTGAGGCTGGAAAAAGGAGTCTTTTTCATTATGAGGAGCGTTCACACCGCAGTACTTTTCCCACAAAGGCTCATCAGAACTTAGTTCATCAGAACTTAGTTCATCAGAACTCTTTAGTTCTCATGAACTAAGTACAGATCGCGTTCTCACCGGAATAAGTCCCTGAGGGAGGATAAGGCAAATGAAGCCGCTGACGTCACTTCTTCTTCTTCTGCTTTGGGTTTACTGGCAGGCCGCAAACCACTTCACGGCGTATACTGCCACCCGGAGTCCCCGGCCGGAAGTCCCCGGAGTTGGGGAAGGCTTCAGTAGAAGCTGCTTGGACTCCCAGTAGCTTCTACTGAAGCCTTCAGAGTAAACGGCCAGAACGCCGACACCTCCTCATCTCCACCGCTCCCATGTTTTCTTTTGTGTTGCCATAAGTTAGTCTCTCTGCGTCTGTGCGCTGAGCTAATGCTAATAATGCTAATGCAAGGATAATAAAATGGCGGCTTCACAAAACTTTTATGGAGTTTTATGGGGCGTGGTTTGCATTCCGTGCAGCCAATCAGAAATAGGAACCTTTTTCTCCCACGAAAGTCCCTGCTCTCTAGCAGGAACGGAAAAGGGTTAAAAAGGTTCTCATGAACTCATTTTGGATCCGGCTCTTTTTGGTGTGAACGCGACATTTCGGAACTATATCGGAACTAAAGTGGGAAAAGTACTGCGGTGTGAACGCGCCTATAGTCCTTGGTCTTGGAATTACCTTCAATCACGCCTCAAACTGAGGACACTTGTCCCTATAGCCTGTTTTAAATTGAAGTTGTCTGAGTCCTTACCACCAGCAGCTCCTGCAGTAATAAGTAGTGCCTTTCTTACTGTCCTAATGTGCTCAATGTAGGGACTGCTTTTCCTCTGTTCTTTACTAGGCTGTGTTCTCTGTATCTCATATGTCTGTGTTCTCTGTATCTCATGTGTCTGTGTTCTCTGTATCTCATATGTCTGTGTTCTCTGTATCTCATGTGTCTGTGTTCTCTGTATCTCATGTGTCTGTGTTCTCTGTATCTCATGTGTCTGTGTTCTCTGTATCTCATGTGTCTGTGTTCTCTGTATCTCATGTGTCTGTGTTCTCTGTATCTCATGTGTCTGTGTTCTCTGTATCTCATGTGTCTGTGTTCTCTGTATCTCATGTGTCTGTGTTCTCTGTATCTCATGTGTCTGTGTTCTCTGTATCTCATGTGTCTGTGTTCTCTGTATCTCATGTGTCTGTGTTCTCTGTATCTCATGTGTCTGTGTTCTCTGTATCTCATGTGTCTGTGTTCTCTGTATCTCATGTGTCTGTGTTCTCTGTATCTCATATGTCTGTGTTCTCTGTATCTCATGTGTCTGTGTTCTCTGTATCTCATGTGTCTGTGTTCTCTGTATCTCATGTGTCTGTGTTCTCTGTATCTCATGTGTCTGTGTTCTCTGTATCTCATGTGTCTGTGTTCTCTGTATCTCATGTGTCTGTGTTCTCTGTATCTCACATGTCTGTGTTCTCTGTATCTCACATGTCTGTGTTCTCTGTATCTCATGTGTCTGTGTTCTCTGTATCTCACATGTCTGTGTTCTCTGTATCTCACATGTCTGTGTTCTCTGTATCTCATGTGTCTGTGTTCTCTGTATCTCACATGTCTGTGTTCTCTGTATCTCACATGTCTGTGTTCTCTGTATCTCATGTGTCTGTGTTCTCTGTATCTCATGTGTCTGTGTTCTCTGTATCTCATGTGTTTGTGTTCTCTGTATCTCACATGTCTGTGTTCTCTGTATCTCACATGTCTGTGTTCTCTGTATCTCATGTGTCTGTGTTCTCTGTATCTCACATGTCTGTGTTCTCTGTATCTCACATGTCTGTGTTCTCTGTATCTCATGTGTCTGTGTTCTCTGTATCTCTCATGTCTGTGTTCTCTGTATCTCATGTGTCTGTGTTCTCTGTATCTCATGTGTCTGTGTTCTCTGTATCTCATGTGTCTGTGTTCTCTGTATCTCATGTGTCTGTGTTCTCTGTATCTCATGTGTCTGTGTTCTCTGTATCTCATGTGTCTGTGTTCTCTGTATCTCATGTGTCTGTGTTCTCTGTATCTCATGTGTCTGTGTTCTCTGTATCTCATGTGTCTGTGTTCTCTGTATCTCATGTGTCTGTGTTCTCTGTATCTCACATGTCTGTGTTCTCTGTATCTCATGTGTCTGTGTTCTCTGTATCTCACATGTCTGTGTTCTCTGTATCTCACATGTCTGTGTTCTCTGTATCTCATGTGTCTGTGTTCTCTGTATCTCTCATGTCTGTGTTCTCTGTATCTCATGTCTGTGTTCTCTGTATCTCATGTGTTTGTGTTCTCTGTATCTCATGTGTCTGTGTTCTCTGTATCTCATGTGTTTGTGTTCTCTGTATCTCATGTCTGTGTTCTCTGTATCTCATGTGTCTGTGTTCTCTGTATCTCATGTGTCTGTGTTCTCTGTATCTCATGTGTTTGTGTTCTCTGTATCTCACATGTCTGTGTTCTCTGTATCTCATGTGTCTGTGTTCTCTGTATCTCATGTGTCTGTGTTCTCTGTATCTCATGTGTCTGTGTTCTCTGTATCTCATGTGTCTGTGTTCTCTGTATCTCATGTGTTTGTGTTCTCTGTATCTCATGTGTTTGTGTTCTCTGTATCTCATGTCTGTGTTCTCTGTATCTCATGTGTCTGTGTTCTCTGTATCTCATGTGTCTGTGTTCTCTGTATCTCATGTGTTTGTGTTCTCTGTATCTCATGTGTCTGTGTTCTCTGTATCTCATGTGTCTGTGTTCTCTGTATCTCATGTGTCTGTGTTCTCTGTATCTCATGTGTCTGTGTTCTCTGTATCTCATGTGTTTGTGTTCTCTGTATCTCATGTGTTTGTGTTCTCTGTATCTCATGTCTGTGTTCTCTGTATCTCACATGTCTGTGTTCTCTGTATCTCATATGTCTGTGTTCTCTGTATCTCATGTGTCTGTGTTCTCTGTATCTCATGTGTCTGTGTTCTCTGTATCTCATGTGTCTGTGTTCTCTGTATCTCATGTGTCTGTGTTCTCTGTATCTCATGTGTCTGTGTTCTCTGTATCTCATGTGTCTGTGTTCTCTGTATCTCATGTGTCTGTGTTCTCTGTATCTCATGTGTCTGTGTTCTCTGTATCTCACATGTCTGTGTTCTCTGTATCTCATGTGTCTGTGTTCTCTGTATCTCATGTGTCTGTGTTCTCTGTATCTCATGTGTCTGTGTTCTCTGTATCTCACATGTCTGTGTTCTCTGTATCTCACATGTCTGTGTTCTCTGTATCTCATGTGTCTGTGTTCTCTGTATCTCACGTGTCTGTGTTCTCTGTATCTCATGTGTCTGTGTTCTCTGTATCTCATGTGTCTGTGTTCTCTGTATCTCATGTGTCTGTGTTCTCTGTATCTCATGTGTCTGTGTTCTCTGTATCTCAAATGTCTGTGTTCTCTGTATCTCACATGTCTGTGTTCTCTGTATCTCATGTGTCTGTGTTCTCTGTATCTCAAATGTCTGTGTTCTCTGTATCTCACATGTCTGTGTTCTCTGTATCTCATATGTCTGTGTTCTCTGTATCTCATGTGTCTGTGTTCTCTGTATCTCACATGTCTGTGTTCTCTGTATCTCATGTGTCTGTGTTCTCTGTATCTCATGTGTCTGTGTTCTCTGTATCTCACATGTCTGTGTTCTCTGTATCTCATGTGTCTGTGTTCTCTGTATCTCATGTGTCTGTGTTCTCTGTATCTCACATGTCTGTGTTCTCTGTATCTCACATGTCTGTGTTCTCTGTATCTCATGTGTCTGTGTTCTCTGTATCTCAAATGTCTGTGTTCTCTGTATCTCACATGTCTGTGTTCTCTGTATCTCATATGTCTGTGTTCTCTGTATCTCATGTGTCTGTGTTCTCTGTATCTCACATGTCTGTGTTCTGTGTATCTCACATGTCTGTGTTCTCTGTATCTCATGTGTCTGTGTTCTCTGTATCTCACATGTCTGTGTTCTCTGTATCTCATGTGTCTGTGTTCTCTGTATCTCATGTGTCTGTGTTCTCTGTATCTCACATGTCTGTGTTCTCTGTATCTCACATGTCTGTGTTCTCTGTATCTCATGTGTCTGTGTTCTCTGTATCTCACATGTCTGTGTTCTCTGTATCTCACATGTCTGTGTTCTCTGTATCTCACATGTCTGTGTTCTCTGTATCTCACGTGTCTGTGTTCTCTGTATCTCACATGTCTGTGTTCTCTGTATCTCATGTGTCTGTGTTCTCTGTATCTCACATGTCTGTGTTCTCTGTATCTCATGTGTCTGTGTTCTCTGTATCTCACATGTCTGTGTTCTCTGTATCTCATGTGTCTGTGTTCTCTGTATCTCATGTGTCTGTGTTCTCTGTATCTCAAATGTCTGTGTTCTCTGTATCTCATGTGTCTGTGTTCTCTGTATCTCATGTGTCTGTGTTCTCTGTATCTCACATGTCTGTGTTCTCTGTATCTCATGTGTCTGTGTTCTCTGTATCTCATGTGTCTGTGTTCTCTGTATCTCATGTGTCTGTGTTCTCTGTATCTCATGTGTCTGTGTTCTCTGTATCTCATGTGTCTGTGTTCTCTGTATCTCATATGTCTGTGTTCTCTGTATCTCACATGTCTGTGTTCTCTGTATCTCATGTGTCTGTGTTCTCTGTATCTCACATGTCTGTGTTCTCTGTATCTCACGTGTCTGTGTTCTCTGTATCTCACATGTCTGTGTTCTCTGTATCTCATGTGTCTGTGTTCTCTGTATCTCATGTGTCTGTGTTCTCTGTATCTCACATGTCTGTGTTCTCTGTATCTCATGTGTCTGTGTTCTCTGTATCTCACATGTCTGTGTTCTCTGTATCTCATGTGTCTGTGTTCTCTGTATCTCATGTGTCTGTGTTCTCTGTATCTCAAATGTCTGTGTTCTCTGTATCTCACGTGTCTGTGTTCTCTGTATCTCATGTGTCTGTGTTCTCTGTATCTCACATGTCTGTGTTCTCTGTATCTCATGTGTCTGTGTTCTCTGTATCTCATGTGTCTGTGTTCTCTGTATCTCATGTGTCTGTGTTCTCTGTATCTCACATGTCTGTGTTCTCTGTATCTCATGTGTCTGTGTTCTCTGTATCTCATGTGTCTGTGTTCTCTGTATCTCATATGTCTGTGTTCTCTGTATCTCATATGTCTGTGTTCTCTGTATCTCACATGTCTGTGTTCTCTGTATCTCATGTGTCTGTGTTCTCTGTATCTCATGTGTCTGTGTTCTCTGTATCTCATGTGTCTGTGTTCTCTGTATCTCACATGTCTGTGTTCTCTGTATCTCATGTGTCTGTGTTCTCTGTATCTCACGTGTCTGTGTTCTCTGTATCTCATGTGTCTGTGTTCTCTGTATCTCACATGTCTGTGTTCTCTGTATCTCACATGTCTGTGTTCTCTGTATCTCACATGTCTGTGTTCTCTGTATCTCACTGTCTGTGTTCTCTGTATCTCATGTGTCTGTGTCTCTGTATCTCATTGTCTGTGTTCTCTGTATCTCATGTGTCTGTGTTCTCTGTATCTCATATGTCTGTGTTCTCTGTATCTCACATGTCTGTGTTCTCTGTATCTCATATGTCTGTGTTCTCTGTATCTCATAGTGTCTGTGTTCTCTGTATCTCACATGTCTGTGTTCTCTGTATCTCATGTGTCTGTGTTCTCTGTATCTCATGTGTCTGTGTTCTCTGTATCTCATGTGTCTGTGTTCTCTGTATCTCATGTGTCTGTGTTCTCTGTATCTCACATGTCTGTGTTCTCTGTATCTCATGTGTCTGTGTTCTCTGTATCTCATGTGTCTGTGTTCTCTGTATCTCATGTGTCTGTGTTCTCTGTATCTCACATGTCTGTGTCTCTGTATCTCACATGTCTGTGTTCTCTGTATCTCATGTGTCTGTGTTCTCTGTATCCCACTTGTCTGTGTTCTCTGTATCTCACATGTCTGTGTTCTCTGTATCTCATGTGTCTGTGTTCTCTGTATCTCACATGTCTGTGTTCTCTGTATCTCATGTGTCTGTGTTCTCTGTATCTCAAGTGTCTGTGTTCTCTGTATCTCATGTGTCTGTGTTCTCTGTATCTCATGTGTCTGTGTTCTCTGTATCTCATGTGTCTGTGTTCTCTGTATCTCACATGTCTGTGTTCTCTGTATCTCATGTGTCTGTGTTCTCTGTATCTCATGTGTCTGTGTTCTCTGTATCTCACATGTCTGTGTTCTCTGTATCTCTCATGTCTGTGTTCTCTGTATCTCATGTGTCTGTGTTCTCTGTATCTCTCATGTCTGTGTTCTCTGTATCTCATGTGTCTGTGTTCTCTGTATCTCACATGTCTGTGTTCTCTGTATCTCATGTCTGTGTTCTCTGTATCTCATGTGTCTGTGTTCTCTGTATCTCATATGTCTGTGTTCTCTGTATCTCATATGTCTGTGTTCTCTGTATCTCACATGTCTGTGTTCTCTGTATCTCACATGTCTGTGTTCTCTGTATCTCATGTGTCTGTGTTCTCTGTATCTCACATGTCTGTGTTCTCTGTATCTCATGTCTGTGTTCTCTGTATCTCATGTGTCTGTGTTCTCTGTATCTCATGTGTCTGTGTTCTCTGTATCTCACTGTGTCTGTGTTCTCTGTATCTCACATGGTCTGTGTTCTCTGTATCTCACGTGTCTGTGTTCTCTGTATCTCATGTGTCTGTGTTCTCTGTATCTCATGTGTCTGTGTTCTCTGTATCTCACATGTCTGTGTTCTCTGTATCTCATGTGTCTGTGTTCTCTGTATCTCATGTGTCTGTGTTCTCTGTATCTCATGTGTCTGTGTCTCTGTATCTCACATGTCTGTGTTCTCTGTATCTCATGTGTCTGTGTTCTCTGTATCTCATGTGTCTGTGTTCTCTGTATCTCATGTGTCTGTGTTCTCTGTATCTCACATGTCTGTGTTCTCTGTATCTCATGTGTCTGTGTTCTCTGTATCTCACAGTGTCTGTGTTCTCTGTATCTCATGTCTGTGTTCTCTGTATCTCACATTGTCTGTGTTCTCTGTATCTCATGTGTCTGTGTTCTCTGTATCTCAAGTGTCTGTGTTCTCTGTATCTCATGTGTCTGTGTTCTCTGTATCTCATGTGTCTGTGTTCTCTGTATCTCATGTGTCTGTGTTCTCTGTATCTCATGTGTCTGTGTTCTCTGTATCTCATGTGTCTGTGTTCTCTGTATCTCATGTGTCTGTGTTCTCTGTATCTCATGTGTCTGTGTTCTCTGTATCTCATGTGTCTGTGTTCTCTGTATCTCATTGTCTGTGTTCTCTGTATCTCATGTGTCTGTGTTCTCTGTATCTCATGTGTCTGTGTTCTCTGTATCTCATGTGTCTGTGTTCTCTGTATCTCATGTGTCTGTGTTCTCTGTATCTCATATGTCTGTGTTCTCTGTATCTCATGTGTCTGTGTTCTCTGTATCTCACATGTCTGTGTTCTCTGTATCTCATGTGTCTGTGTTCTCTGTATCTCATGTGTCTGTGTTCTCTGTATCTCATGTGTCTGTGTTCTCTGTATCTCATGTGTCTGTGTTCTCTGTATCTCATGTCTGTGTTCTCTGTATCTCATGTGTCTGTGTTCTCTGTATCTCACATGTCTGTGTTCTCTGTATCTCATGTGTCTGTGTTCTCTGTATCTCATGTGTCTGTGTTCTCTGTATCTCATGTGTCTGTGTTCTCTGTATCTCAAGTGTCTGTGTTCTCTGTATCTCATGTTCTGTGTTCTCTGTATCTCATGTGTCTGTGTTCTCTGTATCTCTCATGTCTGTGTTCTCTGTATCTCATGTGTCTGTGTTCTCTGTATCTCATGTCTGTGTTCTCTGTATCTCATGTGTCTGTGTTCTCTGTATCTCACTGTGTCTGTGTTCTCTGTATCTCATGTGTCTGTGTTCTCTGTATCTCACATGTCTGTGTTCTCTGTATCTCCATGTCTGTGTTCTCTGTATCTCATGTGTCTGTGTTCTCTGTATCTCTCATGTCTGTGTTCTCTGTATCTCACATGTCTGTGTTCTCTGTATCTCATATGTCTGTGTTCTCTGTATCTCATGTGTCTGTGTTCTCTGTATCTCATGTGTCTGTGTTCTCTGTATCTCATGTGTCTGTGTTCTCTGTATCTCATGTGTCTGTGTTCTGTATCTCATGTGTCTGTGTTCTCTGTATCTCACTGTCTGTGTTCTGTGTATCTCATGTGTCTGTGTTCTCTGTATCTCACATGTCTGTGTTCTCTGTATCTCATGTGTCTGTGTTCTCTGTATCTCATGTGTCTGTGTTCTCTGTATCTCACATGTCTGTGTTCTCTGTATCTCATGTGTCTGTGTTCTCTGTATCTCATGTGTCTGTGTTCTCTGTATCTCATATGTCTGTGTTCTCTGTATCT
The DNA here is from genome assembly GCF_949606895.1 of Notothenia rossii. Classification (NCBI taxonomy): domain Eukaryota; kingdom Metazoa; phylum Chordata; class Actinopteri; order Perciformes; family Nototheniidae; genus Notothenia; species Notothenia rossii. Next base: position 276,140 of record NC_136902.1, read on the forward strand.
CACATGTCTGTGTTCTCTGTATCTCACATGTCTGTGTTCTCTGTATCTCACAGTGTCTGTGTTCTCTGTATCTCATGTGTCTGTGTTCTCTTATCTCATGTCTGTGTTCTCTGTATCTCACATGTCTGTGTTCTCTGTATCTCATGTGTCTGTGTTCTCTGTATCTCATGTGTCTGTGTTCTCTGTATCTCATGATGTCTGTGTTCTCTGTATCTCATGTGTCTGTGTTCTCTGTATCTCATGTGTCTGTGTTCTCTGTATCTCACATGTCTGTGTTCTCTGTATCTCATGTGTCTGTGTTCTCTGTATCTCATGTGTCTGTGTTCTCTGTATCTCACATGTCTGTGTTCTCTGTATCTCCATGTCTGTGTTTCTGTATCTCATGTCTGTGTTCTCTGTATCTCATGTGTCTGTGTTCTCTGTATCTCATGTGTCTGTGTTCTCTGTATCTCTCATGTCTGTGTTCTCTGTATCTCATGTGTCTGTGTTCTCTGTATCTCATGTGTCTGTGTTCTCTGTATCTCATATGTCTGTGTTCTCTGTATCTCATGTGTCTGTGTTCTCTGTATCTCATGTGTCTGTGTTCTCTGTATCTCACGTGTCTGTGTTCTCTGTATCTCACATGTCTGTGTTCTCTGTATCTCACATGTCTGTGTTCTCTGTATCTCATGTGTCTGTGTTCTCTGTATCTCACATGTCTGTGTTCTCTGTATCTCATGTGTCTGTGTTCTCTGTATCTCATGTGTCTGTGTTCTCTGTATCTCATGTGTCTGTGTTCTCTGTATCTCACATGTCTGTGTTCTCTGTATCTCTCGTGTCTGTGTTCTCTGTATCTCATGTGTCTGTGTTCTCTGTATCTCACATGTCTGTGTTCTCTGTATCTCACATGTCTGTGTTCTCTGTATCTCATGTCTGTGTTCTCAGTATCTCATGTGTCTGTGTTCTCTGTATCTCATGTGTCTGTGTTCTCTGTATCTCATGTGTCTGTGTTCTCTGTATCTCATGTGTCTGTGTTCTCTGTATCTCATGTGTCTGTGTTCTCTGTATCTCACATGTCTGTGTTCTCTGTATCTCATGTGTCTGTGTTCTCTGTATCTCATGTGTCTGTGTTCTCTGTATCTCATGTGTCTGTGTTCTCTGTATCTCATGTGTCTGTGTTCTCTGTATCTCATGTGTCTGTGTTCTCTGTATCTCATGTGTCTGTGTTCTCTGTATCTCACATGTCTGTGTTCTCTGTATCTCATGTGTCTGTGTTCTCTGTATCTCATGTGTCTGTGTTCTCTGTATCTCATGTGTCTGTGTTCTCTGTATCTCACATGTCTGTGTTCTCTGTATCTCACGTGTCTGTGTTCTCTGTATCTCATGTGTCTGTGTTCTCTGTATCTCATGTGTCTGTGTTCTCTGTATCTCACATGTCTGTGTTCTCTGTATCTCATGTGTCTGTGTTCTCTGTATCTCATGTGTCTGTGTTCTCTGTATCTCATGTGTCTGTGTTCTCTGTATCTCATGTGTCTGTGTTCTCTGTATCTCATGTGTCTGTGTTCTCTGTATCTCACGTGTCTGTGTTCTCTGTATCTCATGTGTCTGTGTTCTCTGTATCTCATGTGTCTGTGTTCTCTGTATCTCATGTGTCTGTGTTCTCTGTATCTCACATGTCTGTGTTCTCTGTATCTCACATGTCTGTGTTCTCTGTATCTCATGTGTCTGTGTTCTCTGTATCTCACGTGTCTGTGTTCTCTGTATCTCATGTGTTTGTGTTCTCTGTATCTCACATGTCTGTGTTCTCTGTATCTCACATGTCTGTGTTCTCTGTATCTCATGTGTCTGTGTTCTCTGTATCTCATGTGTCTGTGTTCTCTGTATCTCATGTGTCTGTGTTCTCTGTATCTCAAATGTCTGTGTTCTCTGTATCTCACATGTCTGTGTTCTCTGTATCTCATGTGTCTGTGTTCTCTGTATCTCAAATGTCTGTGTTCTCTGTATCTCACATGTCTGTGTTCTCTGTATCTCATATGTCTGTGTTCTCTGTATCTCACATGTCTGTGTTCTCTGTATCTCATGTGTCTGTGTTCTCTGTATCTCACATGTCTGTGTTCTCTGTATCTCATGTGTCTGTGTTCTCTGTATCTCATGTGTCTGTGTTCTCTGTATCTCACATGTCTGTGTTCTCTGTATCTCACATGTCTGTGTTCTCTGTATCTCATGTGTCTGTGTTCTCTGTATCTCACATGTCTGTGTTCTCTGTATCTCACATGTCTGTGTTCTCTGTATCTCACATGTCTGTGTTCTCTGTATCTCACATGTCTGTGTTCTCTGTATCTCATATGTCTGTGTTCTCTGTATCTCATGTGTCTGTGTTCTCTGTATCTCACGTGTCTGTGTTCTCTGTATCTCACATGTCTGTGTTCTCTGTATCTCATGTGTCTGTGTTCTCTGTATCTCACATGTCTGTGTTCTCTGTATCTCATGTGTCTGTGTTCTCTGTATCTCACATGTCTGTGTTCTCTGTATCTCATGTGTCTGTGTTCTCTGTATCTCATGTGTCTGTGTTCTCTGTATCTCACATGTCTGTGTTCTCTGTATCTCACATGTCTGTGTTCTCTGTATCTCACATGTCTGTGTTCTCTGTATCTCATGTGTCTGTGTTCTCTGTATCTCATGTGTCTGTGTTCTCTGTATCTCACATGTCTGTGTTCTCTGTATCTCATGTGTCTGTGTTCTCTGTATCTCATGTGTCTGTGTTCTCTGTATCTCATGTGTCTGTGTTCTCTGTATCTCATGTGTCTGTGTTCTCTGTATCTCATGTGTCTGTGTTCTCTGTATCTCATATGTCTGTGTTCTCTGTATCTCACATGTCTGTGTTCTCTGTATCTCATGTGTCTGTGTTCTCTGTATCTCACATGTCTGTGTTCTCTGTATCTCATGTGTCTGTGTTCTCTGTATCTCATGTGTCTGTGTTCTCTGTATCTCTCATGTCTGTGTTCTCTGTATCTCACGTGTCTGTGTTCTCTGTATCTCACATGTCTGTGTTCTCTGTATCTCATGTGTCTGTGTTCTCTGTATCTCACATGTCTGTGTTCTCTGTATCTCATGTGTCTGTGTTCTCTGTATCTCACATGTCTGTGTTCTCTGTATCTCATGTGTCTGTGTTCTCTGTATCTCATGTGTCTGTGTTCTCTGTATCTCAAATGTCTGTGTTCTCTGTATCTCATGTGTCTGTGTTCTCTGTATCTCATGTGTCTGTGTTCTCTGTATCTCATGTGTCTGTGTTCTCTGTATCTCACATGTCTGTGTTCTCTGTATCTCATGTGTCTGTGTTCTCTGTATCTCACATGTCTGTGTTCTCTGTATCTCATATGTCTGTGTTCTCTGTATCTCATGTGTCTGTGTTCTCTGTATCTCACATGTCTGTGTTCTCTGTATCTCACATGTCTGTGTTCTCTGTATCTCACATGTCTGTGTTCTCTGTATCTCACATGTCTGTGTTCTCTGTATCTCATGTGTCTGTGTTCTCTGTATCTCATGTGTCTGTGTTCTCTGTATCTCATGTGTCTGTGTTCTCTGTATCTCACATGTCTGTGTTCTCTGTATCTCACATGTCTGTGTTCTCTGTATCTCATGTGTCTGTGTTCTCTTTATCTCATGTGTCTGTGTTCTCTGTATCTCATATGTCTGTGTTCTCTGTATCCCATATGTCTGTGTTCTCTGTATCTCACATGTCTGTGTTCTCTGTATCTCATGTGTCTGTGTTCTCTGTATCTCATGTGTCTGTGTTCTCTGTATCTCATGTGTCTGTGTTCTCTGTATCTCATGTGTCTGTGTTCTCTGTATCTCATGTGTCTGTGTTCTCTGTATCTCATGTGTCTGTGTTCTCTGTATCTCATGTGTCTGTGTTCTCTGTATCTCACATGTCTGTGTTCTCTGTATCTCATGTGTCTGTGTTCTCTGTATCTCACATGTCTGTGTTCTCTGTATCTCATGTGTCTGTGTTCTCTGTATCTCATGTGTCTGTGTTCTCTGTATCTCATGTGTCTGTGTTCTCTGTATCTCATGTGTCTGTGTTCTCTGTATCTCACATGTCTGTGTTCTCTGTATCTCATGTGTCTGTGTTCTCTGTATCTCACATGTCTGTGTTCTCTGTATCTCACATGTCTGTGTTCTCTGTATCTCATGTGTCTGTGTTCTCTGTATCTCACATGTCTGTGTTCTCTGTATCTCATGTGTCTGTGTTCTCTGTATCTCATGTGTCTGTGTTCTCTGTATCTCACATGTCTGTGTTCTCTGTATCTCATGTGTCTGTGTTCTCTGTATCTCATGTGTCTGTGTTCTCTGTATCTCACATGTCTGTGTTCTCTGTATCTCTCATGTCTGTGTTCTCTGTATCTCATGTGTCTGTGTTCTCTGTATCTCTCATGTCTGTGTTCTCTGTATCTCATGTGTCTGTGTTCTCTGTATCTCACATGTCTGTGTTCTCTGTATCTCATGTGTCTGTGTTCTCTGTATCTCACATGTCTGTGTTCTCTGTATCTCATGTGTCTGTGTTCTCTGTATCTCACATGTCTGTGTTCTCTGTATCTCATGTGTCTGTGTTCTCTGTATCTCATGTGTCTGTGTTCTCTGTATCTCATGTGTCTGTGTTCTCTGTATCTCACATGTCTGTGTTCTCTGTATCTCACATGTCTGTGTTCTCTGTATCTCACGTGTCTGTGTTCTCTGTATCTCATGTGTCTGTGTTCTCTGTATCTCATGTGTCTGTGTTCTCTGTATCTCACATGTCTGTGTTCTGTGTATCTCATGTGTCTGTGTTCTCTGTATCTCACATGTCTGTGTTCTCTGTATCTCACATGTCTGTGTTCTCTGTATCTCACATGTCTGTGTTCTCTGTATCTCATGTGTCTGTGTTCTCTGTATCTCATATGTCTGTGTTCTCTGTATCTCACATGTCTGTGTTCTCTGTATCTCATGTGTCTGTGTTCTCTGTATCTCATGTGTCTGTGTTCTCTGTATCTCATGTGTCTGTGTTCTCTGTATCTCATGTGTCTGTGTTCTCTGTATCTCATGTGTCTGTGTTCTCTGTATCTCATGTGTCTGTGTTCTCTGTATCTCATGTGTCTGTGTTCTCTGTATCTCATGTGTCTGTGTTCTCTGTATCTCATGTGTCTGTGTTCTCTGTATCTCATGTGTCTGTGTTCTCTGTATCTCATATGTCTGTGTTCTCTGTATCTCATGTGTCTGTGTTCTCTGTATCTCATATGTCTGTGTTCTCTGTATCTCATGTGTCTGTGTTCTCTGTATCTCACATGTCTGTGTTCTCTGTATCTCACATGTCTGTGTTCTCTGTATCTCATGTGTCTGTGTTCTCTGTATCTCACATGTCTGTGTTCTCTGTATCTCACATGTCTGTGTTCTCTGTATCTCATGTGTCTGTGTTCTCTGTATCTCATGTGTCTGTGTTCTCTGTATCTCATATGTCTGTGTTCTCTGTATCTCACATGTCTGTGTTCTCTGTATCTCATGTGTCTGTGTTCTCTGTATCTCATGTGTCTGTGTTCTGTGTATCTCACATGTCTGTGTTCTCTGTATCTCACGTGTCTGTGTTCTCTGTATCTCACATGTCTGTGTTCTCTGTATCTCATGTGTCTGTGTTCTCTGTATCTCATGTGTCTGTGTTCTCTGTATCTCATGTGTCTGTGTTCTCTGTATCTCATGTGTCTGTGTTCTCTGTATCTCATGTGTCTGTGTTCTCTGTATCTCATGTGTCTGTGTTCTCTGTATCTCATGTGTCTGTGTTCTCTGTATCTCATGTGTCTGTGTTCTCTGTATCTCATGTGTCTGTGTTCTCTGTATCTCATGTGTCTGTGTTCTGTGTATCTCACATGTCTGTGTTCTCTGTATCTCACATGTCTGTGTTCTCTGTATCTCATGTTTCTGTGTTCTCTGTATCTCATGTGTCTGTGTTCTCTGTATCTCTCATGTCTGTGTTCTCTGTATCTCACATGTCTGTGTTCTCTGTATCTCATGTGTCTGTGTTCTCTGTATCTCATGTGTCTGTGTTCTCTGTATCTCATGTGTCTGTGTTCTCTGTATCTCATGTGTCTGTGTTCTCTGTATCTCATGTGTCTGTGTTCTCTGTATCTCTCATGTCTGTGTTCTCTGTATCTCTCATGTCTGTGTTCTCTGTATCTCATGTGTCTGTGTTCTCTGTATCTCTCATGTCTGTGTTCTCTGTATCTCATGTGTCTGTGTTCTCTGTATCTCACATGTCTGTGTTCTCTGTATCTCTCATGTCTGTGTTCTCTGTATCTCACATGTCTGTGTTCTCTGTATCTCATGTCTGTGTTCTCTGTATCTCACATGTCTGTGTTCTCTGTATCTCATGTGTCTGTGTTCTCTGTATCTCACGTGTCTGTGTTCTCTGTATCTCTCATGTCTGTGTTCTCTGTATCTCACATGTCTGTGTTCTCTGTATCTCATATGTCTGTGTTCTCTGTATCTCATGTGTCTGTGTTCTCTGTATCTCTCATGTCTGTGTTCTCTGTATCTCATGTGTCTGTGTTCTCTGTATCTCATGTGTCTGTGTTCTCTGTATCTCATGTGTCTGTGTTCTCTGTATCTCATGTGTCTGTGTTCTCTGTATCTCATGTGTCTGTGTTCTCTGTATCTCACGTGTCTGTGTTCTGTGTATCTCATGTGTCTGTGTTCTCTGTATCTCATGTGTCTGTGTTCTCTGTATCTCATGTGTCTGTGTTCTCTGTATCTCATGTGTCTGTGTTCTCTGTATCTCATATGTCTGTGTTCTCTGTATTTCACATGTCTGTGTTCTCTGTATCTCACATGTCTGTGTTCTCTGTATCTCACATGTCTGTGTTCTCTGTATCTCATGTGTCTGTGTTCTCTGTATCTCATGTGTCTGTGTTCTCTGTATCTCATATGTCTGTGTTCTCTGTATCTCACATGTCTGTGTTCTCTGTATCTCATGTGTCTGTGTTCTCTGTATCTCATGTCTGTGTTCTCTGTATCTCATGTGTCTGTGTTCTCTGTATCTCATGTGTCTGTGTTCTCTGTATCTCATATGTCTGTGTTCTCTGTATCTCACATGTCTGTGTTCTCTGTATCTCACATGTCTGTGTTCTCTGTATCTCATGTGTCTGTGTTCTCTGTATCTCATGTGTCTGTGTTCTCTGTATCTCATATGTCTGTGTTCTCTGTATTTCACATGTCTGTGTTCTCTGTATCTCACATGTCTGTGTTCTCTGTATCTCACATGTCTGTGTTCTCTGTATCTCATGTGTCTGTGTTCTCTGTATCTCATGTGTCTGTGTTCTCTGTATCTCATGTGTCTGTGTTCTCTGTATCTCACATGTCTGTGTTCTCTGTATCTCATGTGTCTGTGTTCTCTTTATCTCATGTGTCTGTGTTCTCTGTATCTCATGTGTCTGTGTTCTCTGTATCTCTCATGTCTGTGTTCTCTGTATCTCATGTGTCTGTGTTCTCTGTATCTCATGTGTCTGTGTTCTCTGTATCTCATGTGTCTGTGTTCTCTGTATCTCACATGTCTGTGTTCTCTGTATCTCACATGTCTGTGTTCTCTGTATCTCATGTGTCTGTGTTCTCTTTATCTCATGTGTCTGTGTTCTCTGTATCTCATGTGTCTGTGTTCTCTGTATCTCTCATGTCTGTGTTCTCTGTATCTCATGTGTCTGTGTTCTCTGTATCTCATATGTCTGTGTTCTCTGTATCTCATGTGTCTGTGTTCTCTGTATCTCATGTGTCTGTGTTCTCTGTATCTCACGTGTCTGTGTTCTCTGTATCTCACATGTCTGTGTTCTCTGTATCTCACATGTCTGTGTTCTCTGTATCTCATGTGTCTGTGTTCTCTGTATCTCACATGTCTGTGTTCTCTGTATCTCATGTGTCTGTGTTCTCTGTATCTCATGTGTCTGTGTTCTCTGTATCTCATGTGTCTGTGTTCTCTGTATCTCACATGTCTGTGTTCTCAGTATCTCATGTGTCTGTGTTCTCTGTATCTCATGTGTCTGTGTTCTCTGTATCTCATGTGTCTGTGTTCTCTGTATCTCATGTGTCTGTGTTCTCTGTATCTCATGTGTCTGTGTTCTCTGTATCTCATGTCTGTGTTCTCAGTATCTCATGTGTCTGTGTTCTCTGTATCTCATGTGTCTGTGTTCTCTGTATCTCATGTGTCTGTGTTCTCTGTATCTCATGTGTCTGTGTTCTCTTTATCTCATGTCTGTGTTCTCTGTATCTCATGTGTCTGTGTTCTCTGTATCTCATGTGTCTGTGTTCTCTGTATCTCATGTGTCTGTGTTCTCTGTATCTCATGTGTCTGTGTTCTCTGTATCTCATGTGTCTGTGTTCTCTGTATCTCATGTGTCTGTGTTCTCTGTATCTCATGTGTCTGTGTTCTCTGTATCTCATGTGTCTGTGTTCTCTGTATCTCATGTGTCTGTGTTCTCTGTATCTCATATGTTTGTGTTCTCTGTATCTCATGTGTCTGTGTTCTCAGTATCTCATGTCTGTGTTCTCTTTATCTCATGTGTCTGTGTTCTCTGTATCTCATGTCTGTGTTCTCTGTATCTCATGTGTCTGTGTTCTCTGTATCTCACATGTCTGTGTTCTCTGTATCTCATGTGTCTGTGTTCTCTGTATCTCATGTGTCTGTGTTCTCTGTATCTCACATGTCTGTGTTCTCTGTATCTCATGTGTCTGTGTTCTCTGTATCTCAAATGTCTGTGTTCTCTGTATCTCATGTGTCTGTGTTCTCAGTATCTCATGTGTCTGTGTTCTCTGTATCTCTCATGTCTGTGTTCTCAGTATCTCATGTGTCTGTGTTCTCTGTATCTCATGTGTCTGTGTTCTCTGTATCTCATATGTCTGTGTTCTCTGTATCTCATGTGTCTGTGTTCTCTGTATCTCATGTGTCTGTGTTCTCTGTATCTCATGTGTCTGTGTTCTCTGTATCTCACATGTCTGTGTTCTCTGTATCTCATGTGTCTGTGTTCTCTGTATCTCACATGTCTGTGTTCTCTGTATCTCATGTGTCTGTGTTCTCTGTATCTCACATGTCTGTGTTCTCTGTATCTCATATGTCTGTGTTCTCTGTATCTCACATGTCTGTGTTCTCTGTATCTCACATGTCTGTGTTCTCTGTATCTCACATGTCTGTGTTCTCTGTATCTCATGTGTCTGTGTTCTCTGTATCTCATATGTCTGTGTTCTCTGTATCTCATGTGTCTGTGTTCTCTGTATCTCATGTGTCTGTGTTCTCTGTATCTCATGTGTCTGTGTTCTCTGTATCTCATGTGTCTGTGTTCTCTTTATCTCATGTGTCTGTGTTCTCTGTATCTCATGTGTCTGTGTTCTCTGTATCTCATGTGTCTGTGTTCTCTGTATCTCATGTGTCTGTGTTCTCTTTATCTCATGTGTCTGTGTTCTCTGTATCTCATGTGTCTGTGTTCTCTGTATCTCATGTGTCTGTGTTCTCTGTATCTCACATGTCTGTGTTCTCTGTATCTCATGTGTCTGTGTTCTCTGTATCTCACATGTCTGTGTTCTCTGTATCTCACGTGTCTGTGTTCTCTGTATCTCATGTGTCTGTGTTCTCTGTATCTCATGTGTCTGTGTTCTCTGTATCTCATATGTCTGTGTTCTCTGTATCTCATGTGTCTGTGTTCTCTGTATCTCACATGTCTGTGTTCTCTGTATCTCACATGTCTGTGTTCTCTGTATCTCTCATGTCTGTGTTCTCTGTATCTCACATGTCTGTGTTCTCTGTATCTCATGTGTCTGTGTTCTCTGTATCTCATGTGTCTGTGTTCTCTGTATCTCTCATGTCTGTGTTCTCTGTATCTCACATGTCTGTGTTCTCTGTATCTCACATGTCTGTGTTCTCTGTATCTCACATGTCTGTGTTCTCTGTATCTCACATGTCTGTGTTCTCTGTATCTCACATGTCTGTGTTCTCTGTATCTCTCATGTCTGTGTTCTCTGTATCTCACATGTCTGTGTTCTCTGTATCTCATGTGTCTGTGTTCTCTGTATCTCATGTGTCTGTGTTCTCTGTATCTCACATGTCTGTGTTCTCTGTATCTCATGTGTCTGTGTTCTCTGTATCTCATGTGTCTGTGTTCTCTGTATCTCATGTCTGTGTTCTCTGTATCTCATGTGTCTGTGTTCTCTGTATCTCACATGTCTGTGTTCTCTGTATCTCATATGTCTGTGTTCTCTGTATCTCATATGTCTGTGTTCTCTGTATCTCATGTCTGTGTTCTCTGTATCTCACATGTCTGTGTTCTCTGTATCTCATGTGTCTGTGTTCTCTGTATCTCACGTGTCTGTGTTCTCTGTATCTCATGTGTCTGTGTTCTCTGTATCTCATGTGTCTGTGTTCTCTGTATCTCATGTGTCTGTGTTCTCTGTATCTCACATGTCTGTGTTCTCTGTATCTCATGTGTCTGTGTTCTCTGTATCTCTCATGTCTGTGTTCTCTGTATCTCATGTGTCTGTGTTCTCTGTATCTCACATGTCTGTGTTCTCTGTATCTCATGTGTCTGTGTTCTCTGTATCTCATGTGTCTGTGTTCTCTGTATCTCACATGTCTGTGTTCTCTGTATCTCATGTGTCTGTGTTCTCTGTATCTCTCATGTCTGTGTTCTCTGTATCTCATGTGTCTGTGTTCTCTGTATCTCTCATGTCTGTGTTCTCTGTATCTCATGTGTCTGTGTTCTCTGTATCTCATGTGTCTGTGTTCTCTGTATCTCACATGTCTGTGTTCTCTGTATCTCATGTGTCTGTGTTCTCTGTATCTCACATGTCTGTGTTCTCTGTATCTCATGTGTCTGTGTTCTCTGTATCTCTCATGTCTGTGTTCTCTGTATCTCATGTGTCTGTGTTCTCTGTATCTCATGTGTCTGTGTTCTCTGTATCTCACGTGTCTGTGTTCTCTGTATCTCTCATGTCTGTGTTCTCTGTATCTCACATGTCTGTGTTCTCTGTATCTCACATGTCTGTGTTCTCTGTATCTCATGTGTCTGTGTTCTCTGTATCTCATGTGTCTGTGTTCTCTGTATCTCATGTGTCTGTGTTCTCTGTATCTCATATGTCTGTGTTCTCTGTATCTCATGTGTCTGTGTTCTCTGTATCTCACATGTCTGTGTTCTCTGTATCTCACATGTCTGTGTTCTCTGTATCTCATGTGTCTGTGTTCTCTGTATCTCATGTGTCTGTGTTCTCTGTATCTCATGTGTCTGTGTTCTCTGTATCTCATGTGTCTGTGTTCTCTGTATCTCATGTGTCTGTGTTCTCTGTATCTCATGTGTCTGTGTTCTCTGTATCTCATGTGTCTGTGTTCTCTGTATCTCATGTGTCTGTGTTCTCTGTATCTCATGTGTCTGTGTTCTCTGTATCTCATGTCTGTGTTCTCTGTATCTCACATGTCTGTGTTCTCTGTATCTCATGTGTCTGTGTTCTCTGTATCTCATGTGTCTGTGTTCTCTGTATCTCATATGTCTGTGTTCTCTGTATCTCACGTGTCTGTGTTCTCTGTATCTCATGTGTCTGTGTTCTCTGTATCTCATGTGTCTGTGTTCTCTGTATCTCATGTGTCTGTGTTCTCTGTATCTCATGTGTCTGTGTTCTCTGTATCTCATGTGTCTGTGTTCTCTGTATCTCATGTCTGTGTTCTCTGTATCTCACATGTCTGTGTTCTCTGTATCTCATGTGTCTGTGTTCTCTGTATCTCATGTGTCTGTGTTCTCTGTATCTCATATGTCTGTGTTCTCTGTATCTCATGTGTCTGTGTTCTCTGTATCTCATGTGTCTGTGTTCTCTGTATCTCACATGTCTGTGTTCTCTGTATCTCATATGTCTGTGTTCTCTGTATCTCACATGTCTGTGTTCTCTGTATCTCACATGTCTGTGTTCTCTGTATCTCATGTGTCTGTGTTCTCTGTATCTCATGTGTCTGTGTTCTCTGTATCTCATGTGTCTGTGTTCTCTGTATCTCATGTGTCTGTGTTCTCTGTATCTCATGTGTCTGTGTTCTCTGTATCTCATGTGTCTGTGTTCTCTGTATCTCACATGTCTGTGTTCTCTGTATCTCATGTGTCTGTGTTCTCTGTATCTCATGTGTCTGTGTTCTCTTTATCTCATGTGTCTGTGTTCTCTGTATCTCATGTGTCTGTGTTCTCTGTATCTCACATGTCTGTGTTCTCTGTATCTCACATGTCTGTGTTCTCTTTATCTCATGTGTCTGTGTTCTCTGTATCTCACATGTCTGTGTTCTCTGTATCTCACATGTCTGTGTTCTCTGTATCTCATGTGTCTGTGTTCTCTGTATCTCATGTGTCTGTGTTCTCTGTATCTCATGTGTCTGTGTTCTCTGTATCTCACATGTCTGTGTTCTCTGTATCTCACATGTCTGTGTTCTCTGTATCTCATGTGTCTGTGTTCTCTGTATCTCATGTGTCTGTGTTCTCTGTATCTCATGTGTCTGTGTTCTCTTTATCTCACATGTCTGTGTTCTCTGTATCTCACATGTCTGTGTTCTCTGTATCTCACATGTCTGTGTTCTCTGTATCTCATGTGTCTGTGTTCTCTGTATCTCATGTGTCTGTGTTCTCTGTATCTCATGTGTCTGTGTTCTCTGTATCTCACATGTCTGTGTTCTCTGTATCTCACATGTCTGTGTTCTCTGTATCTCACATGTCTGTGTTCTCTGTATCTCATGTGTCTGTGTTCTCTGTATCTCATGTGTCTGTGTTCTCTTTATCTCATGTGTCTGTGTTCTCTGTATCTCATGTGTCTGTGTTCTCTTTATCTCATGTATCTGTGTTCTCTGTATCTCATGTGTCTGTGTTCTCTTTATCTCATGTGTCTGTGTTCTCTGTATCTCATATGTCTGTGTTCTCTGTATCTCATGTGTCTGTGTTCTCTGTATCTCATGTGTCTGTGTTCTCTGTATCTCATGTGTCTGTGTTCTCTGTATCTCACATGTCTGTGTTCTCTGTATCTCACATGTCTGTGTTCTCTGTATCTCACATGTCTGTGTTCTCTGTATCTCATGTGTCTGTGTTCTCTGTATCTCATGTGTCTGTGTTCTCTTTATCTCATGTGTCTGTGTTCTCTGTATCTCATGTGTCTGTGTTCTCTTTATCTCATGTATCTGTGTTCTCTGTATCTCATGTGTCTGTGTTCTCTTTATCTCATGTGTCTGTGTTCTCTGTATCTCATATGTCTGTGTTCTCTGTATCTCATGTGTCTGTGTTCTCTGTATCTCATGTGTCTGTGTTCTCTGTATCTCATGTGTCTGTGTTCTCTGTATCTCATGTGTCTGTGTTCTCTGTATCTCATGTGTCTGTGTTCTCTGTATCTCATGTGTCTGTGTTCTCAGTATCTCATGTGTCTGTGTTCTCTGTATCTCACATGTCTGTGTTCTCTGTATCTCACATGTCTGTGTTCTCTGTATCTCATGTGTCTGTGTTCTCAGTATCTCATGTGTCTGTGTTCTCTGTATCTCACATGTCTGTGTTCTCTGTATCTCACATGTCTGTGTTCTCTGTATCTCATGTGTCTGTGTTCTCTGTATCTCACATGTCTGTGTTCTCTGTATCTCACATGTCTGTGTTCTCTGTATCTCATGTGTCTGTGTTCTCTGTATCTCACATGTCTGTGTTCTCTGTATCTCACATGTCTGTGTTCTCTGTATCTCATGTCTGTGTTCTCTGTATCTCATGTGTCTGTGTTCTCTGTATCTCATGTGTCTGTGTTCTCTGTATCTCACATGTCTGTGTTCTCTGTATCTCACATGTCTGTGTTCTCTGTATCTCACATGTCTGTGTTCTCTGTATCTCACATGTCTGTGTTCTCTTTATCTCATGTGTCTGTGTTCTCTGTATCTCACATGTCTGTGTTCTCTGTATCTCACATGTCTGTGTTCTCTGTATCTCACATGTCTGTGTTCTCTGTATCTCATGTGTCTGTGTTCTCTGTATCTCACATGTCTGTGTTCTCTGTATCTCACGTGTCTGTGTTCTCTGTATCTCATGTGTCTGTGTTCTCTGTATCTCACATGTCTGTGTTCTCTGTATCTCATGTGTCTGTGTTCTCTGTATCTCATGTGTCTGTGTTCTCTTTATCTCATGTGTCTGTGTTCTCTGTATCTCACATGTCTGTGTTCTCTGTATCTCACATGTCTGTGTTCTCTGTATCTCATGTGTCTGTGTTCTCTGTATCTCACATGTCTGTGTTCTCTGTATCTCACATGTCTGTGTTCTCTGTATCTCACATGTCTGTGTTCTCTGTATCTCATGTGTCTGTGTTCTCTGTATCTCACATGTCTGTGTTCTCTGTATCTCACATGTCTGTGTTCTCTGTATCTCACATGTCTGTGTTCTCTGTATCTCACATGTCTGTGTTCTCTGTATCTCATGTGTCTGTGTTCTCTGTATCTCATGTGTCTGTGTTCTCTGTATCTCATGTGTCTGTGTTCTCTGTATCTCACATGTCTGTGTTCTCTTTATCTCATGTGTCTGTGTTCTCTGTATCTCATGTGTTTGTGTTCTCTGTATCTCATGTGTCTGTGTTCTCTGTATCTCATGTGTCTGTGTTCTCTGTATCTCATGTGTCTGTGTTCTCTGTATCTCATGTGTCTGTGTTCTCTGTATCTCACATGTCTGTGTTCTCTGTATCTCATGTGTCTGTGTTCTCTGTATCTCATGTGTCTGTGTTCTCTGTATCTCATGTGTCTGTGTTCTCTGTATCTCATGTGTCTGTGTTCTCTGTATCTCATGTGTCTGTGTTCTCTGTATCTCATGTGTCTGTGTTCTCTTTATCTCATGTGTCTGTGTTCTCTGTATCTCACATGTCTGTGTTCTCTGTATCTCATGTGTCTGTGTTCTCTGTATCTCACATGTCTGTGTTCTCTGTATCTCACATGTCTGTGTTCTCTGTATCTCATGTGTCTGTGTTCTCTGTATCTCACATGTCTGTGTTCTCTGTATCTCACATGTCTGTGTTCTCTGTATCTCATGTGTCTGTGTTCTCTGTATCTCACATGTCTGTGTTCTCTGTATCTCACATGTCTGTGTTCTCTGTATCTCATGTGTCTGTGTTCTCTGTATCTCACATGTCTGTGTTCTCTGTATCTCACGTGTCTGTGTTCTCTGTATCTCATGTGTCTGTGTTCTCTGTATCTCATGTGTCTGTGTTCTCTGTATCTCATGTGTCTGTGTTCTCTGTATCTCATGTGTCTGTGTTCTCTGTATCTCATATGTCTGTGTTCTCTGTATCTCATGTGTCTGTGTTCTCTGTATCTCATGTGTCTGTGTTCTCTGTATCTCATGTGTCTGTGTTCTCTGTATCTCACATGTCTGTGTTCTCTGTATCTCATGTGTCTGTGTTCTCTGTATCTCATGTGTCTGTGTTCTCTGTATCTCACATGTCTGTGTTCTCTGTATCTCATATGTCTGTGTTCTCTGTATCTCATGTGTCTGTGTTCTCTGTATCTCACATGTCTGTGTTCTCTGTATCTCATGTGTCTGTGTTCTCTGTATCTCACATGTCTGTGTTCTGTGTATCTCACATGTCTGTGTTCTCTGTATCTCATGTGTCTGTGTTCTCTGTATCTCATGTGTCTGTGTTCTCTGTATCTCACATGTCTGTGTTCTCTGTATCTCATGTGTCTGTGTTCTCTGTATCTCATGTGTCTGTGTTCTCTGTATCTCACATGTCTGTGTTCTCTGTATCTCATATGTCTGTGTTCTCTGTATCTCATGTGTCTGTGTTCTCTGTATCTCACATGTTTGTGTTCTCTGTATTTCATGTGTTTGTGTTCTCTGTATCTCATGTGTCTGTGTTCTCTGTATCTCATGTGTCTGTGTTCTGTGTTCACCGTGTCACGGTCAGCTTTGTGAATGAGATTTCATCTCAATGCTTTTTATCTGGTTAAATACAATACAAATAAATCTCCTACACAGACCCTGATTGGACAGCATGTGTGTGTGTGGGCGTGTCCTTGTGTCTCACCTGGAACAGCCCCAGGGTGCCGCTGGCCTCGCCCCCCCCCCCGCTGCGCACCCACGCGGGCTGCAGCAGCACCACGAGCTGCAGGACCGCGGAGCAGAGTGCGCATACGGCCCACAGCGCACCCACCGCGCGCACACTGCGCACGAACTCCGTCTGATAGAGCCGCGAGAGGTCCGCGAGGGGTGGGGGGGTAGACATACCTGTGGGGGGTGGGGGGGGGGAGACTTTAATTACAGGTGTGAGCTGCAGCACAATCAATGACTGAAACTACTGACATGAGAAATACAGATGTGTTGTAGCTGCATCAAAGCAGAGACATGTCCACAAGTCTCTGAAGCTGCATCAAAGCAGAGACATGTCCACAAGTCTCTGAAGCTGCATCAAAGCAGAGACATGTCCACAAGTCTCTGAAGCAGCATCAAAGCAGAGACATGTCCACAAGTCTCTGAAGCTGCATCAAAGCAGAGACATGTCCACAAGTCTCTGAAGCTGCATCAAAGCAGAGACATGTCAACAAGTCTCTGAAGCTGCATCAAAGCAGAGACATGTCCACAAGTCTCTGAAGCTGCATCAAAGCAGAGACATGTCAACAAGTCTCTGAAGCAGCATCAAAGCAGAGACATGTCCACAAGTCTCTGAAGCAGCATCAAAGCAGAGACATGTCCACAAGTCTCTGAAGCTGCATCAAAGCAGAGACATGTCCACAAGTCTCTGAAGCTGCATCAAAGCAGAGACATGTCAACAAGTCTCTGAAGCTGCATCAAAGCAGAGACATGTCAACAAGTCTCTGAAGCTGCATCAAAGCAGAGACATGTCAACAAGTCTCTGAAGCAGCATCAAAGCAGAGACATGTCCACAAGTCTCTGAAGCAGCATCAAAGCAGAGACATGTCCACAAGTCTCTGAAGCTGCATCAAAGCAGAGACATGTCCACAAGTCTCTGAAGCTGCATCAAAGCAGAGACATGTCCACAAGTCTCTGAAGCTGCATCAAAGCAGAGACATGTCAACAAGTCTCTGAAGCTGCATCAAAGCAGAGACATGTCCACAAGTCTCTGAAGCTGCATCAAAGCAGAGACATGTCCACAAGTCTCTGAAGCTGCATCAAAGCAGAGACATGTCCACAAGTCTCTGAAGCTGCATCAAAGCAGAGACATGTCAACAAGTCTCTGAAGCTGCATCAAAGCAGAGACATGTCCACAAGTCTCTGAAGCTGCATCAAAGCAGAGACATGTCAACAAGTCTCTGAAGCTGCATCAAAGCAGAGACATGTCAACAAGTCTCTGAAACTGCATCAAAGCAGAGACATGTCCACAAGTCTCTGAAGCTGCATCAAAGCAGAGACATGTCAACAAGTCTCTGAAGCTGCATCAAAGCAGAGACATGTCAACAAGTCTCTGAAGCTGCATCAAAGCAGAGACATGTCAACAAGTCTCTGAAGCTGCATCAAAGCAGAGACATGTCCACAAGTCTCTGAAGCTGCATCAAAGCAGAGACATGTCCACAAGTCTCTGAAGCTGCATCAAAGCAGAGACATGTCCACAAGTCTCTGAAGCTGCATCAAAGAGGAGACATGTCAACAAGTCTCTGAAGCTGCATCAAAGCAGAGACATGTCCACAAGTCTCTGAAGCTGCATCAAAGCAGAGACATGTCAACAAGTCTCTGAAGCTGCATCAAAGCAGAGACATGTCAACAAGTCTCTGAAGCTGCATCAAAGCAGAGACATGTCCACAAGTCTCTGAAGCTGCTGGAACAAACATCATACAACTAGTCATGTTACGTATTGCGCCCAGGCTTCGGAGCGCGTGTCGAGTAACCCCCGAAGCTTTTTGTAAAGCTTGATCGAGGCTTGTATCGTTTTGGGCCAGTGACGTCATCGATGACAAACGAAGCCTCGCTGCCCGTCGATACCACATGACTGCTTCAGGAAGCGATTCAGATCGGTTGAACCACAACGCTCATAATACCCATGGATGTATAATAAGAACCATATTACCCCTCCTGTACCCGGGCCCGCTGGGGACACGATGGAATTAAAAGAGCTCAGACCCTCACTCATATAGAGGTCGGAACATGTCATAAGCATAAATGAATACAAGCATAAATAAATGGAGGAATAAAACATGAATAAATAAATAAAAACATGAATAAATAAATAAAAACATGAATAAATAGTCAGCAGTGTTTTCAGGTAGACTCAGCCTGTGGGCTGTGGCTCAGCTGAAAGCAGTTGACTCACGACCGCAGGGTCCCTGGTTCAACGACTGCTCAATACGTCTTGTTGTTGTTTATAAAAGCTACAGCTAAATGAGATAACGTAGTTAATAAATGTATTCTTTGATATGGTTTAGCCTGCAGGCTACAACATGGTTCAGTTTACGGATATTACTAAGGAATACAAATCCCTCTTTGCAATGTTTACCAGCCTCCTTAGGCTTTTCAATCACAATCAACTGGAATAAAAACAATATTGTTAACATGAACATATGATTTAATGTTGGTTGTTCAGAGTTATTCTAAGGCTTTACTCATTGGGAACTCGGTATGAGATAGAGCACACAGTTGAGATGACTGCCTTTCGAGGCGAGCCGCAGCTCGTCTCAAACAAGCCTATTATTTATCTCTGCAGCTCCTGGTTCAACTGCGACGTCACTGCTTCCAGTTCCTCGAAAGCAGACGAGAATAGCCTATCGCAGAGGGGGAGGTCTCAAAAAGCTCGCCTTAAGTCGGACAGCTCGGAGTCTTCAGGCTTGTTAGAGACGAGCGAGACCGACGCAGACCTCGCAATTGCGATCGCCGTCTTGCTCGTGCGTTACATGATGGTTAGTCATTCTGTCAGACTTGCTCTGGAGGCTCGCCTACATGAGACGTTGAAATCTCGCGGGACAAAGAGAGGCCCGCAGCCTTGAGAGCGAGGCGCGGCGAGGCGGAGCAGTTCCTCTCCACGGGCTGCGGAAGCGAAATGCTTGATGGGAAACGACTCGCTGGTATCTCCAGCTGAGCGCTCATTGGTGGGTTTTACCCCGTGCTGCTGATGAAACTCTCCAATTGGCTCGGCCAAAGTTTGTTGTTGTTTGTGTCAGTTTTACGTCGCCACTTCCATTCACATTTTTCATCATCGTTCCACAATGTTTATCATCATGAAATTAATATCTATATATTTTATACTATACTTGCACTGCTTACCGTTTTCATACTTTATATATCTTAGCATATCCATACACACTGCTCATACTGCTCACAGGCTGCTGTGTGTATCTAGTGTATTCATACACACTGTTCATACTGCTCTCAGGCTGCTGTGTGTATCTAGTGTATTCATACACACTGTTCATACTGCTCACAGTCTGCTGTGTGTATCTAGTGTATTCATACACACTGTTCATACTGCTCACAGTCTGCTGTGTGTATCTAGTGTATTCATACACACTGTTCATACTGCTCTCAGGCTGCTGTGTGTATCTAGTGTATTCATACACACTGTTCATACTGCTCACAGTCTGCTGTGTGTATCTAGTGTATTCATACACACTGTTCATACTGCTCACAGTCTGCTGTGTGTATCTAGTGTATTCATACACACTGTTCATACTGCTCACAGTCTGCTGTGTGTATCTAGTGTATTCATACACACTGTTCATACTGCTCTCAGGCTGCTGTGTGTATCTAGTGTATTCATACACACTGTTCATACTGCTCACAGTCTGCTGTGTGTATCTAGTGTATTCATACACACTGTTCATACTGCTCTCAGGCTGCTGTGTGTATCTAGTGTATTCATACACACTGTTCATACTGCTCACAGGCTGCTGTGTGTATCTAGTGTATTCATACACACTGTTCATACTGCTCTCAGGCTGCTGTGTGTATCTAGTGTATTCATACACACTGTTCATACTGCTCACAGTCAGTTGTGTATATCTAGTGTATTCATACACACTGTTCATACTGCTCACAGGCTGCTGTGTGTATCTAGTGTATTCATACACACTGTTCATACTGCTCTCATGCTGCTGTGTGTATCTAGTGTATTCATACACACTGTTCATACTGCTCACAGGCTGCTGTGTGTATCTAGTGTATTCATACACACTGTTCATACTGCTCTCAGGCTGCTGTGTGTATCTAGTGTATTCATACACACTGTTCATACTGCTCACAGTCAGTTGTGTATATCTAGTGTATTCATACACACTGTTCATACTGCTCACAGGCTGCTGTGTGTATCTAGTGTATTCATACACACTGTTCATACTGCTCACAGTCAGTTGTGTATATCTAGTGTATTCATACACACTGTTCATGCTGCTCACAGGCTGCTGTGTGTATCTAGTGTATTCATACACACTGTTCATACTGCTCTCAGGCTGCTGTGTATATCTAGTGTATTCATACACACTGTTCATACTGCTTTCAGGCTGCTGTGTGCATCTAGTGTATTCATACACACTGTTCATACTGCTCACAGGCTGCTGTGTGTATCTAGTGTATTCATACCCCTCACTGTTCATACTGCTCTCAGGCTGCTGTGTGTATCTAGTGTATTCATACACACTGTTCATACTGCTCTCAGGCTGCTGTGTGTATCTAGTGTATTCATACACACTGTTCATACTGCTCTCAGGCTGCTGTGTGTATCTAGTGTATTCATACACACTGTTCATACTGCTCTCAGGCTGCTGTGTGTATCTAGTGTATTCATACACACTGTTCATACTGCTCACAGGCTGCTGTGTGTATATAGTGTATTCATACACACTGTTCATACTGCTCTCAGGCTGCTGTGTGTATCTAGTGTATTCATACACACTGTTCATACTGCTCTCAGGCTGCTGTGTGTATCTAGTGTATTCATACACACTGTTCATACTGCTCACAGTCTGCTGTGTGTATCTAGTGTATTCACACACACTGTTCATACTGCTCTCAGGCTGCTGTGTGTATCTAGTGTATTCATACACACTGTTCATACTGCTCTCATGCTGCTGTGTGTATCTAGTGTATTCATACACACTGTTCATACTGCTCTCAGGCTGCTGTGTGTATATAGTGTATTCATACACACTGTTCATACTGCTCTCAGGCTGCTGTGTGTATCTAGTGTATTCATACACACTGTTCATACTGCTCACAGGCTGCTGTGTGTATCTAGTGTATTCATACACACTGTTCATACTGCTCACAGGCTGCTGTGTGTATCTAGTGTATTCACACACACTGTTCATACTGCTCACAGGCTGCTGTGTGTATCTAGTGTATTCATACACACTGTTCATACTGCTCTCATGCTGCTGTGTGTATCTAGTGTATTCATACACACTGTTCATACTGCTCTCAGGCTGCTGTGTGTATCTAGTGTATTCACACACACTGTTCATACTGCTCTCAGGCTGCTGTGTGTATCTGGTGTATTCATACACACTGTTCATACTGCTCACAGTCTGTTGTGTGTATCTAGTGTATTCATACACACTGTTCATACTGCTCACAGGCTGCTGTGTGTATCTGGTGTATTCATACCCCTCACTCTTTTTTCATCATTCACTTCATTCTATATATTTATTCTGTAGATTGTGTACATTACTTTTCACTTTACTGCTTGTTGCACTCCTGGTTAGAAGCTAAACTGCATTTCGTTGTCTCAGTACCTGTAATCTGTGCAATAACAATAAAGTTGAATCTAATCTTGAGCAGGAACAAATGTATGTACTTAGTACATATCTGACATTAACGATTAAACACGTGTGTGCATTTTTTATAAATGCAAACCGAGTCAAGCCGACTCCGGAGGTGGCGGTATGCACCTTAAAGCTGTTTGCAATCCGCCAAAAGACCGAGAGAAGAAGAAGAAGAAGAAGAAGAAGAAGAAGCCGACTCGGACCTGTCCGACTTCAGGCAAGCTTTTTGAGACCTCCCCCGGCTGCGATCGGCTATTCTCGTCTACTTTCGAGGCGAGCCGCAACGCGTCTCAAACAAGCCTTTCTTCTTCTTCTCTCGTTTTTTTGGCGGATTGCAAACAGCTTTAAGGTGCATACCGCCACCTCCGGAGTCGGCTTGACTCGGTTTGCATTTACAAAGAATGCACACATGTGTTTAATCGTTAATGTCAGATATGTTCTAAGTACATACATTTGTTCCTGCTCAAGATTAGATTCAACTTTATTGTTATTGCACAGATTACAGGTACTGAGACAACGAAATGCAGTTTAGCTTCTAACCAGGAGTGCAACAAGCAGTAAAGTGAAAAGTAATGTAGCCTACACAATCTACAGAATAAATATAGAATGAATTGAATGATGAATAAACAGTGAGGGGTATGAATACACTAGATACACACAGCAGCCTGAGAGCAGTATGAACAGTGTGTATGAATACACTAGATACACACAGCAGCCTGAGAGCAGTATGAACAGTGTGTATGAATACACTAGATACACACAGCAGCCTGAGAGCAGTATGAACAGTGTGTATGAATACACTAGATACACACAGCAGCCTGAGAGCAGTATGAACAGTGTGTATGAATACACTAGATACACACAGCAGCCTGAGAGCAGTATGAACAGTGTGTATGAATACACTAGATACACACAGCAGCCTGAGAGCAGTATGAACAGTGTGTATGAATAAACTAGATACACACAGCAGCCTGTGAGCAGTATGAACAGTGTGTATGAATACACTAGATACACACAGCAGCCTGAGAGCAGTATGAACAGTGTGTATGAATACACTAGATACACACAGCAGCCTGAGAGCAGTATGAACAGTGTGTATGAATACACTAGATACACACAGCAGCCTGAGAGCAGTATGAACAGTGTGTATGAATACACTAGATACACACAGCAGCCTGTGAGCAGTATGAACAGTGTGTATGAATACACTAGATACACACAGCAGCCTGAGAGCAGTATGAACAGTGTGTATGAATACACTAGATACACACAGCAGCCTGAGAGCAGTATGAACAGTGTGTATGAATACACTAGATACACACAGCAGCCTGAGAGCAGTATGAACAGTGTGTATGAACACACTAGATACACACAGCAGCCTGAGAGCAGTATGAACAGTGTGTATGAATACACTAGATACACACAGCAGCATGAGAGCAGTATGAACAGTGTGTATGAATACACTAGATACACACAGCAGCCTGAGAGCAGTATGAACAGTGTGTATGAATACACTAGATACACACAGCAGCCTGAGAGCAGTATGAACAGTGTGTATGAATACACTAGATACACACAGCAGCTTGTGAGCAGTATGAACAGTGTGTATGAATACACTAGATACACACAGCAGCCTGTAAGCAGTATGAACAGTGTGTATGAATACACTAGATACACACAGCAGCCTGTGAGCAGTATGAACAGTGTGTATGAATACACTAGATACACACAGCAGCCTGAGAGCAGTATGAACAGTGTGTATGTATACACTAGATACACACAGCAGCCTGTGAGCAGTATGAACAGTGTGTATGAATACACTAGATACACACAGCAGCCTGAGAGCAGTATGAACAGTGTGTATGTATACACTAGATACACACAGCAGCCTGAGAGCAGTATGAACAGTGTGTATGAATACACTAGATACACACAGCAGCCTGTGAGCAGTATGAACAGTGTGTATGAATACACTAGATACACACAGCAGCATGAGAGCAGTATGAACAGTGTGTATGAATACACTAGATACACACAGCAGCCTGAGAGCAGTATGAACAGTGTGTATGAATACACTAGATACACACAGCAGCCTGAGAGCAGTATGAACAGTGTGTATGAATACACTAGATACACACAGCAGCCTGAGAGCAGTATGAACAGTGTGTATGAATACACTAGATACACACAGCAGCCTGAGAGCAGTATGAACAGTGTGTATGAATACACTAGATACACACAGCAGCCTGAGAGCAGTATGAACAGTGTGTATGAATACACTAGATACACACAGCAGCATGAGAGCAGTATGAACAGTGTGTATGAATACACTAGATACACACAGCAGCCTGAGAGCAGTATGAACAGTGTGTATGAATACACTAGATACACACAGCAGCCTGAGAGCAGTATGAACAGTGTGTATGAATACACTAGATACACACAGCAGCCTGAGAGCAGTATGAACAGTGTGTATGAATACACTAGATACACACAGCAGCCTGAGAGCAGTATGAACAGTGTGTATGAATACACTAGATACACACAGCAGCATGAGAGCAGTATGAACAGTGTGTATGAATACACTAGATACACACAGCAGCCTGTGAGCAGTATGAACAGTGTGTATGAATACACTAGATACACACAGCAGCCTGTGAGCAGTATGAACAGTGTGTATGAATACACTAGATACACACAGCAGCCTGAGAGCAGTATGAACAGTGTGTATGAATACACTAGATACACACAGCAGCCTGAGAGCAGTATGAACAGTGTGTATGAATACACTAGATACACACAGCAGCTTGTGAGCAGTATGAACAGTGTGTATGAATACACTAGATACACACAGCAGCCTGTGAGCAGTATGAACAGTGTGTATGAATACACTAGATACACACAGCAGCCTGTGAGCAGTATGAACAGTGTGTATGAATACACTAGATACACACAGCAGCCTGAAAGCAGTATGAACAGTGTGTATGAATACACTAGATACACACAGCAGCATGAGAGCAGTATGAACAGTGTGTATGAATACACTAGATACACACAGCAGCCTGAGAGCAGTATGAACAGTGTGTATGAATACACTAGATACCAGTGACGTGCGGTGAGGTTCATGGTTGGTGAGGCACTGACTCTTTCAGTCAGATTTACAAATATTATATTTTGACCTTAATCGAAATATTCGGCTATTTTCAAAAGCTTTTTTAGTCTGATGCTTCGATTCATTTTAAACCGACCGTTCAACAAAAGGATACCCAACATCTAAATATTGGATTGTTCTTTCTTAGTAAGATCCCATTTTCATTACAATGGTGGTCTTACCTTGACTTGAAGATGAAGTCCATGCTCTCCTTCTGGACAACAATCTCTATTAGTTTTTTGTAAAAGTCCTCCTTATCTTCCTGTAATTTCAAAAGTCTAGCTTGTTGTTTGTGTCTACCGTCTCTGCGTAGAATAACAGTAGCAACAAGAACCTGTGGGCTCACGTGCGCCCCCTTCAGTGCGGCAGAGGTTATGGCTGCCTCCCCTGGTGCTTTTTTCATTGCCGTTGTATGATGAGACCAGCGAGCCTAAATATCATATATACGTTAAATAAGTTATTTAGAGACTATGGATGGCGAGGATAAATGTAATAAAGGGATCTACAAACATTACATTGGTGACCTACAGTGAGATGGTAACAGGCATGCGCTTAGGGCCCGCTTTCCAGACAGTTTCTGTGGGGTGACGCATTCTGAGGTGAGGCAGAGCTCATCTGTGCCTCACCTCACCCCACAGTAACTGGCTTGAGCGCGCTCACAAATTAGTGCCCGCGCTCCAGCAAGTTACTGTGGGCTTACGAGAGGCAGAGCTCGTCCCTGCATCACTTCTCATCGCTACCCGTAGTTGTAGCGGAGCTCGACAAATTTGCTGATTTTGACTTTAAAAAGCGATTGGAATCATACATAAATCACATTTACAACACAGATCAGTGGAGACATTTTATTATTATTACCATTTCGTTTTTCTTTAGTTGTTTTTCCGTTACATTGGAGTATGATAGGTGAGGCTCTGCCTCCCCTGCCTCCCCTGACCGCACGTCGCTGCTAGATACACACAGCAGCCTGTGAGCAGTATGAGCAGTGTGTATGGATATGCTCAGATATATAAAGTATGAAAACGGTAAGCAGTGCAAGTATAGCATACAATATATAGATATTAATTTCATGATGATAAACATTGTGGAACAATGATGAAAAATGTGAATGGAAGTGGCGACGTAAAACTGACACAAAACAACAACAAACTTTGGCCGAGCCAATTGGAGAGTTTCATCAGCAGCATGGGGTAAAACCCACCAATGAGCGCTGAGCTGGAGATACCAGCGAGTCGTTTCCCATCAAGCATTTCGCTTCCGCAGCCCGTGGAGAGGAACTGCGCCGCCTCGCCGCGCCTCGCTCTCAAGGCTGCTGGCGTCTTTGTCCCGCGAGATTTCAACGTCTCATGTGAGCGAGCCTCCAGAGCAAGTCGGACAGAATGACTAACCATCATGCAACGCACGAGCAAGACGGCGATCGCAATTGCGCAGATCTGCGTCGGTCTCGCTCGTCTCTAACAAGCCTACTATCAACAAGCTGCAGAGAGGAGCAGCCAATCAGCGAGCAGACACACACACACACACACACACACACACACACACACACACACACACACACACGTCTTGTTTTCAAGCAGCTGTCAGTCTGAGATTTAAAGAGCGACATGCATCTGAATCAAAACGATCAAAAACACACCGACCTGCAGCCGAGGCAACCTGTCCTTCTCTCTCTCTACCTGTCTGTCTCTCTCACTGCCTGTCTGCAGCACGAGAGGATGCAGGAGGAGATGATGAAGAGGAAGATGTTGAAGATGGAGATGCTGCGGCTCTGAATCCCCGGATGTAGCTCCTCCTCCTCTTCCGCAGCTCTGTGATCCGTCACACGGACTTAATATGTTATAGCTAAACAACACATTTAAATAATAATAAACAACAACAACAGCAGTAGCAGATGTGTTGACAGTAGCAGGTTGGAGGCGGAGCTGCGTCACAGCGCCGCCTGCAGGCTAAGCTGCGTCACAGCGCCGCTCAGCTGTGCTCAAGTGAGAAAAAGGGCACTTCCCATAATCATTTATAAAAAAATGTTATAAAACAAAAAGTTAAATATAGTTGCACATCTCTGACTTACTGACTAATTTATTTTTAATACCCTCACACACGCAATTGTTTAATACTCAACAGAATTCTACAAAATAATCAGCTAACACAGAGACAATGGTCTTCTTTAGTATTCACTGCGCACAAGAGCAGACAACAGACAAGTACAATTAATAGTTATTAAATGAGCAGCCAACAATCAAAATGATGGAGTTACTGTTTGAGGACATTACAGGCACAAATATCGGTTTTTCATGTACTTGTTATTTTGGTCTATTTTGCTTCCATGTTTTCTTTCACTCTAATGGAAATAAAACTTCCAAGAAACACATATAAATGGTGTTCGTTTCACGACCATATCTGAATTCATCTATAGATTTAAAGCTAATCTGCATTCAAACATTTCAGGGGAAAATACTGACGTGACTTAAGTAACTATCTGGGGAAGTTGTGAGGTGATATGTTTTTTTGTTTTATCCTATTCACCTGCAATGCCTTGGTAACTGCTAGCACATTAGCGCATTTTAGTTAGGCCTAGTTAACGCCTAATTTGCATATCGGTTTGGCGATTGTGATGACATTATTAGATACTGTAGTGATCACTAATTAACTAGGTTACATAATTCCCACATGGAACTACGGGTTGGGGGTATTCTTTCCACACGGACACTTATTGTGTGCCCTCCTTTCTTTTTCCTCGTTGCTTCCCGGTCTTCAAGCCGACCACATGTTCTTTTCTCTGCTTAATAAAGCCAACGTTAAACCTTCGATGCACCGCCTCCGACTCCCTTCTCTCGGCACTACACATTTTACTGTATTCACCTTTAGTGTCTCCCCTTAAGTTCAGTACATTAGCCTGTATGCCCATGATGCAATGCCTTAGCTAAACCTTGAGCTAACTTATCCATTAGCAAGTAGCCTATCTTAGTTAGCCTACCTTAGTTAGCCTACCTTAGTTAACCTACCTTAGTTAACCTACCTTAGTTAGCCTACCTTAGGTAGCCTACCTTAGTTAACCTACCTTAGTTAGCCTACCTTAGTTAGCCTACCTTAGTTAGCCTACCTTAGTTAGCCTACCTTAGTTAACCTACCTTAGTTAGCCTACCTTAGTTAACTATGTGTTTTTGTCTTTTAGCTAATTATTATTAGCTGTAAACTCGAGGCACTGGCAGCTTAATCATTTGTTCATCTACCTGTCTGTCTGAAGGGACTGTAAGGTGGGAGGTGCTGCTACCTGTCTGTCTGAAGGGACTGTAAGATGGGAGGTGCTGCTACCTGTCTGTCTGAAGGGACTGTAAGATGGGAGGTGCTGCTACCTGTCTGTCTGAAGGGACAGTAAAGTGGGAGGTGCTGCTACCTGTCTGTCTGAAGGGACAGTAAAGTGGGAGGTGCTGCTACCTGTCTGTCTGAAGGGACTGTAAGGCGGGAGGTGCTGCTACCTGTCTGTCTGAAGGGACAGTAAAGTGGGAGGTGCTGCTACCTGTCTGTCTGAAGGGACAGTAAAGTGGGAGGTGCTGCTACCTGTCTGTCTGAAGGGACTGTAAGATGGGAGGTGCTGCTACCTGTCTGTCTGAAGGGACAGTAAAGTGGGAGGTGCTGCTACCTGTCTGTCTGAAGGGACAGTAAGATGGGAGGTGCTGCTACCTGTCTGTCTGAAGGGACAGTAAAGTGGGAGGTGCTGCTACCTGTCTGTCTGAAGGGACTGTAAGGCGGGAGGTGCTGCTACCTGTCTGTCTGAAGGGACAGTAAAGTGGGAGGTGCTGCTACCTGTCTGTCTGAAGGGACTGTAAGATGGGAGGTGCTGCTACCTGTCTGTCTGAAGGGACAGTAAAGTGGGAGGTGCTGCTACCTGTCTGTCTGAAGGGACTGTAAAGTGGGAGGTGCTGCTACCTGTCTGTCTGAAGGGACTGTAAAGTGGGAGGTGCTGCTACCTGTCTGTCTGAAGGGACAGTAAGATGGGAGGTGCTGCTACCTGTCTGTCCGAAGGGACAGTAAGATGGGAGGTGCTGCTACCTGTCTGTCTGAAGGGACTGTAAGATGGGAGGTGCTGCTACCTGTCTGTCTGAAGGGACAGTAAAGTGGGAGGTGCTGCTACCTGTCTGTCTGAAGGGACAGTAAGGTGGGAGGTGCTGCTACCTGTCTGTCTGAAGGGACAGTAAGGTGGGAGGTGCTGCTACCTGTCTGTCTGAAGGGACTGTAAAGTGGGAGGTGCTGCTACCTGTCTGTCTGAAGGGACTGTAAGGTGGGAGGTGCTGCTACCTGTCTGTCTGAAGGGACTGTAAGGTGGGAGGTGCTGCTACCTGTCTGTCTGAAGGGACAGTAAGGTGGGAGGTGCTGCTACCTGTCTGTCTGAAGGGACTGTAAGGTGGGAGGTGCTGCTACCTGTCTGTCTGAAGGGACTGTAAGGTGGGAGGTGCTGCTCCCTGTCTGTCTGAAGGGACTGTAAAGTGGGAGGTGCTGCTACCTGTCTGTCTGAAGGGACTGTAAGGTGGGAGGTGCTGCTACCTGTCTGTCTGAAGGGACAGTAAGGTGGGAGGTGCTGCTACCTGTCTGTCTGAAGGGACAGTAAGGTGGGAGGTGCTGCTCCCTGTCTGTCTGAAGGGACAGTAAAGTGGGAGGTGCTGCTACCTGTCTGTCTGAAGGGACTGTAAAGTGGGAGGTGCTGCTACCTGTCTGTCTGAAGGGACAGTAAGGTGGGAGGTGCTGCTACCTGTCTGTCTGAAGGGACTGTAAGGTGGGAGGTGCTGCTACCTGTCTGTCTGAAGGGACAGTAAGGTGGGAGGTGCTGCTACCTGTCTGTCTGAAGGGACTGTAAGGTGGGAGGTGCTGCTACCTGTCTGTCTGAAGGGACAGTAAAGTGGGAGGTGCTGCTACCTGTCTGTCTGAAGGGACTGTAAGGTGGGAGGTGCTGCTACCTGTCTGTCTGAAGGGACAGTAAGGTGGGAGGTGCTGCTACCTGTCTGTCTGAAGGGACTGTAAGGTGGGAGGTGCTGCTACCTGTCTGTCTGAAGGGACAGTAAAGTGGGAGGTGCTGCTACCTGTCTGTCTGAAGGGACAGTAAGATGGGAGGTGCTGCTACCTGTCTGTCTGAAGGGACAGTAAGGTGGGAGGTGCTGCTACCTGTCTGTCTGAAGGGACAGTAAGGTGGGAGGTGCTGCTACCTGTCTGTCTGAAGGGACAGTAAAGTGGGAGGTGCTGCTACCTGTCTGTCTGAAGGGACTGTAAAGTGGGAGGTGCTGCTACCTGTCTGTCTGAAGGGACTGCCGATGTCCGCACCGCTGTGCAGGAGACGTTGAGGGAGGGTCGAGCGTAGGATAGGAGCATAGGAACTTCACAGTCTAATCTCCCGACCTGATATTTTTTATTCAATCAATATATTGTTGGAAAGGGAAACAGAGCAAACAGCAGTACATATATATTCATCATTTATAACAATTAAAAAAGGGGGAAAAGGGCACTTTCTCTGGAGGAACAGAAAGGGCAGGGGTTCAAGCCCACTTTGATGTCTATGTGTGCATGTGCCTGTGTGTGTGTGTGTGTGTGTGTGTGTGCGTGTGTATGCATGTGTGTGTGTGTGTGTGTGTGTGTGTGTGTGTGTGTGTGTGTGTGTGTGTGTGTGTGTGTGTGCGTGTGTATGCATGTGTGTGTGTGTGTGTGTGTGTGTGTGAGTGGGGTCTGCTGAGGGAACTATAAATGACTGAAAGACGAGACTTTAGTAGAAAAAGGTTTATTTAAACTGTACAGGAAATAAGGAGACGAGAGGTTCAATGACACTCCGTGAATCAGAGCTCTCAGCAGGAGTCCTGTGAGAGGTTCAATGACACTCCGTGAATCAGAGCTCTCAGCAGGAGTCCTGTGAGAGGTTCAATGACACTCCGTGAATCAGAGCTCTCAGCAGGAGTCCTGTGAGAGGTTCAATGACACTACGTGAATCAGAGCTCTCAGCAGGAGTCCTGTGAGAGATTCACTGACTCTCTGTCAATCAGAGCTCTCAGCAGGAGTCCTGTGAGAGGTTCACTGACCCTCTGTGAATCAGAGCTCTCAGCAGGAGTACTGTGAGAGCTTCACTGACTCTCTGTGAATCAGAGTGTCAGCAGGAGTCCTGTGAGAGGTTCACTGACCCTCTGTGAATCAGAGCTCTCAGCAGGAGTACTGTGAGAGGTTCACTGACTCTCTGTGAATCAGAGTGTCAGCAGGAGTCCTGTGAGAGGTTCACTGACCCTCTGTGAATCAGAGCTCTCAGCAGGAGTCCTGTGAGAGGTTCACTGACCCTCTGTGAATCAGAGCTCAGGAGTCCTGTGAGAGGTTCAATGACACTACGTGAATCAGAGCTCTCAGCAGGAGTCCTGTGAGAGGTTCACTGACACTCTGTGAATCAGAGCTCTCAGCAGGAGTCCTGTGAGAGGTTCAATGACACTACGTGAATCAGAGCTCTCAGCAGGAGTCCTGTGAGAGGTTCACTGACACTCTGTGAATCAGAGCTCTCAGCAGGAGTTCTGTGAGAGGTTCACTGACACTCTGTGAATCAGAGTGTCAGCAGAGCGCAGCAGGAAGTCCTTTCTTCAGCAGAGAGGACAGGAAGCTGCCCAGATCCTCGTCCTGAAGAGAGACAGACGTTAAAAACACAGACAGGTAACAAACAGCTGATCAGCAGGAACACATCACCTGTTCTAACATCACCTGTTCTAATAACACCTGTTCTAATAACACCTGTTCTAATAACACCTGTTCTAACATCACCTGTTCTAATAACACCTGTTCTAATAACACCTGTTCTAACAACACCTGTTCTAATAACACCTGTTCTAACATCACCTGTTCTAACATCACCTGTTCTAACATCACCTGTTCTAACATCACCTGTTCTAACATCACCTGTTCTAACAACACCTGTTCTAATAACACCTGTTCTAATAACACCTGTTCTAACATCACCTGTTCTAACATCACCTGTTCTAACATCACCTGTTCTAACATCACCTGTTCTAACATCACCTGTTCTAACATCACCTGTTCTAACATCAACTGTTCTAATAACACCTGTTCTAATAACACCTGTTCTAACATCACCTGTTCTAACATCACCTGTTCTAACATCACCTGTTCTAATAACACCTGTTCTAATAACACCTGTTCTAACATCACCTGTTCTAATAACACCTGTTCTAACAACACCTGTTCTAATAACACCTGTTCTAATAACACCTGTTCTAACATCACCTGTTCTAATAACACCTGTTCTAATAACACCTGTTCTAACATCACCTGTTCTAACAACACCTGTTCTAACATCACCTGTTCTAACATCAACTGTTCTAACATCACCTGTTCTAACATCACCTGTTCTAACATCACCTGTTCTAACATCACCTGTTCTAATAACACCTGTTCTAACAACACCTGTTCTAACATCACCTGTTCTAATATCACCTGTTCTAACAACACCTGTTCTAACATCACCTGTTCTAACATCACCTGTTCTAACATCACCTGTTCTAACATCACCTGTTCTAACATCAACTGTTCTAACATCACCTGTTCTAACAACACCTGTTCTAACAACACCTGTTCTAACAACACCTGTTCTAACATCACCTGTTCTAACATCACCTGTTCTAACAACACCTGTTCTAACATCACCTGTTCTAACATCACCTGTTCTAATAACACCTGTTCTAACATCACCTGTTCTAACATCACCTGTTCTAACAACACCTGTTCTAATAACACCTGTTCTAACATCACCTGTTCTAATAACACCTGTTCTAATAACACCTGTTCTAACATCACCTGTTCTAACATCACCTGTTCTAACATCACCTGTTCTAACATCAACTGTTCTAACATCACCTGTTCTAACAACACCTGTTCTAACAACACCTGTTCTAACAACACCTGTTCTAACATCACCTGTTCTAACATCACCTGTTCTAACAACACCTGTTCTAACATCACCTGTTCTAACATCAGCTGTTCTAATAACACCTGTTCTAACATCACCTGTTCTAACATCACCTGTTCTAACAACACCTGTTCTAATAACACCTGTTCTAACATCACCTGTTCTAATAACACCTGTTCTAATAACACCTGTTCTAACATCACCTGTTCTAACATCACCTGTTCTAACATCACCTGGTAGCTCCAGGTAGAGAGGTAAAGTCACCTGGTAGCTCCAGGTAGAGAGGTAAAGTCACCTGGTAGCTCCAGGTAGAGAGGTAAAGTCACCTGGTAGCTCCAGGTAGAGAGAGTCACCTGGTAGCTCCAGGTAGAGAGAGTCACCTGGTAGCTCCAGGTAGAGAGAGTCACCTGGTAGCTCCAGGTAGAGAGAGTCACCTGGTAGCTCCAGGTAGAGAGAGTCACCTGGTAGCTCCAGGTAGAGAGAGTCACCTGTTAGCTCCAGGTAGAGAGAGTCACCTGGTAGCTCCAGGTAGAGAGAGTCACCTGGTAGCTCCAGGTAGAGAGGTAAAGTCACCTGGTAGCTCCAGGAAGAGAGAGTCACCTGGTAGCTCCAGGTAGAGAGAGTCACCTGGTAGCTCCAGGTAGAGAGGTAAAGTCACCTGGTAGCTCCAGGTAGAGAGAGTCACCTGGTAGCTCCAGGTAGAGAGAGTCACCTGGTAGCTCCAGGTAGAGAGAGTCACCTGGTAGCTCCAGGTAGAGAGAGTCACCTGGTAGCTCCAGGTAGAGAGAGTCACCTGGTAGCCCCAGGTAGAGAGAGTCACCTGGTAGCTCCAGGTAGAGAGAGTCACCTGGTAGCTCCAGGTAGAGAGAGTCACCTGGTAGCTCCAGGTAGAGAGAGTCACCTGGTAGCTCCAGGTAGAGAGAGTCACCTGGTAGCTCCAGGTAGAGAGTCACCTGGTAGCTCCAGGTAGAGAGAGTCACCTGGTAGCTCCAGGAGGATACAGGTAGAGAGGTAAAGTCACCTGGTAGCTCCAGGACAGCAGCAGGGTCTTGCTGTCGGGGTCTTCAGGTGAGGAGGACACCTTGATGAGGATCGACTCCACCATGACGGTGCCGTCAGGAAGCAGCTGCACCGAGAAACCCTTCAACACACTGAGCAGGAGAGAGAGAGGGTCAGATACACCTGTACCTGCAGGAGAACAGGTGAGAACACACTGAACACACACTGAAACACAGATATGGTTGTTCTAATAAACTAGTGTGTGTGTGTGTGTGTGTGTGTGTGTGTGTGTGTGTGTGTGTGTGTGTGTGTGTGTGTGTGTGTGTGTGTGTGTGTGTGTGTGTGTGTCTGTGTGTCTCACCTCCTCAGGTGTGTGTGTGTCTCACCTCCTCAGGTGTGTGTGTGTGTCTGTGTGTCTGTGTGTGTGTGTGTGTGTGTGTGTGTGTGTGTGTGTGTGTGTGTGTGTGTGTGTGTGTGTCTCTGTGTGTGTGTGTGTGTGTGTGTGTGTGTCTCTGTGTGTGTGTGTGTGTGTGTGTATGTGTCTCACCTCCTCAGGTGTGTGTGTGTGTGTGTGTGTGTGTGTCTGTGTGTCTGTGTGTGTGTCTCACCTCCTCAGGTGTCTGTCTGTCTGTCTGTCTGTCTGTCTGTCTGTCTGTCTGTCTGTCTGTCTGTCTGTCTGTCTGTCTGTCTGTCTGTCTGTCTGTCTGTCTGTCTGTCTGTCTGTCTGTCTGTCTGTCTGTCTGTGTGTGTGTGTGTGTGTGTGTGTGTGTGTGTGTGTGTGTGTGTGTGTCTCACCTCCTCAGGTGTGTGTACACTCTGCTCAGTGTCTCCTGCTCTGGGCTCTGGTCCTGCAGCTGGACTCTACAGGTGAAGCGCAGCTGGTGCTCGTTCAGACCCAGATCCTTCAGTGCCTGTTCTGAGGAGACCAGCTTCAGACTCTGAGAGGGGACACAGCAAATAATAATAAATACATGAGTTACTTTAATAAATAATCCCCTCAGACAGGTGAACCCCTCAGACAGGTGAACCCCTCAGACAGGTGAACCCCTCAGACAGGTGAACCCCTCAGACAGGTGAACCCCTCGAACCCTGCGATAGGTAAACCCCCCGACAGGTGAACCCCCAGGTGTTGGACAGGTGGTTGGACAGATGATGGAAAGGTGTTGGGACAGGTGGTTGGACAGGTGATGGACAGGTGTTGGGACAGGTGATGGACAGGTGTTGGGACAGGTGATGGACAGGTGTTGGACAGGTGATGGAAAGGTGTTGGGACAGGTGGTTGGACAGGTGATGGACAGGTGTTGGGACAGGTGATGGACAGGTGTTGGGACAGGTGGTTGGATAGGTGTTGGGACAGGTGATGGACAGGTGTTGGGACAGGTGATGGACAGGTGTTGGGACAGGTGGTTGGACAGGTGTTGGACAGGTGATGGAAAGGTGTTGGGACAGGTGGTTGGACAGGTGTTGGGACAGGTGATGGACAGGTGTTGGGACAGGTGGTTGGACAGGTGTTGGGACAGGTGATGGACAGGTGTTGGGACAGGTGGTTGGACAGGTGTTGGACAGGTGATGGAAAGGTGTTGGACAGGTGATGGACAGGTGATGGACAGGTGTTGGACAGGTGGTTGGACAGGTGTTGGACAGATGATGGAAAGGTGTTGGACAGGTGTTGGGACAGGTGGTTGGACAGGTGTTGGAGAGGTGATGGAAAGGTGTTGGACAGGTGTTGGGACAGGTGGTTGGACAGGTGTTGGACAGGTGATGGACAGGTGTTGGGACAGGTGATGGAAAGGTGTTGGACAGGTGTTGGACAGGTGGTTGGACAGGTGTTGGACAGGTGATGGACAGGTGTTGGGACAGGTGATGGAAAGGTGTTGGACAGGTGTTGGACAGGTGATGGAAAGGTGTTGGACAGGTGTTGGGACAGGTGATGGACAGGTGATGGGACAGGTGATGGACAGGTGTTGGGACAGGTGATGGACAGGTGTTGGGACAGGTGATGGACAGGTGATGGGACAGGTGATGGACAGGTGTTGGGACAGGTGATGGACAGGTGTTGGGACAGGTGATGGACAGGTGATGGACAGGTGTTGGGACAGGTGATGGACAGGTGTTGGGCAGGTGTCAGGTGGACTCACGTTGTCCTTCATGATGAGCGTGCCGTGCATGGTGCGGGGCCTCTTAGGGTCAGGGAGCGGACCTGAAACAGCGTTAATAACATATATAAGTTAGATGTTATACACATGTTTATATATTTGACATGTGTATATATATATATATATATATATATCATATTATATAACGGACCTCCCAGAGCCATCTCCCTCTTCAGAAGGCTCAGAGAGATGTCCACCGGCACGCTGGGGTTCGTCTGCACCGTGGCCGTCTCTCCGTTAGCCGGCATGTGGCAGTCGATACCTGAAAACACATGAGGGACATGTTAAATATTAATATATCACCATCTGAGCAGGCATCACAGACTTTAGTGACTCTAACATTGGGTTCATAAACTCTAACATTGGGTTCATAGACTCTAACATTGGGTTCATAGACTCTAACATTGGGTTCATAGACTCTAACATTGGGTTCATAGACTAACATTGAGTTCATAGACTCTAACATTGGGTTCATAGACTCTAACATTGGGTTCATAGACTCTAACATTGGGTTCATAGACTAACATTGGGTTTATAGACTCTAACATTGGGTTCATAGACTCTAACATTGGGTTCATAGACTAACATTGGGTTTATAGACTCTAACATTGGGTTCATAGACTCTAACATTGGGTTCATAGACTCTAACATTGGGTTCATAGACTCTAACATTGGGTTCATAGACTCTAACATTGGGTTCATAGACTCTAACATTGGGTTCATAGACTAACATTGAGTTCATAGACTCTAACATTGGGTTCATAGACTAACATTGGGTTCATAGACTCTAACATTGGGTTTATAGACTCTAACATTGGGTTCATAGACTCTAACATTGGGTTCATAGACTCTAACATTGGGTTCATAGACTCTAACATTGGGTTCATAGACTCTAACATTGGGTTCATAGACTCTAACATTGGGTTCATAGACTCTAACATTGGGTTCATAGACTAACATTGGGTTCATAGACTCTAACATTGGGTTCATAAACTCTAACATTGGGTTTATAGACTAACATTGGGTTCATAGACTCTAACATTGGGTTCATAGACTCTAACATTGGGTTCATAGACTCTAACATTGGGTTCATAGACTCTAACATTGGGTTTATAGACTCTAACATTGGGTTCATAGACTCTAACATTGGGTTTATAGACTCTAACATTGGGTTCATAGACTAACATTGGGTTTATAGACTCTAACATTGGGTTCGTAGACTCTAACATTGGGTTCATAGACTCTAACATTGGGTTCATAGACTCTAACATTGGGTTCATAGACTCTAACATTGGGTTCATAGACTCTAACATTGGGTTCATAGACTCTAACATTGGGTTCATAGACTCTAACATTGGGTTCATAGACTCTAACATTGGGTTCATAGACTCTAACATTGGGTTCATAGACTAACATTGGGTTCATAGACTAACATTGGGTTCATAGACTCTAACATTGGGTTCATAGACTCTAACATTGGGTTCATAGACTCTAACATTGGGTTCATAGACTCTAACATTGGGTTCATAGACTAACATTGGGTTTATAGACTCTAACATTGGGTTCGTAGACTCTAACATTGGGTTCATAGACTCTAACATTGGGTTCATAAACTCTAACATTGGGTTCATAGACTCTAACATTGGGTTTATAGACTCTAACATTGGGTTCATAGACTCTAACATTGGGTTCATAAACTCTAACATTGGGTTCATAGACTCTAACATTGGGTTCATAGACTCTAACATTGGGTTCATAGACTCTAACATTGGGTTCATAGACTCTAACATTGGGTTCATAAACTCTAACATTGGGTTCATAGACTCTAACATTGGGTTCATAGACTAGGGTTCATAGACTAACATTGGGTTTATAGACTCTAACATTGGGTTTGTAGACTCTAACATTGGGTTCATAGACTAACATTGGGTTTATAGACTCTAACATTGGGTTCATAGACTAACATTGGGTTTATAGACTCTAACATTGGGTTCATAGACTCTAACATTGGGTTCATAGACTCTAACATTGGGTTCATAAACTCTAACATTGGGTTCATAGACTAACATTGGGTTCATAGACTAACATTGGGTTCATAGACTCTAACATTGGGTTCATAGACTCTAACATTGGGTTCATAGACTCTAACATTGGGTTCATAGACTCTAACATTGGGTTCATAGACTCTAACATTGGGTTCATAGACTAACATTGGGTTTATAGACTCTAACATTGGGTTCATAGACTCTAACATTGGGTTCATAGACTCTAACATTGGGTTCATAAACTCTAACATTGGGTTCATAGACTCTAACATTGGGTTCATAGACTCTAACATTGGGTTTATAGACTCTAACATTGGGTTCATAGACTAACATTGGGTTTATAGACTCTAACATTGGGTTCATAGACTCTAACATTGGGTTCATAGACTCTAACATTGGGTTCATAAACTCTAACATTGGTTTCATAGACTCTAACATTGGGTTCATAGACTCTAACATTGGGTTTATAGACTCTAACATTGGGTTCATAGACTAACATTGGGTTTATAGACTCTAACATTGGGTTCATAGACTAACATTGGGTTTATAGACTCTAACATTGGGTTCATAGACTCTAACATTGGGTTTATAGACTCTAACATTGGGTTCATAGACTCTAACATTGGGTTCATAGACTCTAACATTGGGTTCATAAACTCTAACATTGGGTTCATAGACTAACATTGGGTTCATAGACTAACATTGGGTTCATAGACTCTAACATTGGGTTCATAGACTCTAACATTGGGTTCATAGACTCTAACATTGGGTTCATAGACTCTAACATTGGGTTCATAGACTCTAACATTGGGTTCATAGACTCTAACATTGGGTTCATAGACTAACATTGGGTTCATAGACTAACATTGGGTTCATAGACTCTAACATTGGGTTCATAGACTCTAACATTGGGTTCATAGACTCTAACATTGGGTTCATAGACTCTAACATTGGGTTCATAGACTCTAACATTGGGTTCATAGACTAACATTGGGTTTATAGACTCTAACATTGGGTTCGTAGACTCTAACATTGGGTTCATAGACTAACATTGGGTTTATAGACTCTAACATTGGGTTCGTAGACTCTAACATTGGGTTCATAGACTCTAACATTGGGTTCATAAACTCTAACATTGGGTTCATAGACTCTAACATTGGGTTTATAGACTCTAACATTGGGTTCATAGACTAACATTGGGTTTATAGACTCTAACATTGGGTTCATAGACTCTAACATTGGGTTCATAGACTCTAACATTGGGTTCATAGACTCTAACATTGGGTTCATAGACTCTAACATTGGGTTCATAGACTCTAACATTGGGTTCATAGACTCTAACATTGGGTTCATAGACTAACATTGGGTTTATAGACTCTAACATTGGGTTCATAGACTAACATTGGGTTTATAGACTCTAACATTGGGTTCGTAGACTCTAACATTGGGTTCATAGACTCTAACATTGGTTTCATAGACTCTAACATTGGTTTCATAGACTCTAACATTGGGTTCGTAGACTCTAACATTGGGTTTATAGACTCTAACATTGGGTTTATAGACTCTAACATTGGGTTCATAGACTCTAACATTGGGTTCATAGACTAACATTGGGTTCATAGACTCTAACATTGGGTTCGTAGACTAACATTGGGTTCATAGACTCTAACATTGGGTTTATAGACTCTAACATTGGGTTTATAGACTCTAACATTGGGTTTATAGACTCTAACATTGGGTTCATAGACTCTAACATTGGGTTCGTAGACTCTAACATTGGGTTTATAGACTCTAACATTGGGTTTATAGACTCTAACATTGGGTTCATAGACTCTAACATTGGGTTCATAGACTAACATTGGGTTCATAGACTCTAACATTGGGTTCATAGACTAACATTGGGTTCATAGACTCTAACATTGGGTTTATAGACTCTAACATTGGGTTTATAGACTCTAACATTGGGTTCATAGACTCTAACATTGGGTTCATAGACTAACATTGGGTTCATAGACTCTAACATTGGGTTTATAGACTCTAACATTGGGTTCATAGACTCTAACATTGGGTTCATAGACTCTAACATTGGGTTCATAGACTCTAACATTGGGTTCATAGACTAACATTGGGTTCATAGACTCTAACATTGGGTTTATAGACTCTAACATTGGGTTCATAGACTCTAACATTGGGTTTATAGACTCTAACATTGGGTTCATAGACTCTAACATTGGGTTCATAGACTCTAACATTGGGTTCATAGACTCTAACATTGGGTTCATAGACTAACATTGGGTTCATAGACTCTAACATTGGGTTCATAGACTAACATTGGGTTCATAGACTCTAACATTGGGTTCATAGACTCTGACATTGGGTTTAGTGACTCTAACATTGAGTTTAGTGATCTTGAGGGAGTGTATATTGATCTTGCGGGTGTGTATAATAGCTGCTTTCACACCAAGTCCTTTCCGTACTTGGTTCCCAGCACTTAGTTCCCCCATGGAACTAAAGTGCAGATCGCGTTCACACTGGAATAAATCCCTGAAGGTGGATTAGGCAAATTAAGCCGCTGACGTCACTTCTTCTTCTTCTGCTTTGGGTTTACTGGCAGGCCGCAAACCACTTCACGGCGTATACTGCCACCCGGAGTCCCTGGCCGGAAGTCCCCGGAGTAGGGGAAGGCTTCAGTCGCCGACACCTCCTCATCTCCACCGCTCCCATGTTTTTTTGTGTTGCCATAAATTATTCTCTCTGCGTTGGTGCGCGGGGCTAATGCTAATAATGCTAATGCCAGCAAATACAATGACGGCTTCACAAAACTTTTCAGAGTTTTACGGGGCGTGGTTTGCAATTCGCCCAGCCAATCAGAAATTTGAACTTTTTTCTCCCCAGGAGAGTACCTAAAAATGCGGTAAAAGTTCTCATGAACTAAGTTCTCTTTTTGGTGTGAACGCAAAATTCCAGGAACTATCGGAACTAAACGGGAAAAGTACTCCGGTGTGAAAGCGCCTATTGATCTTGAGGGTACTCACTGAACTCCTGCTCGATCTTGCCCTTGAGGAACTCCATCTTGACGGCCTCTCCGTGAACCAGCAGCACATTCCTGGGCTCAGCCATCCTGATGAGCTGCATGATGCCTTTAGCATCTGCATGAGCACTGAAGGACATGTACTCCACCTGCAGCTTCACCTCCAGCTGTGACACACACACACACACACACACCGTTAGCTGACGACATGTACTCCACCTGCAGCTTCACCTCCAGCTGTGACACACACACACACACACACACACTGTTAGCTGACGACATGTACTCCACCTGCAGCTTCACCTCCAGCTGTGACACACACACACACACACACACCGTTAGCTGACGACATGTACTCCACCTGCAGCTACACACACACACACACACACACACACACACACACACACACACACACACACACACACACACACACACACACACACACACACACACACACACACACACACACACACACACACACACACACACACACACACACACACACACACACACACACACACACACACACACACACACACACACACACACACACACACACACACACACACACACACACACACACACACACACACACACACACACACACACACACACACCATAGACCTGCCCTCCAACTCCAGCTTCCTCTGTCCGTTCAGGATCTTGTGTCCAATGGTTCCCTGAACGCAGTAACCCGGCATGATCACCTGAACACAACAACAACAACAACAACAACAACAGCTGGTTATCACAGGTGAGCTTCCTTCATGATCGCCTGACAGAGATCAACAACCACTTATTACAGGAACAGTGCATCCGGAAAGTATTCATCCCCCTCAACTTTTTTCACATTCTGTTATGTTTCAGCCTTATTTCAAAAAGGATTAAATTATTTTTGTTTCTCAACATTCCACACACAATACCCCATAACGACAAAGAGAAAACGTTTTTAAATAATTGTTCACAAATCTGTTAAAATAATCAAATGAAATATCAGATGTACAGAAGTATTCACACCCTTTGCTATGACACTGAACATTGAGCTCAAGTGCATCCCGTTTCCACTGATCATCCTTGAGATGTTTCTATAACCTGACTGGAGTCCACCTGGAGTAAATTCAATAGATTGGACGTGACTTGGAAAGGAACACACCTGTCTATATGAGGTCCCACGGACAGTGCATATCAGAGCACAAACCAAGTCATGAGGTCCAAGGAATTGTCTGTAGACCTCAGAGAAAGGATTGTATCAAAGCACAGATCTGGGGAAGGGTACAGAAAGATGTCTGCAGCATTGAAGGTCCCAACGAGCAAAGTGGTCTCCATCATTTGCAAATGGAAGATGTTTGAAACCACCACGGCTCTTCCTAAAGCTGGCCCCCCAAACCAAACTGAGCATCGGGGGAGAAGGGCCTTAGTCAGAGAGGTGACCAAGAAGCTGATGGTCACTCTGAGAGAGCTCCAGGGTTCCTCTGTGGAGATGGGAGAACCTTCTAGAAGAACAACCATCTCTGCAGCACTCCACCAATCAGGCTTTTAATGTAGGGTGGCCAGAAGGAAGCCACTCCTCAGCAAAAGACACATGAAAGCCCCCAAGGAGCAAGGCACCGCTCATCACCTGGCCAACAGCATCCCTCCAGTGAAGCATGGTGTGTGTGTGTGTGTGTGTGTGTGTGTGTGTGTGTGTGTGTGTGTGTGTGTGTGTGTGTGGTAGAGATGTTCAGTGTGTGTGTGTGTGTGTGTGTGTGTGTGTGTGTGTGTGTGTGTGTGTGTGTGTGTGGTAGAGATGTTCAGTGTATGTGTGTGTGTGTGTGTGTGTGTGTGTGTGTGTGTGTGTGTGTGTGTGTGTGTGTGTGGTAGAGATGTTCAGTGTGTGTGTGTGTGTGTGTGTGTGTGTGTGTGTGTGTGTGTGTGTGTGGTAGAGATGTTCAGTGTGTGTGTGTGTGTGTGTGTGTGTGTGTGTGTGGTAGAGATGTTCAGTGTGTGTGTGTGTGTGTGTGTGTGTGTGTGTGTGTGTGTGTGTGTGTGTGTGTGGTAGAGATGTTCAGTGTGTGTGTGTGTGTGTGTGTGTGGTAGAGATGTTCAGTGTGTGTGTGTGTGTGTGTGTGTGTGTGTGTGTGTGTGTGTGTGTGTGTGTGTGTGTGTCTGTGGGCGTGTCT
This sequence comes from Notothenia rossii, assembly GCF_949606895.1. Lineage (NCBI taxonomy): Eukaryota > Metazoa > Chordata > Actinopteri > Perciformes > Nototheniidae > Notothenia > Notothenia rossii. The sequence continues at coordinate 319,335 of NC_136902.1, forward strand.
GCTCTGATTAGATGATGTCACCCAGCTGTTCAGGGACACAGTGTGATGGCTTGATGGCGTTCTGAGCTCGTCAGCTGGAGTTATGACATCATCACACAGGTGTTTGTGTTTGAGCTAATGACGTCTTATCAAAACAACTGCCCGTGAGTCCAGAGATCAAAGGTTTCCATGGTGATGTGCAGTAATCAGTCCGAGCGGAGCTTTTCCATCGATTTGAATGAGAGATAAAGCTCTTACATGTGAACGTTTTGTTGAAGAACCGTAGCAGATATCGGTGAAATGTCAATGCGTGGAGCGTCTCAGGACCGTGGGGAGTGTCTATGTGTGGTTTTTTTGTGCTTTTGGGTCAATAATGTGGCATTTTTGTCAGATTAAGTAAAGGTGTGCGGCTGGTGCTGTGAGGAAAGAGCAGGCTGTATTTACAATAAGCCTTAATGGAGACATGTTGAATGTTTTTGGCACTTCAAGCCCTCAAGGGTTATTTTGTTAAATATTTTTTCTTAATTTGTTTTTGATTTTCCAACCGAGGAGAGGTTTTCCTACGTTTTTCATGAAAATGATGTCTGAGGATTGTAGGGTTTGGGTATTATGGCAAGTTTAAAACATTTTTGGGGGAGAATTTCAAGCACTGCTCCACTGTGTTTTGAGATCAAAGCACTCTAGACTTAACGAGCTGCTCCATCCACTCGAATGTTACAATCTGAAAAAGGCTTCTCTACCAAGCTCCAAACTAAGGTCAATATCTCAAAGGGTTTAAAAGATATGAAGAATCTGAATAACAAGTGTTATAGCTGAAGGTCTTGTCATCATTTTAAAGTGTCTAGCTGAAAGCATGTGGAAGGAGAAGCATTTGGCACAAGGTGTAGGAAAAGAGGATTTGAAGGCATCTTCCATTGACTTCCATGTAAACAGCATTCGCACTAATAAGACTGTAACATACAAAGTGAAGGGGTATGAATACTTTCCGGATGCACTGTATATGATGGAATAACAATAAGTCTCTCACCATGTTCTTCTCGTGTCCCGCCCACTTCTTAAAGATCTGCAGAGACTGACCAGCGTGCAGCATCCCAGGCGTCGCAAACACCACCTGAAGAACAGTTATACGGTATTATAACAGGACCTTGAACGCATCACATGAAGGTACACAGATATACTATTACTACCAGGGACCCTGAACGCACCACCTGCAGGTACACAGATATATATATATTCAGTACCATAGGTCCGGGGTTGTCGGCGTAGGAACGGTCGAAGGCTTTGATGTGTTTGAACTCGAACATGTTCCTCTGGACGAAGGTCTTCCGGATCTTCTGATTGGTCCAGGTGATGAACAGCTTGTAGTAATGATTGGCCTTCTCCGTCAGACCGGTGGAGAAATAGATGGGAGCCTTCAGGTTCATCCTCTCCCTGTGGAGAGAACTGGTATTACACCATCATACTTTCAGGGTCATCCTCTCCCTGTGGAGAGAACTGGTATTACACCATCATACTTTCAGGGTCATGCTCTCCCTGTGGAGAGAACTGGTATTACACCATCATACTTTCAGGGTCATCCTCTCCCTGTGGAGAGAACTGGTATTACACCATCATACTTTCAGGGTCATCCTCTCCCTGTGGAGAGAACTGGTATTACACCATCATACTTTCAGGGTCATCCTCTCCCTGTGGAGAGAACTGGTATTACACCATCATACTTTCAGGGTCATGCTCTCCCTGTGGAGAGAACTGGTATTACACCATCATACTTTCAGGGTCATCCTCTCCCTGTGGAGAGAACTGGTATTACACTATCATACTTTCAGGGTCATGCTCTCCCTGTGGAGAGAACTGGTATTACACTATCATACTTTCAGGGTCATCCTCTCCCTGTGGAGAGAACTGGTATTACACCATCATACTTTCAGGGTCATGCTCTCCCTGTGGAGATAACTGGTATTACACCATCATACTTTCAGGGTCATGCTCTCCCTGTGGAGATAACTGGTATTACACCATCATACTTTCAGGGTCATCCTCTCCCTGTGGAGAGAACTGGTATTACACCATCATACTTTCAGGGTCATCCTCTCCCTGTGGAGAGAACTGGTATTACACCATCATACTTTCAGGGTCATGCTCTCCCTGTGGAGAGAACTGGTATTACACCATCATACTTTCAGGGTCATGCTCTCCCTGTGGAGAGAACTGGTATTACACCATCATACTTTCAGGGTCATGCTCTCCCTGTGGAGAGAACTGGTATTACACCATCATACTTTCAGGGTCATCCTCTCCCTGTGGAGAGAACTGGTATTACACCATCATACTTTCAGGGTCATCCTCTCCCTGTGGAGATAACTGGTATTTGGTATCAGCTGGTGAGAGTTATTATGGGATGTTTTTATAAACTACAGTTCATCGAGGTGTCTTTATGATTCAGATCAGGGGAGAACAGAAGACCATGTCCTGAGAGTGTAGAGATAATAAAGGGTCAGTTTTACCAGAAGGTCTCCAGCAGGATGCAGAGCTCCTGAGCTCGACCCAGAGCAAACACCGGGATCAGGACCTGCACACACACACACACACACACACACACACACACACACACACACACACACACACACACACACACACACACACACACACACACACACACACACACACACACACACACACACACACACACACACACACACACACACACACACACACACACACACACACACACACACACACACACACACACACACACACACACACACACACACTATAGTATAAACACACTACTACTAATAATAATAATACTCATATATGATGTATATATATGATGTATATGATGTTTATATGTACCTTGCCTCCCCTCTCGATGCTCTCGTGCACTTTCTTCAGAAAGTCTCTCTCTCTGCAGCGCTTCGAGTCTCTGATGGTCGTGGCGTACGTCGACTCTGAGATCAGGACGTCAGGACGACACTTATCTATCCACGCAGCACTGCACACACACAGAGACATACACAGAGAGTGAGGAAGAGGAGGAGGGTGATGATGAAGATGAAGTATAATGGCAGCAGACTCACCCCAGGTGTCGGTCAGGAGTCATGTTGTAGTCGCCCTGAAACAGAGAGAATAAGTTATCACATATATATATATATATATATATATAAGTGTTTCAGTAGGTCATGTGATGGAGGTGTTCTGTAGGTCATGTGATGGAGGTGTTCTGTAGGTCATGTGATGGAGGTGTTCAGTAGGTCATGTGATGGAGGTGTTCTGTAGGTCATGTGATGGAGGTGTTCTGTAGGTCATGTGATGGAGGTGTTTCAGTAGGTCATGTGATGGAGGTGTTCTGTAGGTCATGTGATGGAGGTGTTCTGTAGGTCATGTGATGGAGGTGTTTCAGTAGGTCATGTGATGGAGGTGTTCTGTAGGTCATGTGATGGAAGTGTTCTGTAGGTCATGTGATGGAGGTGTTTCAGTAGGTCATGTGATGGAGGTGTTTCAGTAGGTCATGTGATGGAGGTGTTCTGTAGGTCATGTGATGGAGGTGTTTCTGTAGGTCATGTGATGGAGGTTCTTCTGTAGGTCATGTGATGTAGGTGTTCTGTAGGTCATGTGATGGAGGTTTTTCAGTAGGTCATGTGATGGAGGTTTTTCAGTAGGTCATGTGATGGAGGTGTTTGAGTAGGTCATGTGATGGAGGTGTTTCAGTAGGTCATGTGATGGAGGTGTTTCTGTAGGTCATGTGATGGAGGTGTTTGAGTAGGTCATGTGATGGAGGTGTTTGAGTAGGTCATGTGATGGAGGTGTTTCAGTAGGTCATGTGATGGAGGTGTTTCTGTAGGTCATGTGATGGAGGTGTTCTGTAGGTCATGTGATGGAGGTGTTTCAGTAGGTCATGTGATGGAGGTGTTCTGTAGGTCATGTGATGGAGGTGTTTCTGTAGGTCATGTGATGGAGGTTCTTCTGTAGGTCATGTGATGTAGGTGTTCTGTAGGTCATGTGATGGAGGTTTTTCAGTAGGTCATGTGATGGAGGTGTTCTGTAGGTCATGTGATGGAGGTGTTCTGTAGGTCATGTGATGGAGGTGTTTCAGTAGGTCATGTGATGGAGGTGTTCTGTAGGTCATGTGATGGAGGTGTTCTGTAGGTCATGTGATGGAGGTGTTTCAGTAGGTCATGTGATGGAGGTGTTCTGTAGGTCATGTGATGGAAGTGTTCTGTAGGTCATGTGATGGAGGTGTTTCAGTAGGTCATGTGATGGAGGTGTTTCAGTAGGTCATGTGATGGAGGTGTTCTGTAGGTCATGTGATGGAGGTGTTTCTGTAGGTCATGTGATGGAGGTTCTTCTGTAGGTCATGTGATGTAGGTGTTCTGTAGGTCATGTGATGGAGGTTTTTCAGTAGGTCATGTGATGGAGGTTTTTCAGTAGGTCATGTGATGGAGGTGTTTGAGTAGGTCATGTGATGGAGGTGTTTCAGTAGGTCATGTGATGGAGGTGTTTCTGTAGGTCATGTGATGGAGGTGTTTGAGTAGGTCATGTGATGGAGGTGTTTGAGTAGGTCATGTGATGGAGGTGTTTCAGTAGGTCATGTGATGGAGGTGTTTCTGTAGGTCATGTGATGGAGGTGTTCTGTAGGTCATGTGATGGAGGTGTTTCAGTAGGTCATGTGATGGAGGTGTTCTGTAGGTCATGTGATGGAGGTGTTTCTGTAGGTCATGTGATGGAGGTTCTTCTGTAGGTCATGTGATGTAGGTGTTCTGTAGGTCATGTGATGGAGGTTTTTCAGTAGGTCATGTGATGGAGGTTTTTCAGTAGGTCATGTGATGGAGGTGTTTGAGTAGGTCATGTGATGGAGGTGTTTCAGTAGGTCATGTGATGGAGGTGTTTCTGTAGGTCATGTGATGGAGGTGTTTGAGTAGGTCATGTGATGGAGGTGTTTGAGTAGGTCATGTGATGGAGGTGTTTCAGTAGGTCATGTGATGGAGGTGTTTCTGTAGGTCATGTGATGGAGGTGTTTCAGTAGGTCATGTGATGGAGGTGTTTCTGTAGGTCATGTGATGGAGGTGTTTCTGTAGGTCATGAGATGGAGGTGTTTGAGTAGGTCATGTGATGGAGGTGTTTCAGTAGGTCATGTGATGGAGGTGTTTCTGTAGGTCATGTGATGGAGGTGTTTCAGTAGGTCATGTGATGGAGGTGTTTCTGTAGGTCATGAGATGGAGGTGTTTGAGTAGGTCATGTGATGGAGGTGTTTCTGTAGGTCATGTGATGGAGGTGTTTCAGTAGGTCATGTGATGGAGGTGTTTCTGTAGGTCATGTGATGGAGGTGTTTCTGTAGGTCATGAGATGGAGGTGTTTGAGTAGGTCATGTGATGGAGGTGTTTCAGTAGGTCATGTGATGGAGGTGTTTCTGTAGGTCATGTGATGGAGGTGTTTCAGTAGGTCATGTGATGGAGGTGTTTCAGTAGGTCATGTGATGGAGGTGTTTGAGTAGGTCATGTGATGGAGGTGTTTCAGTAGGTCATGAGATGGAGGTGTTTGAGTAGGTCATGTGATGGAGGTGTTTCAGTAGGTCATGTGATGGAGGTGTTTCAGTAGGTCATGTGATGGAGGTGTTTCAGTAGGTCATGTGATGGAGGTGTTTCTGTAGGTCATGTGATGGAGGTGTTTCAGTAGGTCATGTGATGGAGGTGTTTCAGTAGGTCATGAGATGGAGGTGTTTGAGTAGGTCATGTGATGGAGGTGTTTCAGTAGGTCATGTGATGGAGGTGTTTCTGTAGGTCATGTGATGGAGGTGTTTCAGTAGGTCATGTGATGGAGGTGTTTCTGTAGGTCATGAGATGGAGGTGTTTGAGTAGGTCATGTGATGGAGGTGTTTCAGTAGGTCATGAGATGGAGGTGTTTCAGTAGGTCATGTGATGGAGGTGTTTCTGTAGGTCATGAGATGGAGGTGTTTGAGTAGGTCATGTGATGGAGGTGTTTGAGTAGGTCATGTGATGGAGGTGTTTCAGTAGGTCATGTGATGGAGGTGTTTCAGTAGGTCATGTGATGGAGGTGTTTCAGTAGGTCATGTGATGGAGGTGTTTCTGTAGGTCATGTGATGGAGGTGTTTCAGTAGGTCATGTGATGGAGGTGTTTCAGTAGGTCATGAGATGGAGGTGTTTGAGTAGGTCATGTGATGGAGGTGTTTCAGTAGGTCATGTGATGGAGGTGTTTCAGTAGGTCATGTGATGGAGGTGTTCTGTAGGTCATGTGATGGAGGTGTTTCTGTAGGTCATGTGATGGAGGTGTTTCAGTAGGTCATGTGATGGAGGTGTTCTGTAGGTCATGTGATGGAGGTGTTTCTGTAGGTCATGTGATGGAGGTGTTTCAGTAGGTCATGTGATGGAGGTGTTTCTGTAGGTCATGAGATGGAGGTGTTTGAGTAGGTCATGTGATGGAGGTGTTTCAGTAGGTCATGAGATGGAGGTGTTTGAGTAGGTCATGTGATGGAGGTGTTTCAGTAGGTCATGAGATGGAGGTTCTTCTGTAGGTCATGTGATGGAGGTGTTTCTGTAGGTCATGTGATGGAGGTGTTTGAGTAGGTCATGTGATGGAGGTGTTTCAGTAGGTCATGTGATGGAGGTTTTTGAGTAGGTCATGAGATGGAGGTGTTTCTGTAGGTCATGTGATGTAGGTGTTCTGTAGGTCATGAGATGGAGGTGTTTCAGTAGGTCATGTGATGTAGGTGTTCTGTAGGTCATGTGATGGAGGTGTTTCTGTAGGTCATGTGATGTAGGTGTTCTGTAGGTCATGTGATGTAGGTGTTCTGTAGGTCATGTGATGGTGGTGTTTCAGTAGGTCATGTGATGGTGGTGTTTCAGTAGGTCATGTGATGTAGGTGTTTCTGTAGGTCATGTGATGTAGGTGTTCTGTAGGTCATGTGATGGAGGTGTTTCTGTAGGTCATGTGATGGAGGTGTTCTGTAGGTCATGTGATGTAGGTGTTCTGTAGGTCATGTGATGGAGGTGTTCTGTAGGTCATGTGATGGAGGTGTTCTGTAGGTCATGTGATGTAGGTGTTCTGTAGGTCATGTGATGGAGGTGTTTCTGTAGGTCATGTGATGGAGGTGTTCTGTAGGTCATGTGATGTAGGTGTTCTGTAGGTCATGTGATGGTGGTGTTTCAGTAGGTCATGTGATGTAGGTGTTCTGTAGGTCATGTGATGTAGGTGTTTCTGTAGGTCATGTGATGGAGGTGTTCTGTAGGTCATGTGATGGAGGTGTTTCTGTAGGTCATGTGATGGAGGTGTTCTGTAGGTCATGAGATGGAGGTGTTTCTGTAGGTCATGTGATGGAGGTGTTTCAGTAGGTCATGAGATGGAGGTTCTTCTGTAGGTCATGTGATGGAGGTGTTCTTCAGACTCACGGTGTAGACGACGGACTCAGAGCCCACTTTGATCTGAACCATGGCGGCTCCGAGGACGTGACCTGCGTAATACGCCTTGATCTCCAGCTCATCGTCCACCTACACACACACACACACACACACACACACACACACACACACACACACACACACACACACACACACACACACACACACACACACACACACACACACACACACACACACACACACACACACACACACACACACACACACACACACACACACACACACACACACACACACACACACACACACACACACACACACACACACACACACACACACACACACACACACACACACACACACACACTCTTAAACAAAGCGAGGGACTAAACAAGAGAAAAAACACTGGACGCGCAAAAACTCAGTCTTTCCAAAAGTATGCGTTTGACCTTTTATTTCCAAAGCAGAAACATTCCATATCCATATGCGTATATCCTTGTGTGCGTGCGTGCGTGCCGGGTCAACAGAAAATGCCCTTCTCTAGCTCACTCCCCCTCCATCTATTACAAAGTGCGCCGGTAAAAGCAACCGGATGGAACCACACACGTCACCACACAAATCCAATGACACGCCCACCACCTGTAGGGACTCAACAAACATCCTAACAAACACAGAAAGATCCTTCATGTGGCTCCTACATTCCGGAGACCCTCAGGTGTGTGATATTGATCTGTGGAGACCCTCAGGTGTGTGATACTGATCTGTGGAGACCCTCAGGTGTGTGATATTGATCTATGGAGACCCTCAGGTGTGTGCCATTGATCTATGGAGACCCTCAGGTGTTTGATATTGATCTATGGAGACCCTCAGGTGTGTGATATTGATCTATGGAGACCCTCAGGTGTGTGCCATTGATCTATGGAGACCCTCAGGTGTGTGATATTGATCTATGGAGACCCTCAGGTGTGTGCCATTGATCTATGGAGACCCTCAGGTGTGTGATATTGATCTATGGAGACCCTCAGGTGTGTGCCATTGATCTATGGAGACCCTCAGGTGTGTGATATTGATCTGTGGAGACCCTCAGGTGTGTGATATTGATCTATGGAGACCCTCAGGTGTGTGATATTGATCTGTGGAGACCCTCAGGTGTGTGATATTGATCTATGGAGACCCTCAGGTGTGTGATATTGATCTATGGAGACCCTCAGGTGTGTGCCATTGATCTATGGAGACCCTCAGGTGTGTGATATTGATCTGTGGAGACCCTCAGGTGTGTGATATTGATCTGTGGAGACCCTCAGGTGTGTGGCATTGATCTGTGGAGACCCTCAGGTGTGTGATATTGATCTATGGAGACCCTCAGGTGTGTGATATTGATCTGTGGAGACCCTCAGGTGTGTGGCATTGATCTATGGAGACCCTCAGGTGTGTGATATTGATCTATGGAGACCCTCAGGTGTGTGATATTGATCTATGGAGACCCTCAGGTGTGTGCCATTGATCTATGGAGACCCTCAGGTGTGTGATATTGATCTATGGAGACCCTCAGGTGTGTGCCATTGATCTATGGAGACCCTCAGGTGTGTGATATTGATCTGTGGAGACCCTCAGGTGTGTGCCATTGATCTGTGGAGACCCTCAGGTGTGTGATATTGATCTATGGAGACCCTCAGGTGTGTGATATTGATCTGTGGAGACCCTCAGGTGTGTGATCTGGTCTCACCTGGACGGTCTGGTGCAGGTTGAGAGGAACTACTTTCTTCATGCAGTCCTTGATCATCTGCGAGGTGAAGAAGTTGGTCTCCCCCTTCTTGTCCACGGTGATCTTCCTGAAGTCCTCCAGCAGGATGGGGCAGATGGCCTTCGTGGGGTGGGTCATATAGATGGGTCCGTCGTAGCCCACCATCTCACTCATGAAGGGCAGCGCCCCGCAGTGGTCCAGGTGGAAGTGACTGGGACAATGGGTCAACATTTATTTATTTGTATATTCATGTCATGCTTTGCTTTCTGTTGTTTTGTTCATGTCTGTCTGTGAGACGTTGCTTCTGTCGGGACCCCCTTGAAAACCAGACGGTGCATCTCAAGGGGTTCATCCTCATGAATACATGTCTATATATTAAAGAAGTGTAATAAAGACCTGATGATGACGCAGTCCAGGAACTCAGTGAGCCGTCCGTTCTGAGTGATGTACGAGAAGTCTGGGAACCGCCTCTGAAACACAGCCTTATTATATTACAACAACAACAACAACAACAACAACATGTTTACTTTAATGTAATGATAGTAATATTACATCATCGTTGTATCCCATGTGCATGCCACAGTCTAGCATGATGTTCTTCCCCCCGATGGAGACCAGAATGCAGCTGCGCCCCACGTCCTGCCCCGCTCCTACATACACACAGAGATACATATAGATACATATATAATATACATATAATACACACACATATATATATATAAAAAAAAATATATATATATATAAATACATCCTGTGCGCCCAGTCCAAGCCCCTACTTACTGAGCCACTGCCGGACCACTGTAACTCCATCTGTAATACCTTTATTACAGATCCTTTAAAGACTATTACCTCCTGTACTACATATCCTTTAAAGACCATACCCTCCTGTATGGTCCTCAGCTATCAAACTACTGTATACACTTATTTAAATCAGTTGAAGAAGATAAACCGTTAGATAAAGAACCTAGATAGAGCTATGAACCGGTTAGAAACAGAACATGATGAACCCAGGACACACAGCAGCTTCGCTATGAGAGAGAGTAACACAGTGTTTGCAGTAAATCTGAGTGGAGATAAGAAGTTTAAATAGAGAGACTGTTGTTGGCAGTTAGCATTCAGGAGCTAACAGTGGCTAGCAGCCTGACGTCACTCACCCAGCGGCGTCACTTTGATCTCCGGCATCTCACAAGTTAAACTATTGATTACCTTTATGACTAACTTTATAACTAACTTTATAATGAATGAAGAATGTTTGAATCTATCTTCTAAACAGTAACACGAGGATCATTTCTGCCCCTTTTTTAAACAACAGACACAACTTCCGGTTGGCGCCTTCAAAATAAAGTAGCTGCAACTGTATTTCTTTCCAATACATATTTTTATAATGTTTTTCACTTTGTATTGTACTTTTTAATCTACTCTGCTGACTTTATATTGTAATATTCTTCATAGCATGTTTCCTATTTTACTTTATTATTTACTTTTGGTTCTTGTACATATTTTCATGGAAGGCAACGCTTTTATTTTGAAGGCGCAGTTCTCAGTTTTCCGGAGTTCAACGGTTGGAGTCTCCGTAGTAGAGGGATCTGGAGTCTGCGCAGTAGAGAGGGATCTGGACTGACAGGTTGTTCCTGAAGAGTCTCTACCGGTCTTAATTCCTCCGGTCCCTCTCCGGTCTCTCTCCGGCTCTGACCTCAGTCTTCAGTATTTAATAACCACCATCTCTCCTCGGTCAGCTGCTGGTTCTAGGTCCAGTGGCTTTCGGGTAGCTTTCCTGGTTGTGGTTCCTTTGGTTCTGTTTTTTCTGGTTCCTTTGGTTCTGGTTCCTGGTTGTGTTGGTTCTGGTTCCTGGTTGTGTTGGTTCTGTTCGTGAAGCATCATGTCGGAGGAGTTCTCTCTCCAGGAAGTGATCGACTCCTTCAGGCTCAGTCTGTCCGACAGCAAGGAGATCTTCCTGGATCAATATGTGGAGGGCTGGAGGGGGCTGGTCAAGTGAGTCAACTTTTGTGTGTGTGTGTGTGTGTGTGTGTGTGTGTGTGTGTGTGTGTGTGTGTGTGTTTTTTTTTTGTGTGTGTGTGTGTGTGTGTGTGTGTGTGTGTGTGTGGTTTTTTTGTGTGTGTGTGTGTGTGTGTGTGTGTGTGTGTGTGTGTGTGTGTGTGTGTGTGTGTGTGTGTGTGTGTGTGTGTGTGTGTGTGTGTGTGTGTGTGTGTGTGTGTGTGTGTGTGTGTGTGTGTGTGTGTGTGTGTGTGTGTGTGTATGTGTGTGTGTGTGTGTTTTAGTGTTAACTTTAATATTATATTCCATTTGCTTCATCTCTTCTTCTCTCCTCTCTTTAAAGGTTGCTGAACAGCCTTGGCAGTGTGTTTGGCTTCATCTCTAAAGACGTGGTGAACAAGCTGAGCATCCTGGTGTCGCTGCGGGGGGGTCCTGAGGGGGCTCACTACCTGTCGCTGCAGTCCATGGTTCAGTACGAGCTGCAGAGCGGCTTGGTGGAGGGGGGGGATAACCCTGCGTCCGGCACCAGGGGGGTGTCTGGCTGCAGGACCCTCCTCCGGCTCCACAGAGCACTCCGCTGGCTGCAGCTCTTCCTGGGGGGGGTCAGCAGAGACGAGGGCACCCCCCCCACCCTGTGCTCCTTGGCCTACTCCCAGTCCCTCTCGCAGCACCACCCCTGGGTGATCCGCTCTGCAGCCGGCCTGGCCTTCAGGATGCTGCCCCCCCGAGACCCCTTCCTGAGGATGCTGAACGCTGGAGAGCCCCCGCAGGCTGTGGAGGTGCTGGGGGGGGCCGTGCCCGTGCTGGGGGAGGTCTACACCATCACTGAGGAGCTGTACTCCAAACATGACCTGCTCAATCTGCCCTGAGACACACACACACACACACACACACACACACACACACACACACACACACACACACACACACACACACACACACACACACACACACACACACACACACACACACACACACACACACACACACACACACACACACACACACACACACACACACACACACACACACACACACACACACACACACAGCCAGGTGTGTGTCACGGCCGGCTGCACTTCCTGTGAGTGTGTACTTCCTGTGTTATCAGTATTAACATCCTCTGAAATGGACCAATCAGAATCAGGAACCCACTGAGCCTCTGGGACGGACTCTTCAATCCACTAACCCCTCAGTGTGTGTGGAGAGAGAGAGAGTGATCATTAACAGCTGTAACAACAGCCTGTATCACAGACCTCTGGATGTTAGGGTCACCTGATCAGTCAGATCAATAACCTGACAGCTCTCACTTTAGAGAACAGCTGTGTATGTAATGTGTGAACTCTGGGGGTCTGCAGGTGGTCTCTGATGAACTGTAATGTGTGAACTCTGGGGTCTGCAGGTGGTCTCTGATGAACTGTAATGTGTGAACTCTGGGGGTCTGCAGGTGGTCTCTGATGAACTATAATGTGTGAACTCTGGGGTCTGCAGGTGGTCTCTGATGAACTATAATGTGTGAACTCTGGGGGTCTGCAGGTGGTCTCTGATGAACTATAATGTGTGAACTCTGGTGGTCTGCAGGTGGTCTCTGATGAACTATAATGTGTGAACTCTGGGGGTCTGCAGGTGGTCTCTGATGAACTATAATGTGTGAACTCTGGGGGTCTGCAGGTGGTCTCTGATGAACTATAATGTGTGAACTCTGGTGGTCTGCAGGTGGTCTCTGATGAACTGTAATGTGTGAACTCTGGGGGTCTGCAGGTGGTCTCTGATGAACTATAATGTGTGAACTCTGGGGTCTGCAGGTGGTCTCTGATGAACTATAATGTGTGAACTCTGGGGGTCTGCAGGTGGTCTCTGATGAACTATAATGTGTGAACTCTGGTGGTCTGCAGGTGGTCTCTGATGAACTATAATGTGTGAACTCTGGGGGTCTGCAGGTGGTCTCTGATGAACTATAATGTGTGAACTCTGGGGGTCTGCAGGTGGTCTCTGATGAACTATAATGTGTGAACTCTGGTGGTCTGCAGGTGGTCTCTGATGAACTGTAATGTGTGAACTCTGGGGGTCTGCAGGTGGTCTCTGATGAACTATAATGTGTGAACTCTGGGGTCTGCAGGTGGTCTCTGATGAACTATAATGTGTGAACTCTGGGGGTCTGCAGGTGGTCTCTGATGAACTGTAATGTGTGAACTCTGGGGGTCTGCAGGTGGTCTCTGATGAACTGTAATGTGTGAACTCTGGTGGTCTGCAGGTGGTCTCTGATGAACTGTAATGTGTGAACTCTGGTGGTCTGCAGGTGGTCTCTGATGAACTGTAATGTGTGAACTCTGGGGGTCTGCAGGTGGTCTCTGATGAACTGTGATGTGTGAACTCTGGGGGTCTGCAGGTGGTCTCTGATGAACTGTAATGTGTGAACTCTGGGGGTCTGCAGGTGGTCTCTGATGAACTATAATGTGTGAACTCTGGGGTCTGCAGGTGGTCTCTGATGAACTGTAATGTGTGAACTCTGGGGGTCTGCAGGTGGTCTCTGATGAACTGTAATGTGTGAACTCTGGGGGTCTGCAGGTGGTCTCTGATGAACTATAATGTGTGAACTCTGGGGGTCTGCAGGTGGTCTCTGATGAACTGTAATGTGTGAACTCTGGGGGTCTGCAGGTGGTCTCTGATGAACTGTAATGTGTGAACTCTGGGGGTCTGCAGGTGGTCTCTGATGAACTGTAATGTGTGAACTCTGGGGGTCTGCAGGTGGTCTCTGATGAACTGTAATGTGTGAACTCTGGGGGTCTGCAGGTGGTCTCTGATGAACTGTAATGTGTGAACTCTGGGGGTCTGCAGGTGGTCTCTGATGAACTGTAATGTATAATAAAGTGTTAATAACAACAGCTTCGTGATTCATTTCTTCCTGTCTATAAATCTTTCTTTAAATGTGTTTGTTTTCATTATTAGAATAAGACGTGTCAGTGATGGCTAGTGCTGCGTTAGTAATACTTTGAGGACATGTTCCAGGTACTTGTACTCACTGACAGAAGGTAATACCCAGGCTACATTACAAACAGTGATATTAGTATTATATATATGTTAGATAATCAGACAGTGAATTGAAACAGAGACATGTAAAGTGTGTGAGGCTTAAAGTGTGTGAGAGGTGGTAAAGTGTGTGAGAGGTGGTAAAGTGTGTGTGAGGTGGTAAAGTGTGTGAGAGGTGGTAAAGTGTGTGAGAGGTGGTAAAGTGTGTGAGAGGTGGTAAAGTGTGATTGAGGCTTAAAGTGTGTGTGAGGTGGTAAAGTGTGTATGAGGTGGTAAAGTGTGTGTGAGGTGGTAAAGTGTGTGTGAGGTGGTAAAGTGTGTGAGAGGTGGTAAAGTGTGTGAGGTGGTAAAGTGTGTGTGAGGTGGTAAAGTGTGTGTGAGGTGGTAAAGTGTGTGTGAGGTGGTAAAGTGTGTGAGAGGTGGTAAAGTGTGTGAGAGGTGGTAAAGTGTGTGAGAGGTGGTAAAGTGTGTGAGGTGGTAAAGTGTGTGTGAGGTGGTAAAGTGTGTGAGAGGTGGTAAAGTGTGTGAGGTGGTAAAGTGTGTGTGAGGTGGTAAAGTGTGTGAGAGGTGGTAAAGTGTGTGTGAGGTGGTAAAGTGTGTGAGAGGTGGTAAAGTGTGTGAGAGGTGGTAAAGTGTGTGTGAGGTGGTAAAGTGTGTGTGAGGTGGTAAAGTGTGTGAGAGGTGAAAACACACCTGAGTTATATCATATAACTCAGGTGCAGTTCCGCTCTCTTCCAGAAGGGAGAGCCCCGCCTCCATCGAAACACCGTATCCATGACAACCGGTCTGTGACGGCCAAGTGACCATGGAGACGCAGAAAGACGGACTTCCGGTGGAAACACGTTTTATAACCAGTTTAAATTAATTATAAACATATTTAGTGACAGATCTGAGTCATCACGATGTAGAGCAGTTAGTGAAGTCATGTGACCTGAATGAGGTGACCTCCCCCCTCAGGTCTGTCTCGTCATGTGTTCCTCTGGTCATGAAGTCATGTGACCTGAACACCTCCCCCCTCAGGTCTGTGTCGTCATGTGTTCCTCTGGTCATGAAGGCCCAATCCCAAACCACTCCCTCGACCCTACCCCTCCGTGACGGAGTGAACTCCGTCTGTTGCCACACTCGCAGCTCAACGAGGCTCCCTCCTGTCAGATGGAGGGAGTCAATACAGCAGCAAGCTTTGGGACGGCCTCTGTCACCATAGATGTCTGTTACTACCATGGATGTATAATAAGGTCACTACCTGATCTGCAGCTCTGCCCGATCTGCAGTGCGCATGTGCGAGATGGTCCGCAATATTGGACAACTCCGGACGGCAGCCCAAGTAGGACAACATTGACACGGTGGCTTTTGGCAAAGCTCAAAAGGAAAATTCGAGAGAGATGAGTTATTGTTATTACAACGTGACTTCACTATTATTTAACAACTCTTTGTATTGGGTTCTTTTATTTGGGTTAAGTGCATTGTCAGAATAAGTGAGAAATGAATTTAACTTCTGTTAGACAGCTATATGCCATACATCTTTGCACACATTCACAGTACATATGTATTCAGTATGATAGCTGTCTAACAGAAGTTAAATCCATTTCTCACTTATTCTGACAATGTACTTAACCCATATAAAAGAACCCAATAAAGAGAGTTGTTAAATAATAGTGAAGTCACGTTGTAATCACAATAACTCATCCCTCTCTCCTTTTATTTTTGAGCTTTGCCAAAAGCCACTGTGTCAATATTGTCCTACTTGGGTTGCCGTCCGGAGTTGTCCAATATGGCGGACCATCTCGCACATGCGCACTGCAGATCGGGCAGAGCTGCAGATCGGGTAGTGACAGCCATAGATATATAAACACTAGATGACTCACCCGCGCTGCTGACCAATGGAGACCGAGCTTGCCACTTGGCCGCCATCTTGCCACAGGCAGTTCTCTCATTCATAACATTATGGTTTACTATTTAAATAACCATAGCTTGCTCAATTTTCAACCAATTTTCAAACGGTTTGGTTTTTTATAAACATCAAAGATGTAGTTATGATACTGCATACTTATAATCATGGACTTTCATATGAAAATAATATTAATCGGATAAAGCAATAGCTATACACACACACAAGGTATTTATATTAAATATTGGCCGGTGTATATATTTCCATTTATTTTTATTATATTGTTAATATTTAAAATAA
The DNA here is from genome assembly GCF_949606895.1 of Notothenia rossii. Classification (NCBI taxonomy): domain Eukaryota; kingdom Metazoa; phylum Chordata; class Actinopteri; order Perciformes; family Nototheniidae; genus Notothenia; species Notothenia rossii. The sequence goes on from NC_136902.1 coordinate 335,644, forward strand.
ATTATAAATAAATTATAACATTAAAATACATTTATATTTTATATATAAAAATAGGTCTCATGTTACCACTCTGTAAGCCACGATTTGTTAATTTAGCAATGCCTTAGCTTGAAGAACAGGGACACAACTAATGACAATAGCATATGGTGGTATATTATTTAGATATTCACACCTTTATCAGAAGAACCAAACCAACATCAAATGAGCTCACAGACAGGCCAGTTCTGTCTCATTTATCACAATTATTTTTGACATGAGATCTCATCTCATCCTAGTTTTGTATTTAGTTTCTATATTTGGAAACAAATCCAGAACCTTTGAAATATGTTATTGAAAAAAGACCAAGAATAATATAAACTGTACCATGTGTCCTTTTGTGTCCTTCTGTAGTCTAAGGACAGAGGGTGTCGTATTGTCATACTGATATTCTGTACAAACTGTGAAGTCCACTGAGACAAATGTAACATTTGTGATATTGGGCTATATAAATAAACATTGATTGATTGATTGATAGTCCATTTGTGGTTTGTCTTGTCTCACCCCGGCTGATATCTCACTAAATCCACTGTTTAAATGGTTCCCTATATTGTGCCCTGTAAGGTGTCCTTGGGTGTTATGAAAGGCGGCCCCCCAAAATAAATGTATTATTATTATTATTAAGAAGAACAACTTGGTGTGGTGTGGAGGGGATGTAGGAAGCAGGAGCAGGTGGGGGGAGATGGGGCTTCAAGGTTATTTGTTTTAAATGTGTCTTGGAGATAAGGACCAGCTGCACACAATAAAATACAGGATAACACCAAACCAATAAGACACACGGTGACACATGGCACACAAACAATCAATCATCGTCCAGCCTCAGCTTTGGTATTCTTTCACAACCATGTTATGGGTTTATTAGACTGAGCAAACATAAACATATGAGGGGAACACAGTGCTGCGTCTCATGGAACATGAAGATGTAATAAATACATAGTAGGTGGCAGACAGCGGAGCATCCGTAGGCTGCACAAAAGTCTGGCATAGTCAGGTACTTCTGTAAACACAAAGCCAGCAAATTCCTGTATCATAATGCAAGATATTTTTAACAAGCCAAACCACTTGGAAGAAATCATGTGTAACTTAAGTTATGTTGAAAAGAAAGAGCAGCTCTGCCTCTCCCACTGGTGTAAAGTTGCTGGGTCAACTTTGTAATACTAGGTCTCACTCACAGCCTCTTGTTATTAGCCAGCTAATAAATACAACCACATACACAAAGACAAGCTGCAATTTCAACATGTCCAAGCATCCTGTATCATAGCCATGCTAATAATGTTTATAATAAACCAAACCGTTTGTAAATCAGTCAAGATTTCAGCGAGTGAAGAGTATTTTTGTGCAGATCACTCACCTTACACCAGCTACCATAACGCGAATCAGAGTAACTGTTGACTGTGGCAAGATGGCGGCCGGTCAGCTACGCTGGAAAATCTCCCATGAGCCATCTGGTGTTTATATCATAGGTTTATATATATCTATGGTGACGGCCTCCCCTCTCTCCGGCAGAAACAGGAAATGCCGTAACTGTATGGAACAACGGTTTCAAATCAGCATCTCTTTGACAAAAAGTTTAAATTAATAACTCAAATAAAACTCCAAACATCTTTCAATGTGTTACTTTTTTTTAAAGCTCTTTTAGTTTTAAACCTGATGTTTATACGCTTCTTAGTTTTTGCAACAGTCTGTAAATATACACAACTTTATAATAAAATGCACACATTTACCTTTTTCTAGACTAAACACAGGTATGATCCTAAGTTAAAACATATGAGGTTATCATGAGGTTGTTAACATCGCAGTTTATCAGTGGATGTTTGCTGGAACTACTTGTTAACAGCTTGTTTCCTGACGGACACACACAGCGTGACTCCGATCAGGTAGAGGCCGGTCTCAAGTCAGCACCGCTGCAGACCCGCTGTTTGAGGGCTTGATAGACCCTCCAGAAAAACGAGGGTTAAAATCCTTGATTATGCGATTAAACATGCGGGGTTTTTATGTGATTTTATTCAGTTAAATTGCGAAAAATAATAGATTTTTTTTTAAATATTGGGCTGTCTTATTTATTCTCTCTCACACAAACTGCCACTAACGAACACATTCAATGTTTATTTACTGGAAAAGCAATTGGGCTATTTTAATCTCACACACACACACACACACACACACACACACACACACACACACACACACACACACACACACACACACACACACACACACACACACACACACACACACACACACACACACACACACACACACACACACACACACACACACACACACACACACACACACACACACACCTCCGCCTCATTCTGTTTTCATTTACTCGTTCATTATCTGACCAGCTTCAATCTTGTAGGCTACTCACTTCGTTTCTTGTAGCCCTCGAAAGGGTTTTGGAGGTTGATGCCTCTGTGAACGTGAATTGTTTGGCTTTCTTGTCCGCAGCAGCAGAAAGCATTTTCGAATGTTTGAATGAATCAAAGTGGGTCGTCACCGTTGATTTTCTCTTATGCTCCAACACACAGTTGCACGGGGTGCAGAATAGTTTCCCCCCACTTTTGTGAAAGACATCGAGGTGCTGCTTTGCCCGGTCTTTAGCAGAAATGTTCGTCGGTAAATGAGATGGAATGTTCGTCGGTAAATGAGATGGATCAGATTGTTTCATCTTGGTGTTTTCTCTCTCGTGTGAGCTCCACACGTTCACTCACGGTGTTGTTTACCTTCTGTGATGCGCGAGCTGATGACGTCACGTCAAGACGAGTTAACTTTTTTTCTTCTCAACTTTGTGGAAAAATGCGGGGATTATTCGGCCTTTTGATAAATATGCGCCATTTTGCTGATTATGCGGTAAATTCTGCGATCGCAGGATCGCTTTTTTCTGGAGGGTCTAGCTTGATAGCCCACTCCCCCGCCACACCGCTCCACACTCGTTGGGCTGCGTTCCGATAATCCAAAAATCAGCTCCTAAATTCTAACCCTATCTCCTATTCCTTGACCTCTGAGTGAAAGGTCACGGGGTTAGGGATAGTGGATAGGAGAATTCAAAAGGACTTAGGAGAAGAGAATGCACTTTCACTATCTGACGTGTTTATGATGCGCCAGCGGACGTCCTGAATGTGCGTCTGCTGCTGTGGGGAAACTATGGAAACTACAGTGTTCTATACAGCGGAGTAGCCTACAACATGGAGGTTTAATAAGAACGAGGGGCTACTGTAAACTCATCTAGAGACTCTGCACCGTGCTCTGAGGCTGTTGCTTTATGCTTTATGAACAACAGAGAAACATATTCTTCATGACCAAAGATGGAATTGAAATAAAAAAGGAAAGTGAAACTTCTGCTCGTCACCCTCTCCCTCCGGTCCACATTAATACAAATGATCCCAATACGTATGATTGATGAAAAGATCTTAAATCAATACAAATGTATTTATTATAAACCTTAGTCCTTAACACCTATCACTGTGTACATCATTCAAACATCTTTTAAAAGTTGAACAAACCCCACACAGCTCAGAGAAATGTTGACTTTATTTGATCATTTCAGTAAAAACTAACGTTCATATTTCTCTTTTTGATTATAATACTGATGAACGTTCAAAACAAAGCACTTTGGCAACTTACCACATACGTTTTAAAATGCTTAATAAGCACTGTAACTTTCATGATATCATTTCTCCGTCATAATCGTTTGTTTCCGTGAACGGCCGACTGTTGTGTGACGCAAATGCTGCGGCTGCAATGCATTGTGGGGCAGCATTTTCTCCTCTCCTTTCGGTAAGGGAGGTCCAATGGTTCCTAAGCTAAAGGAGGTTATAAAGGAAGTTTGAAACCTCCTTTCCTATCATCTAGAGAATCAGCACTTATCATGGCTGCCACTGAGGGGCTTCCAGGTCATTTCACTCCGTTAGGAAGGTTCCTAAGAGAAATGTACTGTTGGACTGCAACCGTTGGTTTGGAACAGCCCTCAATATGGCGGACCCTCCGCGTGAACGGAGGGGTAGGGTCTAGGGGGCGGTTTGGGAATGGGCCGAAGTCTTGTGACCTGAACACCTCTCTCAGGCTGCGTTTCACTTCGGTTAAAATGGATTCCTTGCGTCCCTCACTTGCGTTGTTTCCCTGTGACTAGTCCCTCCCTCCAGGGAAGCATGGAGAGAGGAAAGGAAACCACGAGAAGAAGGAAATGAGTTTTCAGAGCAATGGGACGTCCTTTCCTCCGGAGCTTGAAGCGACGTCCGTTTGTGATGACGCTGCACAGCTGATCGTCTGACAGCAGCTCTGTCCCCGTTGTTTCCACACACCCCCGACTCCGTTAGTACATATTTACTGACACACACATGTGTATCATCTGTTGTAGAATCAAATAAATCAAATAAGAAC
>NC_136902.1:352565-390065 GCF_949606895.1 Notothenia rossii
TCATCATTTTGAGTTTTTAAAAAAAGTAATAATTCCTATGAAGTGAAAGTTGTGATTGTCCATTTCTTAACATGTTCCGTAGATACAGGATTCATTATTATTCACATGTTCACTCAACTTTGTGACATCTTGTTTCAAAAGTTAATTTATCTTTGCCGTCATTTTACTGTCAACAGGGGGATGCTAGTGAACTGTCAACAGGGGGGTGCTAGCGAAATGTCAACAGGGGGGTGCTAGTGAACTGTCAACAGGGGGGTGCTAGTGAACTGTCAACAGGGGGTGCTAGTGAACTGTCAACAGGGGGGTGCTAGCGAAATGTCAACAGGGGGGTGCTAGTGAACTGTCAACAGGGGGATGCTAGCGAACTGTCAACAGGGGGATGCTAGTGAACTGTCAACAGGGGGATGCTAGTGAACTGTCAACAGGGGGGTGCTAGTGAACTGTCAACGGGGGGATGCTAGTGAACTGTCAACAGGGGGGTGCTAGTGAACTGTCAACGGGGGGATGCTAGTGAACTGTCAACAGGGGGGTGCTAGTGAACTGTCAACGGGGGGTGCTAGTGAACTGTCAACAGGGGGATGCTAGCGAACTGTCAACAGGGGGATGCTAGTGAACTGTCAACAGGGGGGTGCTAGTGAACTGTCAACGGGGGGATGCTAGTGAACTGTCAACAGGGGGGTGCTAGTGAACTGTCAACAGGGGGGTGCTAGTGAACTGTCAACGGGGGGATGCTAGTGAACTGTCAACGGGGGGATGCTAGTGAACTGTCAACAGGGGGATGCTAGTGAACTGTCAACAGGGGGATGCTAGTGAACTGTCAACAGGGGGATGCTAGTGAACTGTCAACAGGGGGGTGCTAGTGAACTGTCAACAGGGGGATGCTAGTGAACTGTCAACAGGGGGGTGCTAGTGAACTGTCAACAGGGGGATGCTAGTGAACTGTCAACAGGGGGGTGCTAGTGAACTGTCAACAGGGGGATGCTAGTGAACTGTCAACAGGGGGATGCTAGTGAACTGTCAACAGGGGGATGCTAGTGAACTGTCAACAGGGGGATGCTAGTGAACTGTCAACAGGGGGATGCTAGTGAACTGTCAACAGGGGGTGCTAGTGAACTGTCAACAGGGGGATGCTAGTGAACTGTCAACAGGGGGATTTTAGTGAACTGTCAACAGGGGGATGCTAGTGAACTGTCAACAGGGGGATGCTAGTGAACTGTCAACGGGGGGTGCTAGTGAACTGTCAACGGGGGGGGATGCTAGTGAACTGTCAACGGGGGGTGCTAGTGAACTGTCAACGGGGGGGCTGCTAGTGAACTGTCAACGGGGGGTGCTAGCGAACTGTCAACAGGGGGGGCTGCTAGTGAACTGTCAACGGGGGGGTGCTAGTGAACGGTCAACGGGGGGGTGCTAGCGAACTGTCAACGGGGGGGTGCTAGCGAACTGTCAACGGGGGGGTGCTAGTGAACTGTCAACAGGGGGGTGCTAGTGAACTGTCAACAGGGGGGTGCTAGCGAACTGTCAACAGGGGTGCTAGTGAACTTAGTTTGAATTTAGTTTTTCAAGTAACTCAACTCGAACTCACTCACTCAGCATCATCAAGGTTATCTTTTAGGAATATGAGCATGTCCACATTTCCAGGTAGAAGCTGGGATGTTTGGGCGTTTACAAAATCCCCTGCTGTGGAAAGAACTCTCGCTTGGTACTGAATGTTGCTGGGACAGAGTGATATGCTTTGGCCATGGGTGACAGCAGTGGGTCAAACTGTGCATTGTCTCTCCACCACTTCAAACACAATACAGTGTTTTCCAAGAAGGTGAGGCTTATTGACAGGGGAGATATACATATACTGTTGGTACTGATCAATGTCTCTAGGTGTGTACATGTAGCCCTGTAAATACCATGTCCTTTGGTGTTATCTGTTGTTTATGTTCATGTTGTAACCTTCTTGCTGCCATGTTGGACAGGTCTCTCTTGAAAAAGAGATCGATGATCTCAATGGGACCATCTGGTTAAATAAAGGTTAAAAAAATAATAATATGTTTTTTAAATAGAAAAAAATTGCGGTAGATTTTGTCGGTCTCACAACGGTATTGAGACATTTATTTACCGCAATATATCGTTACATCCCTAGTCGTTATTGATCTTACACGGCAGAAGATCATGGCCTGAGCCACGGTCAGCCCTCCGTACAGGTCGCACAGAGCAGAGAACTTTTCTTCCTCCTCTCTGCAGAGGATGTAGAACTGCTTGATGGTGTCCAGCGTCTCCTCCTCTCTCCTCAGGCGGATGATGTTTGGATCAGGGACTACTTTCTCTGCAAAGCCCCACACAGAGTCCTCGAAGGTGGCCGAGAACAGCAGCATCTGGCACTCCTTCGGGAGCAGCCTGCAGGAGCAAGACATTACAAATAAGGGCTGAACGATATATCGTGTCATGGCGATGACCGCGATATGCGCGATATTCACACCGCAGGGACGTGCGGTTTTATTCATTTTTTAAAAAATGCTAACGCACTTTAGCACAGAATTCAAAATAAAGATACCCTTATTACTTATCGAGACTGCATATACAATATATCTGATTAAAGCTGAGGTTCCACAGATTATTTAAGTATAGTATCATCACTGAGCGATCCGATCTCGCGACAGGGGAAGCAAACAGACACCACACCACGTACCTTTACGGATCTTTTACGGGAGATCGTCTCACCGTAGCTGTCAATCTGATCAAAAGACGTGTTCAATGGCATTAAAACGAGAAAAACCGCGACTGAATCGGTTGATCCATAGGTTGATAATGTATCTGTGGCTTTGAAGCAATTGTTTATAATCCATAATTCCATTTTTATGTAAAAATCGGAGCACAAAAGTTAGCTGCTAATGGTAGCCACCAGAGTGTATGCAGCCTCCGGTTTTGGCTACGCGTCACTCTCACTCCTTATAGCGAGCCGCAGTGACGCGTCCTTAAACCCGGAGGTAAAGTTCTTCCGGTTCCTTCGTCAAAAACCAATGCAAATTCTCCATAGGATTTTGGAAAATAGCTCGAAATAAGGTCTGTGGTTGACACACATTTAAGAGAGGGATCACGTTTTGTTCAGCCGGATAATCTCCACATGTCAACCCTACTTTTATAATTTTTTAATCATAAATCTAGTCGCCAGAAGCAAAATGCTAACGTTATGCTATAAACTAACTAGTATAGCAACAGGGCTGCTGTGGCTGCTTTCTACAAAAGGAAAACTTGCGCGGCTCTCATGTCAGGGGTACTTGAGTGAGTGACATGCAGGCTCTGCATGCACAGCAAACCACCAATCACAATCATTCTTGATCAGATCACAGCCGGCCCCGCCCCACTAGTTTGCAGACCATCAAAACACCGGTAAAAAATGAGCGAGGCACAGGAGGGCAATACCTTCATCCGGTTAAATATAGTTTAAAAAAACGCAATATATATCGCAGGAAAAAAAAAAAAAATTGCGATGTCAGTTTTTTTCAATATCGTGCAGCCCTATTACAAATACATTCAATTATTAAACAAACCCCCCCGCAAAATAATAATAATATAAGCTCTAACCTGTGTATCCTGATGCTCTGGTCTCGATGGCCCTGCGTTGCGATCATCACGTCCGCCTCGTCCAACACAAACATGGAGATGAGTTTGGGATCGATGATTCTGTATTTACTGCACCAGTCCAGTAGGGTGCCGGGGGTCCCGATGACCACGTGCTGCTGCAGGCGCACCCCCCTCTCCACTGGGGGGCGATAGAGAGAGATATTATATATATTAATACACCTGAGGGTCCTGATGACCACGTGCTGCTGCAGGCGCACCCCCCTCTCCACTGGGGGGCGATAGAGAGAGATATTATATATATTAATACACCTGAGGGTCCTGATGACCACGTGCTGCTGCAGGCGCACCCCCCTCTCCACTGGGGGGCGATAGAGATATTATATGTATTAATACACCTGAGGGTCCTGATGACCACGTGCTGCTGCAGGCGCACCCCCCTCTCCACTGGGGGGCGATAGAGAGAGATATTGTATATATTAATACACCTGAGGGTCCTGATCATAGATATGTATAAACACTAGATGGCTGAAGGGGGAGTCGCCAGCGTAGCTCACTGGCGGCCATCTTGCCACAATCAACCGCTACTGCTACAGCTGTTGTGATTTGAGTGATCTGCACACAAATACTCTAAACTCACTGAAACATTGACTGATTTACAAACGGTTTGGTTTATTATAAACGTTATTAGCATGGCTATGATACAGAAGACAGGACATGTTGAAAAAAATAAGTTTATAAGTATGCAGTATCATAACTACATCTTTGATGTTTATAAAAAAACAAACCGTTTGAAAATTGGTTGAAAATGGAACAATCTACGGTTATTTCAATAGTGCACCAGAGACATAATGTCATGAGCAGTGTTGGGCAGTAATAGTAATAGTTACTGCTCTCAAAAAAGTGTATTTGTTACTAAATTATAAAAGTAACTAGTAATGAGTTACTCTACTTTAAAAATAATAACAATAAAAATACAAGTTTGTGTGTTGTTTTTTGCTGACTAGTTCTCTGAAGGCAACAGACTCGACCGTTGCGATGGGCAGCATGTCCTCAACAACATACCTGGCCATCTGTTTAGTTGACTCTGGGTGACATGTGGCGATTTGAAAAATCGTTTTTTGGCTGTTTAGATGGTGTTGCTCCATCTGGGTCACTGTCCGTGGTTGAGACGGTGGGGTCTTTGGAGACTAGTTGTATAGCCCCATGTACATTAGTTAGGTGCTTCAGGAGATTGGCATTGCTGTTTTTTGATGTGGAAAATGCTTTCTGTCCTGCACACAGTTTACAGTCTACTGTAATATTTTTTGCGTCCTCCAAGTTGCAAATGCGCTGCTGCTCTTGTTGATACTTGCATCTGCCATTGTGTGTGTGTGTGTGTGTGTGTGTGTGTGTGTGCTGGTGGTGAGCGTTGCCGTGTGTGTTAGCAAGTGTTTGTGTGTGTATGTTTCCCATAAGGCAAGACCCGCCCAACTCTGTCTCTGATTGGCTTACCCTGAAATGTTACCCCGCGTTAACCAATCATCACTCCCCTCTGGTTACTTTCTCTTTTCCATGGTGCTGTGAGAGGACATCGCTGTATTCGCCTGTAAGTTACATCCGCAGGGAGATTCGGTTCAGTTCCATCACATAATGTAACGCATTAACGCACCCATTTAAATCACAGTACCTATAATGGGAATGGTTAACTATAGGTAACTAGTAACGCCATTAGTTACCGCAAAAAGTAGTTGCGTTACAAAGTAACGCGTTACAAAGTAGGGTAGTGGTCGCCCAATGACCACCACCCCACTGCCTGATATCATTAGAACGCTAGGAATCTCCTCTTTCCAACAGTGTATACAACTCAAAATGTGTCTTTGGGTCAATGCGACTGATTTAGATAGAGCAAGTCACATATAAGGTGATCCCCGAAAATCCTTGATAATAGAAAGTGGATTTTATTTAGCTTTTTTCCCCACGGACCACCTGCAGTACCCTCGCGGACCACCAGTGGTCTGCGGACCACAGTTTGAGAACCGCTGCTCTAAGGTACATTTAGAACAGATACAACATTTGTGATTAATATGGACATCATGCGATTAAATATTTTAATCGACTGATAGCCCTGATATATATATATATATATATATATATGTGTATATTAGTACTCACTGCGGTTCCCCCTCACGGCGTAGGTCAGCGTGACCTCAGGACAGAACTTCCCCATCTGCTCCATCACCTGACCGATCTGCAGAGCCAGCTCGTAGGTGGGGGCGATGCACAGGCACTAAAGGGGGGCAAAAAGTCAAATAGACCTGAGTCCAGTGGTTCTCTGGTGATATATATATATTTATAAAACGAATGAGTCAAATCAAGCAATGTGATTGGTTCTTAGCCGTGATATAATGAGCGTATATCACGGGTAGAATTGTAGTTGTGTAAATCAGTATCCCTCCGCGTCTGAGAAACAGCTACAGCCGTTACATTACGTCCGTTACGAAACTAACAAAACTTAAGATGGAAACATGTAAGGTTAACTTGGACCTCCGGGCGGCCTCACTATGGAGGAGTGGATTGAGCAGTGCCTATCTCCAGAGAGCACCTAAACGACGACATGCTGAGCTACGTGAAGTAGGGGTGGGCGATACCACAACATCTGGATTTGATACCAAGTATTTTAGGGCCAGTATCGTCGATACAATTTTTAAATTAAAATCGTCTTATGTACTTTCATGTAGGGGAGAGCTGCATCGTGACATGCTTATTGAGCTGAATGCATCATAGACTACAGCGTTTCCCCTGGGATGGAGTCATAGCAGCGGTGCTAAGGCACGTGGGCCCAGCACAATGTGAGCCCGGAAGGCGTGGAATTTCTTAGTGTGTGCACGTGCAAAGTGCCAATTTGTTTCTATGTGTCTGTCAGCACAAGAAAGGCTCTTGAGGCCCAGTACCAGGGCCGGTTCTAGACACTTTGCTGCCCTAGGCGAGATTTTATATATAAATAAATGAAAAATCTCTACAAAAGACAAAAACAGAAACGTATTGACATAGGTAATATACGTTAAAATGGCTTCAAATGTATTCAGTATGGTATGAACATGTTTGGATTGGGGGGTGGACGTCACTTCCTCTAGGGGGGTCTGGGGGTATGCTCCCCCGGGAAGATTTTTTTTTTTTACATTTTAAAGTAAAATGCTTCAATCTGGTGCACTTTGAGCACACAATGACTAGAGACCTGATCTAGAAGGTACAACTCTAAAACACCCATATGAAAAAGATCGGTTTACATTTTAATAATCAAATAAGTATGTGAACATAACCAATAACCTTCCATAGCCAATAACAAATACATTTAACGCATTTTATTTTTGTTGTTCGTTCATATCTTATTTTACCCAGTTAACATTTATTTCTGCATGTTTTTGTATCTCTCCAACTTTAAATGATATTTTTGGTTTACTGTCCTATAGTATACATTGGAATGATTTCAAACCTGTTTTTATGTATCCTAATAATTTGAGATGTCCCGATCCGATCACGTAATCGGGGATCGGAGCCGATCATCTGGTTTTCAAAAGATCGGGAGAAAAAAAAAAATCGGGGATCGGGATTTTTTTTTCTTTTTTAAATACTTTTTTTTTAAAAATGTTGTATTCAATGTTACAAAACAAAAATGACCATGTTCAAGTCTTAAAGTCATCCTGAGACCTTAGTTTTGGTTTGAAATTACACAACATCATATATGTGTTGCTTCTTTGGGGCTTGTTTTCAGAGACCTGCTTATTTCTCTCAAATCTGGCAACAGAGTGGGCGCAGTGTCTAATTGTGGCAGTAAGCTAACGAGTATTGATAAGCTTTATTTTGTTTTGATCCAATGCTGCACAACTGAACTGATCCAATGCTGCTGTGAAAGAAAGAAGCTATATCCATGTTGGATAGAATATCCAATTTAAATAAAACAATAACCTTAAGGGACAACTTGAATGCTTTTTTTTCTCTTAATGCATTGCATAAAGATCAGATCGGGAAAAATCGGTATCTGCAAATTGTCAAAATCAAATGATCGGAATCGGATCGGGAGCAAAAAAAGGTGATCGGGACATCCCTAGTAATAATTATAAAGAAGTGCCAAGGTCAAAAATGTTTTTTCCCCTCCCAGCGCAGCGCCCCCCAGATCTGGCACCCTAGGTGACCGCATATGTCGCCTATGCCAAAAATTGGCCCTGCCTAGTGCATACTAGGGATGGGAATTTGAAAGCAAATGTATATTCGAATATTTGACCCCCAAAAAAAACAGTTAACCGAAATGTACATATCCTATAAAGAAAAATTGTAAAAAAGAAAATCTTAAAAAATGTTTAATAACTTTTGGAAATAAATAAATACATGTTCAAATAAGTATAGAAACCAAGTCGAATCTGTCAAATGTATTGAACTGGTGATCACAGTTTGACAGCTATAGGCCTACAGCTTTCATGTGCGGAGGCGATTCACAATCAGCCCAGCTGTAGAGAAGACCCTCTCAGCTGGAACGGAGGTTGCGGGTATAGCAAGGCATAGTATGTATATAAGTTTAATTTGGCATAGTTTGACCTCTACACCGCACTCACTAACCTGGTCAAAATATTTCCACACATTACTCCTTTTTGACGCCATGTCTGTTGTGTAGGACTCTTCTTAGAGTGTAAATAATTACCGGACTATGACTGGTAAAATATGTTGAATACCGGCAAAACTAAATCTCTCCAGTCGAAATGTGTATGTACTTTGCCGCCACACACGGTTGCCAAGCAGCGCTTATTGTTGTTTAGGCTGGCCACTCATGTGTCGCGAGTGTTGACAGGGGGGGGGGGAGCGCCTCGTGAACTGTTAGCGCCGGAACCTCGCAACGGCTGCGGAGCGCATTTGCGCCGCATTTGGGCCTAAGATGAGGTTTGAGTCTGCGTGATCTGCGTGTAGGGAGGGGCAGCAGCCATATCATTGGATCTAGCTAGATCTGATGGATTTGGACATAAACACGAGTGAAGTATAACCGGACGTGAGAGAGAGAGAGATCAGCACCTGCAGCTCTGCCCGCTGTGAGGGACCGGTGAGCGGAGCAAAACACACCTTTAGACCTGACACACTCAGCTATGGCACTTTCGTATACATTGAATTATTCCATTTGATCCTATGCATCCCTCCCAAAAAAACTTCTAAAAATATTCATAACTCATATTCGAATGCCTGAATAATTATTCGATTAATCGGTCCCATCACTAGTACATACAGTGACAATGTCTCAAGATTTAGCAAAAATACACCTTTATTGAACATACAGTAACACAAATACTACAAATCCACATAAAGAATCACAAATGAAAACGGGTCTCCACTTATTATTATTTTAATAAAACATAAACTATTTGTATATAGGGGAAACACTGGACTACATCTGAATCAATTTTCATGATTAAAGGCAGCGTTTTACTTTTGCAAATTTAAAGTGAAACATGAAAAATAACAATACAAAGTGGCCACAGCAGCAACCTGCCTTCTTGCACACATCACAGCTCGCCAAGTGTTCATTGACAGAGATGTGTGGATGCAGGGCCGGCCCGCCGCACTGGCGTTATAAATGTTCGCCTAGGGCGCTGAACTGTAGAGGGAGCGCAGGGGTGCAGTCCAGATTTAAAAAAAATAAATAAAATTTAATAGGCCTATGTATATTTTTTTATTTTTGTAGGCGCCCCCCAGATTCCTTTTTTTTAGGCGCCGCTCAGATCAGGATTCATTTGTTTTTTTGAGAATATGAAAAATAAAACTTAGGGGCGCCCCAACAATGCACCACCCCTCTCTATGTTTTCTTTGGTTCTGTCCATTTGTGTTTCGCGTGTCGCGCGCACCCGCGTTCCCGTTTTGAACGAGAATTAGAACTTCACTGTCACAACATGAAGCGGGGCAACCCCAACAAAAAGCCGTCTGGGGCGCATTGGAAAAGGCGAAGAAAGAGAGAGGAGGAAAAACTCCAGGAAAACAGAGGTATGTCTGATGACTGTTTGTGTTTATTGGCATTTTTCAAGCAACGGTATAAAGCTAGCTAGCTAACGTTAGCTAATGATAGCAGCTGATATATAGTATGATAGAAGCTAGCAGATGAGCTGCTTTACCATCTAGCTTGATAGCTCTTTTTACACCAACTGCACTGTGTGGTTTTTCTTGTATTCTTTATATATATTTATTATCATTAAAGCTATCTATTTTGTTCCATCTTTAGCTTACTAATGGACACAAAATAATTCTGCTAAATCATTAACTAGCTAGGTTATCACTTAAAAAATATATTTTGCATATTTGGGCACAGGAAATTATGTCAGCTAGTCTGAACTGCTCAGTATTATTGCAGATAGATACCTACTACATTATTCTCTGTGTAATTTCCAGGTGCATTGTTAAAATATCTGGGTAATACCACTGCACAACCTGAGTCTACTGCATCACTGCCTGTAGCAGGTGAGTTCAGTCAAGTTTTTTGTGATATTGCCTGTTGAGTTTATTAGGGTTGTGGGTAGTTCATACACATGTTCACACCTGCACATTACAATAGCACCTATATCACTTATAATGTACATGTTAATGTAAAACAGTGGGTGTCTGACTGTATCCATGCATGTTCGACTGTCTGCAGGTGAAAACGTATCACTACTACCTGTCCCAAGTGAACCTGCTGCTACACAATCTGCAGGAGAGACATTGGTCCCGAGTACCACAACACAGTCTGCAGCACGTGAGTCCAGTTTATTATTGCACATTACAATAGCACTTCTCTTACTAATAATGTACATGTTAATGTAAAACACACACACACACACACACACACAGTGGGTGTCCGACTGTATCCATGCATGTTTGATTGTCTGCAGGTGAAAACATATCACGACCTGTCCCAAGTGAACCTGCTGCTACACAATCTGCAGGGGAAACATTGATCCCGAGTACCACAACACAGTCTGCAGCACGTGACGCCACAAAGGCAGCAGCTGTTGACCCTGCCGACTGGCAATCCATGTCTGATAAGGTAAGAACAGAGTTTGTGAGCAGAGGACCCTATCAGGCAAAACCACTCTTCATTTTTCCAAAAAGACAGGATGGGAGAAGCTGCCACCACCAATACTTTTATAGAAAACTGGTAAATGGGGAAAGAATCAAGAGAAGCTGGCTATTGTACTCACAGAAAAACGACAGCCTTTAGTGTTTTTGCTGCAAGCTGTTCTCCCAGAAGGAATACAAATTAATCAGTGCAGGACTAAATGACTGGAAAAATTGCCACCAATTACTGAAAACACACGAGAACACTCCAGAACATACTAAACACATGAAATCATGGAAAGAGTTAGAGTTTCGATTACAAAAGGGGCAAACTATTGATAGGACTGAGATGGCGCTTACAGACATAGAAAGGAAGAGATGGCGTGAGGTGGTAACAAGGTTGGTCGCCATCATTCAATCATTAGCTGAGAGAAACATGGGCCTCAGGGGAACATGTGACACACTCAACAAACCCAACAATGGCAACTTCCTTAAAGAAGTGGAGCTGATGGCAATGTTTGACCCTGTAATGAAAGAACACGTTGCTAAAGTCAAAAGGGGTGCAAGCCTATCTCGGAAAAAATATTCAAAATGAACTCATTGAATGTATCGGTGAGAGAATCAGTGCCCACATGATTGAAGAAATTAAGAAGGCTAAATATTATTCCATCATTCTGGACTGCACACCTGACATTAGCCACACAGAGCAGTTATCAGTCATCTTAAGGATTGTTACAATGGAGGAGATGCCACAAGTTAAGGAACACTTCATGGGGTTCCTTGTCGCTGAGGAATCAACTGGCGAGAGTTTGTCATCCCTCATCCTGGACAGGCTCCAAGAACTGAACATCCCCTTTGAGGACTGTAGGGGACAGTCTTATGACAATGGTGCCAATATGCGAGGGAAAAACAAATGAGTTCAGGCCAGGTTACTTGAACTAAACCCGAGGGCACTATTCGTGCCATGTGGCGCACACACTCTCAATCTGGTGTTAGCTGATGCAGCGAAAAGCTCCCTAGATGCCACTGGATACTTTGGCTACCTCCAAAAGCTTTTTACATTGTTTTCAGCATCCACAAAGCGCTGGGACATTTTGATGAGCCATGTCACCACTACCTTGAAATCATGGTCTGAAACCAGGTGGGAGAGCCGGGTCAACAGTGTGGAAGCTGTGCGATATCAGGCTCAACATGTTCGACATGCACTTTTGGAGGTGAGGGACAAGGCCACTGACATAATGATCAAAATAGAGGCACAGTCTTTGGCTGAGGAAGTGGGGTCCTACCGCTTCTCCATTTGCACTGTGGTGTGGTACGACATCCTCAGTAAAGTCAAACAGGTCAGTAAGGTCATGCAGTCTGTGTCAATGCAACTTGACATCGCAGTTGACCTCCTGAGAAAGACAAAGGCCACCCTGGAAGACTACAGAGCCACTGGATTTGCCTCTGCTCAGATCAGTGCTGAAGACATGTGTGAGGACATGGATGTGGATGCTGTCCTCAAGGAGAAGAGGCTGAGGTCAACCAAGAGGCAGTTCTCTTATGAATCACCTGATGAGCCAATGGCCAATGCCCTAAAAAAGATGGAAGTTACATTTTTCAACAGGGTGGTTGATGTTTGCATCACTTCCCTCAATGAGCGTTTTGAACACCTGGAAGAAGTTCAGGCAAAGTTTGGGGTGCTTGTCAACTTCCCCGAACTGCCCAGAAACGAGCTGACAAAGCAGTGTCAAACACTGAGCAACACCCTGAGCTCTGGCGGACAGTCAGACATAGATGGAAAAGAGTTGGCACTGGAGCTGATGAACTTTCCAACTCTCCCCTCACCCACAATGACCACCCTGGAACTGTTGGTGTTCTTGGAAAGGAAGAACCTGAGGGAGGTTTATCCTAATATGTGGGTGGCCCTCAGGATCGCAGTCACTATGCCAGTGACAGTGGCTTCAGCAGAAAGAAGCTTCTCAAAGCTGAAGTTAATTAAAACCTACCTGAGGTCTACAATGGTCCAAGAACGCCTCAGTGGACTTGCCATCATCAGCATTAACAGTGATGTTTCTCGTCAGCTGTCATATGAGGATGTTATCGATGACTTTGCAGCAAAGAAGTCAAGACGAGTGCAATTCTGAGTGTTTAAGTCAAGCAAGTCAGTAAGGTATTTATTTGTTATTACAATATGTGTGTTCAAAAACAGAAATGTAATTGTTCCTTTTTTGTATAAATCGTTTTTATGTATTTGTTAATATTTTTTCATTTATTTTATTTTATTTATTTATTATTACAATACGTGTGTTCTTAAGTGTTCTTTAAAATATTTCTATAACTCCTTCTGCGGAAGCTACTTGTTTATTAAAAGATGTTTGTTGAATTATAACTAAAGCAAGTGTGGTTTTTGTATTTGTGTGTAGGGTGGGGTGGTTGGTTTTTTCAATGTATACTATAAGACAGTAAACAAAAAATATCGTTTAAAAACTGGAGATAAAAATATGAATACATAAATGAGTGTTAACTAGGTCAAATAAGATATGAATGAACAACAAAAATAAAATAAGTTACATTTATTGGCTATGGTAGGTTATTGGTTATTGGTAAGCCTTTTTGCCTATGTCAATAAGTTTCTGTTTTTGTAGTGTATTCGTCTTTTGTAGAGATTTTTAATTTGTTCTTTATATATTCTATGGGGGGGGGGGGGCGCCAGCTAAAATCTCGCCTAGGGCTGCAAATTGTCTAGAGCCGGCCCTGTGTGGATGTGTGTGTGTGTGTGTGAGAGAGAGACTGAGAGTGTGTGTGTGTGTATGTGTGTGTATATGTGTGTGGATGTGTGTGTGTGGATGTGTGTGTGTGGATGTGCGTGTGCGTGTGCGTGCGCGTGCGTTGCACTCGCGAGTCGCTGGCTGCTGCTGGCTGCTGTCAGTCAGCTTGATAATCGGCGTTCAGGTGGGGTGCGTGCATGAGCCTCGAGGAGAGGGAAAAAAAAAGGTATAGAAGGATTGATCCTATTGGCTCTGGTATCGATATTTTGAAACGTAATATCGGAAGTATCGATATTTTGAAACGTAATATCGGAAGTATCGCCATTTTGGGATCCGCCGCCCCCTAACGTGAAGAGCAGGTAGACCAGCTGGAAAAGTACCACACATTAATGTAAATAAACAGCAACATTCACATTAATGTAAATAAACAGCAACATAATGGATCAAGCTCTCTGTCTAATATGTTCGCTAGCTGTTAGTGTTGTTGCATAGCAACCACCTGTTTCATGCAGAAGGCAACGGAGGGACTATTTTATTTTTGAACATCATTATTTACGAATAAAAACTATTTAAACTGGAGTGTGTATTTTTCTTTCATATTGCCACACTTGGTAACCGTTTTATAAAAGCAATAGCTCACTTCAGGCCGTGATGTAAGTATGCTCATTATATCACAGCTAAGGGGGTTGAACCACGCCCCTTAGCTGTGATATACTGAGCATATACTGGATATAATGACCATGACCATATACTGGATATAATGACCATGACCACGGCCTGTCGTGAGCTATTGCTTATATATAGATAGATACAGTGGGGCAAAAAAGTATTTAGTCAGCCACCAATTGTGCAAGTTCTCCCACTTAAAAAGATGAGAGGCTGTAATGTTCATCCTAGGTATACCTCAACTATGAGAGACAGAATGAGAAAAAAAAAAAAAAAAAAAAAAAAATCCAGAAAATCACATTGTCTTATTTTTAAAGAATGTATTTGCTAATTATGGTGGAAAATAAGTATTTGGTCAATAACAAAAGTTCATCTCAATACTTTGTTAGCAGGGGTCACCAAACTACGGCCCAGGGGCCGGATCCGGCCCGCCACCCCCCTTTGACCGGCCCCCACCCCCTCTGCCCCCCACTACTTGAACCGGCCCTATGAGGCAAATCCCCAAAAGTCGTCATGGCTTATTTTTTTCAAATTGTTTTTGGAAAATAATAACATGTCTGCGTTTGGTATTTTGTTGATTTTGTTTCAGTTTAAAAAATTATATTTAGTTATAAAATAAAATGCACTATATTTGCCGAATTGTCGTCACCCGACATCTTGGAGATCAAGTGAGTGACAGACAACGCACGCGTAGAGAACTGTCAGTGTTCAGGACAGCAAAAATGGCTAACGTTAAACGAAAAGTTGATAGAGTGCAGAATTTTCAAAGAACAGTGGACCAACGACTATTTTTTTGTTCAGTATAAGGACCGTGCCGTTTGCATTATCTGTAAAGAGAGTGTGGCGGTTTTCAAGGAATATAATCTTCGTCGTCACCACAAAACCCGCCACAGTGACTTTGCTAGCTTGCGAGGGCAAGCAAGAGCAGACAGAATTCGCAGAATGAAAGGCGGACTGGCAGCACAACAACAAACATTCATTCGCCAAACCCAGGTAAACCAGGCTGCTGCTCGAGCTAGCTTCAAGGTAGCTCACATACTAGCTACCCATGGGAAGCCCTTCACTGATGGGGACTTTGTTAAACAATGCATCCTTGCTGTGGCCGAGGAGGTGTGTCCCGACGAGAGAGGCAATCAACGGTGGGAGTCTCTCCACAACTACTATGACCAGGCGAGTAGAAGAATTGGGGGACAACGTTTATGAGCAGCTGAACGAGAAAGCGTCACAATTCAAGTTTTTTGCTTTGGCCATGGATGAGAGCAATGATGTGCAGGACACAGCACAACTGCTCATTTTTATTCGTGGGATTAGCGAAAGCTTTGAAGTGTCTGAGGAGCTGGCAGCACTAAAAAGCCTCAAAGGAACTACAACAGGAGAGGAGATTTTTGTCCAAGTGTGCAAAACAATGGAAGAGTTAGGTCTAGACTGGTGTCAATTTGCCAGCATCACTACGGATGGCGCACCTAGTATGGTTGGCACGACAAGGGGGCTAGTAGGGCGCTTGAACAGCGAATTCGGGGAACGAGGTCTCACCCCCCCACTACAAGTCCACTGTCTGATTCACCAGCAAGCCCTATGCTGCAAAGTTTTGAAGTGGGCGTCTGTCATGAAGGTGGTCGTGCACTGTGTCAACTACATCCGAAAAAATGGTCTGAAACACAGGCAGTTCCAGGCCTTCCTCTCCGAGCTTGAGTCTGCCCACGAGGTTGTGCTGTACTACACAGAAATCCGGTGGTTAAGCCCAGGCAAAGTGTTGCGCCGTTTCTACGACCTGCTGCCCGAAATCAACACCTTCCTGCAGTCTAAAGGTGAAACGGTACGAGAGCTGACCGAGCCAGAATGGAAATGGGATCTCGCATTTTTAACAGATGTGACTGAACTGTTGAACCACCTTAACGTGCAGCTCCAAGGCAAAGGGAAGCTAATCAGTGACCTGTATTCCCACATCAAAGCGTTCGAGGTCAAACTAGTGTTGCTTGTGAGACAGGTCGAAAAGCTGGACTTTACGCATCTCCCTGCCACCCAGAGCTACTGCGCTGAGAAACCACCTGTCACGTTCCCAGTCGAAAAGTGCAAGGATGCACTGGAAATGCTGCAGGGGCAGTTCAGTGTGCGGTTCCGTGAGCTTCATGTCAACGGTAAAGCAATACGTTTGTTCCAGAACCTCTTTGCTGCCGACATAAATGATGCCCATCCCTCTCTTCAGTTTGAACTAGCCGAGTTGCAGAATTGTGATATCCTTAAAGACGCGTTCAAGCCTGACAGTCTCATTGAGTTCTATGCTTCGCTCCCAGGGGAAACCTACCCAAACATCAAACAGCATGCAATGAAGATGTCCACAGTTTTTGGCAGCACCTACATCTGTGAGCAAACCTTTTCCCGCATGAAGCAAACCAAGAATACAACAAGGAACAGACTCACAGATAAACACTTGCATCAGACCTTGAGACTGGCTACCACTAGACTGCAACCAGACATTGAACTTCTCATCAGCCAGAAGCAAACACACAGTTCACACTGATACGGTAAGCACACTGATTTTAACAATTACTGATTTTAATTGCTATACATATGAAATGTGAAGGCTCTTTTTAATTTGCTACATGTGTTGTAAAATTATGTCACAGAGAAAAGCAGACCGCAGCATGTCTTGCCATTTACTGAATATGGTGCTTCTTGTGTTTAATCCGTCATCCCTCCATGCCAGGGCTCCAGAAGGCACTCTGAAGTGAGGAGAGGAGATTGCTGATCCCATCCCAAAGACAGCACAATTCATCAACAAGTACAAATCCAGCTCACCTACATATAGGCTACTGATTTTGATTGCCATTATTCTGGATTACTGTTGTGCTTTAGTTTTGAGCCTACACTGCTCATGTCCTTTTCACCTTGACCTAAACAAAATGTTAACTGAACATGCTCACCTGGATAGGCATAAGAGTTGGCTAGTTCTATTAGCCTACTCATGTTATTATAATTTTGATGTTTTTTATTTATTTATTTATTTTATAGGCCTATTTATTTGACCTTTATTAAGTGCTGCACACAATTATTATTATTATTATCATCATCATCATCATCATCATAATTTATAATTTTGAACTCACCTTTGCCAGTGTCAATCACCTCAACTAGGCAGATGTTTCTTACCTTGACAGCTTTGATGTTATTTTTATTAGAAAACAAATAAATGGAATATCTGTGGTATTTCAAATTAAAGCAAAGTGTGAAGACTCAATTGCTACTTTTGTAAACCACTAGTAAAGATGGTAAACAAATATGTGACAGGAATCAAGTGTTGATATAGTAGTGTGGAAGTAGTAGTGGGGATGGCTGTGCTGGGCTAGTAATCTCTTCTACACAATGAGCTGACTCGGCCCCGGCCCCCCATCACAGTCAGGAACAATAATGTGGCCCCCAGAGAAAAAAGTTTGGTGACCCCTGTTATATACCCTTTGTTGGCAATGACAGAGGTCAAACGTTTTCTGTAAGTCTTCACAAGGTTTTCACTGTTGCTGGTATTTCGGCCCATTCCTCCATGCAGAGCTCCTCTAGAGCAAGGGTTCCCAAAGTGGGGGTCGCGAGATGATTACAAAATAAAAATTGAAAAAAAAAATAAAAAATGGATTAATTTAATTGTTTTATTATTAATAACAACGTTTGCATGGACATTTTTTTCTTTGACAATCCACTAGCGCAGTGTTTCTCAAACTTTTTCATATCAGTGCGGAAAACTGAAATTAATTCACTAGCCCAGTGGTTCTCAAACTTTTTCTGTCAGGCCCCCCCTTTGGAGAAAAAAAAAAGTCGGGCCCCCCCAACACAAATAGTCAGGCTCAGTGGCGGCGCCAGAAATTTATTTTGGGGGTGCTGTGGGGTAGCTTGACGTTTCATAGAGGGTGCTCAAACATTTAGGGTTTCCCATTAATGTACCGGGCGCTACAGTGGAGTTTTCTACTGCAACAATCCCCACGCATATACACAGTGAGACAGTTACAATGAAGGCTTGATAATCAGCTCACGGCATAGGGTAAAGTGCTATTTTTATAGGTGGTGTGTGGACCTCACATAGGGGGGTCCGGGGGCAAGCTCCCCCGGGAAGATTTATTTTTAAATATTGAAGTTAAAAGCATCAATCTGGAGCACTTTGAGAGCAAAATGAAGAGATCTATGGATACATCTCACAACACCCATATGAAACAGAACTGTAAACAGATTTACTTTTTCTTTATGGATATTTTACAAATCACCCTTTTAAACGTTATTCTTGTTTTACTGTCATATAGTATTTCATACCTGTTTTTCATTTATTCTCTTATTTTTTTATGACTATAATGATCATATAATTGTGTGCCTCAGAAATAATTGTTTACATTAATCGTGAACAAACCGTTTGAGACACACTGAGATAACTTAGACTAAAGTGAACTATCTAAACACTGAGAGTCCTTTAGCTCAGGGGTTCCCAACCCCCGGTCTGCGGACTGGTACCGGGCCGTGGAGGTGTTACTGCCGGGCCGCGAAATGGCTGTGAGTTTATCGTAATATTTGCAGAATTAGAAATATTTAAAAATATTTTATCATTGTTCATTTATGCACAGAGAAAGTTACCGGTGCGCCAATAGGAAGTGGAGCACACAGGGGACAACCGTTTAATCGCAGACTGTTATGTTTATGTGGGGAAGTGGCAGTGCATACATTATTTGAGATATATTTCGAACTCGGACTTCATTTTAAGGACATTGCGGCCAGGGGTGTAGAGCTATTTTTTTTATTTGTAAAACCTCCTTCACTTCATGAAATGGCTGCAGCATCAGGAGGCAGCCTCTGAGAAGTGCAGCACCAGCGTGTACACACAGCCTTCACTGTGTTCCCCACTGCAGGCTGCTACGTTTCACACACACACACACACACCGAACGGCCTGATTATTACCCCTATTACTCGTTGTATGAAGGAAATGTCCGGTCACAAAGGCACATGATGTGTGTGTGTGTGTGCTCTGCTCAGCTCCGCTGTGTGTGTGTATGTTCGGTGTGTTTGTGTGTGTCCAACAACGGCATTTGTTTTCAAATTACCATGAACAGTAATTACACACATCTGGCCAACTCCATAGGTATGTGGGTGTTCCCAAAATAAGTTAGTTTAATCTTAATCTCGATGTAGTTCTAAATGCTGTCGGAGTGCACCGGAACGAACGCCCCGGTATGACGTTATTATGGCTGGCAAACAAGCCTAGGGGTCTCCCTGACATTTCAGTTATATCAATATGTGTACAGTGGTCCTCATTTGTTTTGATTGTATCCTGGTTTTAAACGTTGTTAATATGTTTTGGATGCATATTGTTCTATTATTTGTTACATACAATGTAACAGCCTGATATTGCCATATTAGGCTATATTATATTATATATTATATTAATATTTGTAAAGCGGTCCTAATTTTTTGTTTTAATTGTATCCTGGTTTTAAACGTTATTAATATGTTTTGGATGCATATTAGTATTTCTTCAGGCTGTTAAAAACAATTAGCCTCTGTTGCCACCTGCTGGTGAGTAAATATTAAAATCAGCTAAAATTGACAACCGGTCCGCACATTTTTTTTAATGTATCTGCCGGTCCTTGGCACAATAAAGGTTGGGAACCCCTGCTTTAGCTCACTGAGTCTCTCAGTCTGACAGGAGAGGACTCTCCTCCACTTTGTTGTTGAAAAAGCTCCTTATATCCGTTAGCGTAGCTCGCTAGCACCAGAAGCTAACAACAACGATCCCCGGTACCAGTGCGCTCTCTCTCTCTCGCTCGCGCACACAAAAGGGCTCGCTCCACACACACACACACAGAGCCGAGCTTTAATGAAACACAGAGACCCAGACGGAATAGTACTGCATCATATTATTTTCGAATAAATAATTTTTAAATGTATGATTTTTTATTTTTTACATTTTTATTTTTTACCATTTTTCCTCCTGGTCTCTCGCGCCCCCCCTGGTATGCCTCTGCGCCCCCCAGGGGGGGCGCGCCCCCCACTTTGAGAACCACTGCACTAGCCACAAACTTCAGACGGGCCTGGACGTGTACTGGCTTAAGCAGGGGGACACGTCTGGCACTGCAGGATTTGAGTCCCTGGCGGCGTAGTGTGTTACTGATGGTAGCGTTTGTTACTTTGGTCCCAGCTCTCTGCAGGTCATGGACTAGGTCCCCCCGTGTGGTTCTGGGATCTTTGCTCACCGTTCTTGTTTCTCACTTTGACCCCACGGGGTGAGATCTTGCGTGGAGCCCCAGATGGAGGGAGATTATCAGTGGTCTTGTTTGTCTTCCATTTTCTAATAATTGCTCCAACAGTTGATTTCTTCACACCAAGCTGCTTACCTATTGCAGATTCAGTCTTCCCAGCCTGGTGCAGGTCTACCATTTAGTTTCTGGTGTCCTTTGACAGCTCTTTGTTCTTGGCCATAGTGGAGTTTGGAGTGTGACTGTTTGAGGTTGTGGACAGGTGTCTTTTATTCTGATAACGAGTTCAAACAGGTTCCATTAATACAGTTAACAAGTGGAGGACAGAGGAGGCTCTGAAAGAAGAAGTTACAGGTCTGTGAGAGACAGAAATCTTGTTTGTTTGTAGGTGACCACATACTGATTTTACCGAGGAATTTGAAAATAAATTCTTTAAAAATCAGACAGTGTGATTTTCTGGATTTTTTTTTTTTCTCATGTCATCTCATAGTTGAGGTGTACCTAGGATGAAAATTACAGGCCTCATCTTTTTAAGTGGGAGAACTTGCACAATTGGTGGCTGACTAAATACTTTGCCCCACTGTATATGGAACTGACCTGAGTCCAGTGGTTCTCTGGTGATATAGATAGATAGATATATGGAACTGACCTGAGTCCAGTGGTTCTCTGGTGATATAGATAGATAGATATATGGAACTGGCCCAAGTCCAGTAGTTCTCTGGTGATATAGATAGATAGATATGTGGAACTGACCTGAGTCCAGTGGTTCTCTGGTGATATAGATAGATATATGGAACTGACCTGAGTCCAGTGGTTCTCTGGTGATATAGATGGATAGATATATGGAACTGGCCCAAGTCCAGTAGTTCTCTGGTGATATAGATGGATAGATATATGGAACTGGCCTGAGTCCAGTGGTTCTCTGGTGATATAGATAGATATATGGAACTGACCTGAGTCCAGTGGTTATCTGGTGATATTGATAGATAGATATATGGAACTGACCTGAGTCCAGTGGTTCTCTGGTGATATAGATGGATAGATATATGGAACTGACCTGAGTCCAGTGGTTCTCTGGTGATATAGATAGATATATGGAACTGACCTGAGTCCAGTGGTTCTCTGGTGATATAGATAGATATATGGAACTGACCTGAGTCCAGTGGTTCTCTGGTGAGATGGATAGATATATGGAACTGACCTGAGTCCAGTGGTTCTCTGGTGATATAGATAGATAGATGTATGGAACTGACCTGAGTCCAGTGGTTCTCTGGTGATATAGATAGATAGATATATGGAACTGACCTGAGTCCAGTGGTTCTCTGGTGATATAGATAGATAGATATATGGAACTGACCTGAGTCCAGTGGTTCTCTGGTGATATAAATAGATAGATATATGGAACTGACCTGAGTCCAGTGGTTCTCTGGTGATATAGATATATATGGAACTGACCTGAGTCCAGTGGTTCTCTGGTGATATAGATAGATATGTGGAACTGACCTGAGTCCAGTGGTTCTCTGGCTTCACGTGGCTCAGCATGGCGAGAGAGAACGCTGCAGTCTTTCCTGTTCCTGACTGAGACTGAGCGATGAGGTTCTGAGGACTGAAAGGTATTACAGTCAGTCTGTGATCAATAACATCATGTTATTGATCACAGACTGTAAGGTACTACAGTCAGTCAGTTAGTGATACCACAGTCGGTACGTTAGTGATACTACAGTCAGTCAGTTAGCGATACCACAGTCGGTACGTTAGTGATACCACAGTCGGTCAGTTAGTGATACCACAGTCGGTCAGTTAGTGATACTACAGTCAGTCAGTTAGTGATACTACAGCCGGTGCGTTAGTGATACTACAGTCAGTCAGTTAGCGATACCACAGTCGGTACGTTAGTGATACCACAGTCAGTCAGTTAGTGATACCACAGTCAGTCAGTTAGTGATACCACAGTCGGTACGTTAGTGATACTACAGTCAGTCAGTTAGCGATACTACAGCCGGTGCGTTAGTGATACTACAGTCAGTCAGTTAGCGATACCACAGTCGGTACGTTAGTGATACCACAGTCAGTCAGTTAGTGATACCACAGTCAGTCAGTTAGTGATACCACAGTCGGTACGTTAGTGATACTACAGTCAGTCAGTTAGCGATACCACAGTCGGTACGTTAGTGATACCACAGTCGGTACGTTAGTGATACCACAGTCGGTCAGTTAGTGATACCACAGTCAGTCAGTTAGTGATACCACAGTCGGTACGTTAGTGATACTACAGTCAGTCAGTTAGCGATACCACAGTCGGTACGTTAGTGATACCACAGTCGGTCAGTTAGTGATACCACAGTCGGTCAGTTAGTGATACCACAGTCAGTCAGTTAGTGATACTACAGCCGGTGCGTTAGTGATACTACAGTCGGTCAGTTAGTGATACCACAGTCAGTCAGTTAGTGATACCACAGCCAGTCAGTTAGTGATACCACAGTCGGTACGTTAGTGATACCACAGTCGGTACGTTAGTGATACCACAGTCGGTACGTTAGTGATACCACAGTCGATACTACAGTCGGTACGTTAGTGATACTACAGTCAGTCAGTTAGTTAGTTAGTGATACCACAGTCGGTACGTTAGTGATACCACAGTCGGTACGTTAGTGATACCACAGCCGGTACGTTAGTGATACCACAGCCGGTACGTTAGTGATACCACAGTCGGTACGTTAGTGATACCACAGTCGATACTACAGTTGGTACGTTAGTGATACCACAACAGACTCACGGCTGGGCCAGCATCATGGGTCAGTTAGTTAGTGATATTACAGTAACAACATGGTGTTATTGATCAGAGAGAGACTCACGGCTGGGCCAGCATCATGGGTCAGTTAGTTAGTGATATTACAGGAACAACATGGTGTTATTGATCAGAGAGAGACTCACGGCTGGGCCAGCATCATGGGTCAGTTAGTTAGTGATATTACAGGAACAACATGGTGTTATTGATCAGAGAGAGACTCACGGCTGGGCCAGCATCATGGGCAGAGCGTTCTCCTGGATGCGAGACGGGCGGTTGAAGCCGAGACAGTAAACACCTCGCAGCAGCTCTGGCTTCCTGTCAGGGGGAAATGTATACACACACAGAGGAGTAACTGAGTACCTAATAACTACTGAAGTAAACTCCACAGATTAGCTTCCTGCTACTGGAAGATACTAAATATTACTCCACTCCCCCCCTCCCCTCACTCACAGACGCAGCTCCTCGAAGGTCTTCACAGAGAACAGGGGGGAGCTGGGATCTCTCTGCAGAACCTCCACCTGGTTCCTGTTCCTCACCAGAGACCTCCGGATCAGCTTGTTGAGCAGAGACTGCTCCGCCAGGTCTGAAGGAGGACCCCCCCCCAGAGAGACATCCGTCTGCGGCTCTATGTTACCTGAAACACCAGCCAACAATTAAAATATGTGTTTTTAATAACATG
The DNA here is from genome assembly GCF_949606895.1 of Notothenia rossii. Classification (NCBI taxonomy): domain Eukaryota; kingdom Metazoa; phylum Chordata; class Actinopteri; order Perciformes; family Nototheniidae; genus Notothenia; species Notothenia rossii. Next base: position 376,300 of record NC_136902.1, read on the forward strand.
TAGCTCTGTATTTACTGAGAGGATCGACTGGAGCACAAAGGATGCTTCAGGCTCACTTCATTGACTCGAGGGACCCTCTATCTCCCATTAGAGTGGATATGCCAATGACAAACTGAAGTCCTGCTCCAGCAGAGCAACACGAATATATAGGACATAAAACTAATAAAACAGATCAAATAGTGAAAGAGAATGTTTTGAGATGTGGAAGTAAATACAAATACAAAAGAAGTAGTGCCAGAAGAGTCTGTATACATGGAATATGATATATAGATAAATAATTAGCCAGATGCAAACAGATGAATGTTTATGGAAACAACCGTTATACTATAACCGCAGTGCATTCTGGGAGCATCTATAGCAGCAGATAGCATCTATAGCAGGGGTGGGCAAACCTTTTGGCTCGGGGGCCACTATGAGGGCCAGTAGCAGATCGGTGAAAAGATATTTAGCTGTCCACTCCTCATTAAACACTCGGCACTCATTGTGGACTTTTCTTTTCTTTGGTCCACTCGTTGTTACAGATGCAGGTTCAGAGGGGAATTATTGCGTCATCGTTTGCGTCATGGCGTAACCGTTTATGTGCCTTCTTATGACCCACACAGCGTTTTACGTCGCTGATTTTCTCCGCAACACCGCTCCAGTGTTTCCCCTGGGATGGAGTCATAGCAGCGGTGCTAAGGCACGTGGGCCCAGCATAATGTGAGCGCGGAGCACGTGGAATCTTTTAGTGTGTGCGAAGTGCGCCCCGCCAATTTGTTTCTATGTGTCAGCACAAGAAAGGCTCTTGAGGCCTAGCACCAGGTCCCTAGGTGAGATTTTAGGCGACATTTTATATGTAAAGAATAAATGAAAAATCTCTACAAAAGACAAATACACTGCAAAAACAGAAACTTATTGACATAGGTAATAGATGTCAAAATGGCTTCAAATGTATTCAGTATTGTATGAACATGTTTGAATTGGGGGGCGTACGTCACATCCTCTAGAGGGGTCCGGGGTATGCCCCCCCCGGGAAGATTTTTATTTGAACATTTTACAGTAAAATGCTTCAATCTGCTGCACTTTGAGCACACAATGACTAGAGACCTGATCTAGGGAGCACAACTCTAAAACGCCCATATGAAAAAGATCGGTTTACATTTTAATAATCAAATAAGTATGTGAACATAACCAATAACCTACCAAAGCCAATAACAAATATTCATTCATTCATTCATATCTTATTTTACCTAGTTAACCTAGCGCTCACCGTACAGGGCAAATTAAACGTGTAACCGGGGTGAAAGGGTGTTACGTTTACTTAATTATGAATGTTGTTACATCAAGGCCGAACATTTGGATGAGCGCCAACGGTCAAAAATGTTTTTTCCCTCCCAGAGCTACCAGCGCAGCGCCCCCTAGATCTGGCGTCCTAGGCGACCGCCTGTCTCGGCTATGCCAGTAACACAAATACTACAAATCCACATAAACAATCAAAAAGGAAAAATGGTCGCCACTTATTATTATTTTAAGAAAAGAAAAAAAAGTACATTTCTTTTTATTATTTATTTTTTTGGGTACCTGGCTGGCGCCCCCTAGCAGCGGCGCTCATATTTCAGCAGCGGCGCCGCGCTGCCACTATTTGTATATAGGGGAAACACTGCGCTCACAACAACATCAATAGAGGACTGCGTCGGGTAGTTTTTAATCATACGTAGCCAGATTAAATTAAAGAACTACTTCTCCAACCTTGTACCTTTCTCCAGAGTGCCGTGGTGCACTGTTTATTAATGTGGTTCAGCTGCATACCGCTCGCTGCAGTGCTGCTCGTTTATTCTACTCTTAACTCACGGCAGCTGGAAAGTATTCACTGTCTGACTGCCACACAAGCAGCTGATACATATCCTCCATCTCCATCAGTGAATGTGTTTTAGTCTGAAAGCTTGTTGCTATCATTTCGTGGCATAAGCCGTTTTCTACACGCATATTTTAGCGGCGTAGTTTTCGTTATGATTTGACGTGTGATGGCCACATGTAGCCCATGTATTGATTCCATCCGATAGCTGCAAAAATACAAAACAGGAAAACGTCTGCCTCTAATGGTAACAGTGAACGGATGGTTATTAAAGTAAGGTCAAATAAACAGAATCACACTGAGCCTGGTTAGTGTTGCCTGACTTTATATAAGTGTTTTTATAAGTGTGTGGTCGCGTTCTAGTCACTTTGCTCAGCGCTACTGATTGTTACAACTTGTATTCGCCGTACTCACCATGAACTATTATTGTTCAGGTTGATCTCGACCCCCTCCAATGTAAGCGTGACGTATATGGTTCTTAGATCTTGCCGGGTTGCCGACTCCGGCAAAGGTCAATTGTGTCTAGAGTGCGCCATCTAGTGGGATCCACTGAAATGACGGGTATTGCAGGAAAAAGGCAAAATGAATGCGGTTTTTACTATAATTTGGACAATTTTGTACCAATTTTCAGCGGGCCGGATTAAAAAGCTCAACGGGCCGTATATGGCCTGCGGGTCTTATTTGCCCATGCCTGATCACGATCGCGACCCCCCCCCCCACTTTGGGAACACCTGATCTATAGCATCTATAGCATCTATAGCATCAGATAGCATCAGATAGCATCAGATAGCCTCTATAGCATCAGATAGCATCTATAGCATCTATAGCATCAGATAGCATCAGATAGCATCTATAGCATCTATAGCATCAGATAGCATCTATAGCATCAGATAGCATCAGATAGCCTCTATAGCATCAGATAGCCTCTATAGCATCAGATAGCATCAGATAGCATCAGATAGCATCAGATAGCATCAGATAGCATCAGATAGCATCTATAGCATCTATAGCATCAGATAGCATCAGATAGCATCTATAGCATCAGATAGCATCTATAGCATCAGATAGCATCTATAGCATCAGATAGCATCTATAGCATCAGATAGCCTCTATAGCATCAGATAGCATCTATAGCATCAGATAGCATCTATAGCATCAGATAGCCTCTATAGCATCAGATAGCATCTATAGCATCAGATAGCATCTATAGCATCAGATAGCATCTATAGCATCAGATAGCATCAGATAGCATCAGATAGCATCAGATAGCATCAGATAGCATCAGATAGCATCTATAGCATCTATAGCATCAGATAGCATCTATAGCATCAGATAGCATCTATAGCATCAGATAGCATCTATAGCATCAGATAGCATCTATAGCATCAGATAGCCTCTATAGCATCAGATAGCATCTATAGCATCAGATAGCATCTATAGCATCAGATAGCCTCTATAGCATCAGATAGCCTCTATAGCATCAGATAGCATCTATAGCATCAGATAGCATCTATAGCATCAGATAGCCTCTATAGCATCAGATAGCATCTATAGCATCAGGTAGCCTCTATAGCATCAGATAGCATCTATAGCATCAGATAGCATCAGATAGCATCAGATAGCATCAGATAGCATCAGATAGCATCAGATAGCATCAGATAGCATCTATAGCATCAGATAGCATCAGATAGCATCAGATAGCATCTATAGCATCAGATAGCATCTATAGCATCAGATAGCATCTATAGCATCAGATAGCCTCTATAGCATCAGATAGCATCTATAGCATCAGATAGCCTCTATAGCATCAGATAGCCTCTATAGCATCAGATAGCATCTATAGCATCAGATAGCATCTATAGCATCAGATAGCCTCTATAGCATCAGATAGCATCTATAGCATCAGATAGCATCTATAGCATCAGATAGCATCTATAGCATCAGATAGCATCAGATAGCATCAGATAGCATCAGATAGCATCAGATAGCATCAGATAGCATCAGATAGCATCAGATAGCATCTATAGCATCTATAGCATCAGATAGCATCTATAGCATCAGATAGCCTCTATAGCATCAGATAGCCTCTATAGCATCAGATAGCATCTATAGCATCAGATAGCATCTATAGCATCAGATAGCCTCTATAGCATCAGATAGCCTCTATAGCATCAGATAGCCTCTATAGCATCAGATAGCATCTATAGCATCAGATAGCATCTATAGCATCAGATAGCATCTATAGCATCAGATAGCCTCTATAGCATCAGATAGCATCTATAGCATCAGGTAGCCTCTATAGCATCAGATAGCCTCTATAGCATCAGATAGCATCTATAGCATCAGATAGCATCTATAGCATCAGATAGCCTCTATAGCATCAGATAGCATCTATAGCATCAGATAGCATCTATAGCATCAGATAGCATCTATAGCATCAGATAGCATCTATAGCATCAGATAGCATCAGATAGCATCTATAGCATCAGATAGCCTCTATAGCATCAGATAGCATCTATAGCATCAGATAGCATCTATAGCATCAGATAGCATCTATAGCATCAGATAGCATCTATAGCATCAGATAGCCTCTATAGCATCAGATAGCATCAGATAGCCTCTATAGCATCAGATAGCCTCTATAGCATCAGATAGCCTCTATAGCATCAGATAGCATCTATAGCATCAGATAGCATCTATAGCATCAGATAGCCTCTATAGCATCAGATAGCATCTATAGCATCAGATAGCATCTATAGCATCAGATAGCATCAGATAGCATCTATAGCATCAGATAGCATCTATAGCATCAGATAGCATCTATAGCATCAGATAGCATCAGATAGCATCTATAGCATCAGATAGCATCTATAGCAGGGGTGCCCACACTTTTTCAGCTTGGGAGCTACTTTTAAAGAGCAACTTGCAGTGAATAAATGTGGAGGAAAATGATGAAGACACTAGATTTTCCAAAAAATATACAGAAATATAAACTAGTGACATCTGGCGGCGTTTTAGTAAGACATTTTCACTTCCTCATAAAAAAGCCTGCGCACGTGCCCCCCCCCCCCCCGCGTGTGACGTAAAATGGGGGAGAGCGGCCGGTCTAACGTATGAATAAATAGACCTTCCAGAAAAACGCGGGCTAAATTCCTTGATTATGCGATTAAACATGCGGGGGTTTATGTGATTTCATGCGGTGAAATTGTGGGAAGTTGCGAAAATATGCTAAATATGCGGGGGGAAGAATAACAATTAAGAAAAATATTGGGCTGTCTTATTTATTCTCTCTCAAACACAACCTGCCACTAACGTTAAACCCCTTTACTATTCAATTAAACACATTCAATGTTTATTTATTGGAAAAGCAATTGGGCTATTTTAATATCACACACACATACACACACACAACACCCCCCCCCCCTCCACACACACTTCTCCATTTGTACAACATCCTCCGAGGGCCGTACAAATTATTGAACTCAACCTCTGCTTAAAAAACTAAAATCACAGCCCATTAATTTGGCCTTTCTTTCATTCTGTGCAAAGAAACAGCAACCTCTGAATCCAGATATCTCACCATGACTCATGTTTGACACATGCATGCATTCACGTGCACGGTTGTGCATGAACACCAAAACAGAAAGATATGGACACAAGATGTGGGCAAATGTATTTAGTATCCATGTGAACATGATTTAAGTGGGGGGGGGACCTAACCTCCTCTCGGGGGGTCCGGGAGCATGCTCCCCCGGGAAGATCTTTTTTTAAATATTGAAGTTAAAAACATCAATCTGGTGCACTTTGAGAGCAACATGAGGAGATGTATGGATACATCTTTCAACACCCATATGAAACAGAACTGTAAGCAGATTTTTCTTTTTGGATATTTTACAAATCACTCCCCTTTCAAACTCTATTCTTCTTATTTTTAACAACTTTTTTGTCACTGTCATATAGTATGTTATACCTGTTTTTCATTGAGTCTCTAATGTCTCATTAATAACTATAATGATCATATCAAGGTGTGCCTTAACCTCACTGAGCTGAGGTTATTTGAGCCTCTCAGGAGAGAGCTCTCTTCCACCTGGTTGGAGAAAAGCTCTTTAAATCCGTTAGCATAGCTAGCTAACCAGATGCTAATAACAACAGATCTCCACTGTGCTTACAACTAAAGACACAGCCTCACAAACACTGCGGTGTGTACGGCTCCTTATGGGTACTGCAATATTTGAAGAGTTGGAGCGGCGTTCCGATGCTCTCCGTTACTCCTTTCAGACGAGACATAACCACGTGAAGACCTATGGTGAAGACACGTTACGCTCGTGTTGTGTTCAAGGAACCTGTCCTTGGCCAGGAAAAACAGGCACTCGCTTGTTTAATTATTTTCCGATCTAGAGTTCTTCTTTTTTTTTGAAGTGAGAAGTTGTCCGTCAGTCGGCCGGACTAACGGACGGACTAACGGACGGACTAACGGACGGACCCCCCCCAAAACGAAAACTCTTCGGTTCCCCACGAATTACACAAGTCACCCAAATCAGCGTTAAAAAAGCGGGAGGCGCCGAAAAGCGACTAATTTGCATCACTGATTTTAGCCGGCCCGGCTAAAGTAACTGGATGGCCTACCTGCCTGTCTTCCTTCCATCTGTGCACAAACTTATCTCGTGCCCTCATTGGTCATGTGCGCGTTCGTGTGTGTTGGAGGAGGGGCTCTGTGAGGAAGTTTGAAGGAAGAGGCAGATTTGTTCCGGTTGTGTATTTTCAAATTCTAGCGCACTCGAGCTGGTTTCTCCATTCTTACCTACCTTTAACTCTTTTTAGGGTGCAGCTATATGTTTGATTTATTTCAAAGTGGGCCCATTTTAATAAAAATGTCCTCTGCTTCAAATGTGCAGAGGACTCCTCAAGTGCTGTGTTTAATTTATTTTAAAGTAGGCCTGTGTATTATTTTTAATTCTCCTTATAGGAGTTATTTGTTTCTTATTAGAGGTTAACAGTTTTATATAATGTAATAAAAAGCCTAATAAATGCAAACAAACTGTAGTTTTTGTCTGATATAACAATAAATACAACTTTATTAGCTATCAAGCTATGAAATATTTTTGCGGCTCCAGACAAAACATTTTTGGGGAAAGAGGAGCAAAATGGCTCTTTTGGTCAAAAAGGTTGGTGACCACTGCTCTATACAGTGTTGTTTACATTCTGTGATGCGCGAGCTGATGACGTCACGACGAGTTAACTTTTTTCCCCTCAACTTTGTGTGGAAAAATGCGGGGATTATGCGGCCTTTTGAAAATATGCGCCATTTTGCGGAAAATTCTGCGATCGCAGAATCGCGTTTTTCTGGAGGGTCTAAATAAACATGGATCACAATGCTAGTTTTGACACAGAAGAGGTTGAAAATATATATTCGAATGCATATGATTATAATGATGAGCCTGCTAGGCGTCCAAGAGACCAGGAGCAGCCAAGGATTAGAAGAAATAACGGCCATCGTAGAGAAATGGAGCTGTGGTGTGAGGAGAACCAGAGGAGAACAGAGCAGCTGTCTTGGTGAGTGACCGGCGTTAGCTACAGAATGTTAGCTAACGTCACATCACAACATTGTGAAGTTAGCTATCATATATCAGGCTATAACTAAAGTAGTATTGATAATATAGTAACGTTACTGGCAGGACTGTTGATACTGATCCATAACAGAAACTAATGCGCAAGTATCAGCCGTACCTCTCGTTACCTAATGCAACTCCACACTACGGTGCTGTGTACCGGAGGAGAGAGAGATACGGCTGATACTTGACGATCTGGCGGAGAAAGGTTGTGGAGCCTCCGTTGATATGCCGTTGTAAATGGCTTGATGGAAAGCAGGTGTGTAGTCGGGGAGGGTGCACAGCTGATTGCAGCAGGTGAGTGGAGGTTGAGCCGGGAGCCAGGAGTGACAGCCACCACGCCCACACAAACAACACAGACAGGGGGAAACAAACGAACACAAAGGAGACGGCTGGAGCAGTACAGCCACCACAGCGTTACCTAACGCAACTCCACACTACGTCTTACGGTGCCGTTTACCGGAGGGGAGAGAGAGCAGCGAAGGGGGGAGAGAGAGAGCAGCGAAGGGGGGAGAGAGAGAGCAGCGAAGGGGGGAGAGAGAGAGCAGCGAAGGGGGGAGAGAGAGCGCAGCGAAGGGGGGAGAGAGAGCGCAGCAAAGGGGGGAGAGAGAGCGCAGCGAAGGGGGGAGAGAGAGAGCAGCGAAGGGGGGAGAGAGAGAGCAGCGAAGGGGGGAGAGAGAGAGCAGCGAAAGGGGGAGAGAGAAGTAATACGGTTTCTTGATAAAGCTGTGGAGAGTATGTGCTGCAGGGAGGTGGATGCACAACGCACCCAGGAACGAACGCTAGCTCCGGTCCTTTTCCCGTGAGGGAAACTGTGGACTCGATGCCCTGACAGGCTGGAGTTTGTGCAACCTCCACAAACACAAGCTCACCATGATTACAAATGGTGAAATACAATGTAAAATTACCAGCTCACTAAAACACAACCGCTCAAACCAACTACAAACTACTACCGCGGATTGGGCAGAGAACGAGTCCGAGAAAGTTAACTCCCCCATGTGACGTAATATGACGCGTTTGACGTTAAAAAAGAGCAGTTTTTAGTAGCAGAGCTCAAAACGGCTCCTTTCCCTCTGAATTCCTTATGTCTTGTAAAACATATCAAATCCTGCATTAACATTTTTAATTGTAATTTTCAGGCAAGGTTAAGCATAAATGTAGTAAAAAAAAAACCCTGCAAGTTGCTCTTTAAAATGACCAAGCCCAAATGATCTACCTACAGGGTATTTCAGGGTACTAAACTGGTATTTAGAATATAAATCCCTTTAAAGGGGCATTCATAATATTTATTTATTTTAATATATATATATATATATATATATATATATATATATATATATATATATATATATATATATATTAGACTCATTAGCATTACACTGTTTATTAACTTAATTAACAGAAATACAACAACTCAAGTTCATTGAAAGTTATAACTCAAAAGGTAATCACCATTGATGTCTGTCCCTCTGATCCCAGCAGGAAGACACGGGTCCACTTTCTTTAGGAAGTCCAACTGAAAAACACAACGATCTCATTAATTACATTTTAATGAACGTGTGCTAAGCTAACGGCGTGCTAAGCTAACGGCGTGCTAAGCTAACGGCGTGCGAAGCTAACGGCGTGCGAAGCTAACGGCGTGCTAAGCTAACGGCGTGCTAAGCTAACAGCGTGCTAAGCTAACAGCGCGCTAGCTCTTCAATGGTGTTGTATTGTCTGAGTTCGTGGTGGTTTTATCTTCAGTCTTCTCTATATTTCCTACTTTTTAATGCGGTTTTAATTCTATTTTGAGATGTTTAAATTCTAGCATCGTTCATTTCTAGTTGTTTTTTTATGCTGCTGCAAAGCAAACATCCCCCCAATTTGGGATCAATAAAGTAGCTCTCATCTTATCTTACCTTCTTATCTTATCTTAACACATCGATTTTGTTGTTAAAGTTGGAATCAGAACTTTAAACTGAATATTCATGTTTATTTGTGAGGGTTTATCTTTATCCAACGCTGCTAGGCTAACAGCCTGCTAAACTAACCGCATGTGTGTGATGGAGTTTTAATTGATAATACACCTGAACACTCACCTGTGAGCAGGCAGTTGAAGCCTCCTGCACGTCCACAGACACAGACCAGGAGTCTCCTGACATGTTTCAGATTCACAGAGTTTTAACTTAAAGATAAAAACTGACTTTTTAAAAGGTTTTATATGAAAACGGTGTTTCTAGCTGAAGAGGCGTCGACCGTTACTCCAAGGCTGCGTTCAGGAAAGTCGGACATCTCGGCACTTTTAAAACCTCCGGTAAACAGAGGCAAAGCATTAAAGTAATTAAAATCGAAAGATATTCAGCCGATAGTTACTTCAATATGAATAATATTGATTAATAATTCATGGTATATTTATAGAGGGAAAATGTATTAAAACGGTTATAGGAAAACATATATATATATTTTACATGAATATCTAAACGAACTGGTTTATAGGGGGAAAAATCCCCTGATATTTAAAGCTAAATATTCTTCTGTCTATTGTTGAAGTTCCTCGTGAAGCTGTGCATTTAAACAGCGGTTTCTGTTTGTCTTTAAAACAGAGAATTAACTATTGAACTTGTGAGTTGTTAATTTTACGAGGTTGGGAATGTGTACCTGAAAGCACCACCCTGTTTGTGAGGTGAACCTGCTGACACACCCATTTACTCTCTAACAGACACACACACACACACACACACACACACACACACACACACACACACACACACACACACACACACACGCACACACGCACGCACGCACGCACGCACGCACGCCCGCCCGCACACACACACACACACACACACACACACACACACACACACACACACACACAGATTGCACATTTTAGATAGAAAATAAATACAATAAAACAAGTTGTAATAATAATAATAATAATAAAAATGCAACATAAATATCTAAACTAAATAATACAAGTACAAATATTGTGTTTTTTAGTTATTGTTTTAGTAATATATTCTAGAGCTTCCTCTCCAGTGTAAACAACAAAAACAACAACAACAGGTCTTCACAGAAGCTTTCTCCTCGACTCCTCGACTCCTCGACTCCTCGACTCCTCGGTCCTCCGGTAGTGACCCATAAATGGATTTCAGCGCGCCATGTTGAAGGACATCTAATTTCTCGAACCGCCTGCTGCTCGAGGCGACTCCTCAACTCCTCTCTCCTCAGTTCCCCTCCTCGACTCCTCCGCTCGCATCTCCTGTGGGCGGGACTAAGACACGAGGATAGGAGTCGAGGATAGGAGTCGAGGAGGGGAGTTAGAGAAATGAGAAAGGATCTCAAGGATCAGCTGGAGATCAGGGACTCCTTGATCAATATCGTCTATAAACCACTTGATGTGACAACGATACAAGTACATGAAATACATCTGTACATTTAAATACATCTGTATAAATATATGTTTTGGATTATTCCAGATCACGTGACAGCCTGACGGTCAGAAGGACGCTGCTGCCCCCTGCTGGTGGAACCACAGAACAGCAGCCTGACGGTCAGAAGGACGCTGCTGCCCCCTGCTGGTGGAACCACAGAACAGCAGCCTGATGGTCAGAAGGACTCTTAGGCCCCCTGCTGGTGGAACCACAGAACAGCAGCCTGATGGTCAGAAGGACTCTTAGGCCCCCTGCTGGTGGAACCACAGAACAGCAGCCTGATGGTCAGAAGGACTCTTAGGCCCCCTGCTGGTGGAACCACAGAACAGCAGCCTGATGGTCAGAAGGACTCCGCTGCCCCCTGCTGGTGGAACCACAGAACAGCAGCCTGGTGGTCAGAAGGACTCTGCTGCCCCCTGCTGGTGGAACCACAGAACAGCAGCCTGGTGGTCAAAAGGACTCTGATGCCCCCTGCTGGTGGAACCACAGAACAGCAGCCTGGTGGTCAAAAGGAATCTGATGCCTCCTGCTGGTGGAACCACAGAACAGCAGCCTGGTGGTCAGAAGGACTCTGATGCCCCCTGCTGGTGGAACCACAGAACAGCAGCCTGGTGGTCAGAAGGACTCTGATGCCCCCTGCTGGTGGAACTACAGAACAGCAGCCTGGTGGTCAGAAGGACTCTGCTGGTGGAACCACAGAACAGCAGCCTGATGGTCAGAATGACTCTGCTGCCCCCTGCTGGTGGAACCACAGAACAGCAGCCTGACGGTCAGAAGGACGCTGCTGCCCCCTGCTGGTGGAACTATAGAACAGCAGCCTGACGGTCAGAAGGACGCTGATGCCCCCTGATGGTGGAACTACAGAACAGCAGCCTGATGGTCAGAAGGACTCTGATGCCCCCTGCTGGTGGAACTATAGAACAGCAGCCTGACGGTCAGAAGGACGCTGCTGCCCCCTGCTGGTGGAACCACAGAACAGCAGCCTGACGGTCAGAAGGACGCTGCTGCCCCCTGCTGGTGGAACCACAGAACAGCAGCCTGACGGTCAGAAGGACGCTGCTGCCCCCTGCTGGTGGAACTATAGAACAGCAGCCTGACGGTCAGAAGGACTCTGCTGCCCCCTGCTGGTGGAACCACAGAACAGCAGCCTGACGGTCAGAAGGACGCTGCTGCCCCCTGCTGGTGGAACTATAGAACAGCAGCCTGACGGTCAGAAGGACGCTGCTGCCCCCTGCTGGTGGAACCACAGAACAGCAGCCTGGTGGTCAGAAGGACTCTGATGCCCCCTGATGGTGGAACTACAGAACAGCAGCCTGGTGGTCAGAAGGACTCTGATGCCCCCTGATGGTGGAACTACAGAACAGCAGCCTGATGGTCAGAAGGACTCTGCTGCCCCCTGCTGGTGGAACCGCAGAACAGCAGCCTGGTGGTCAGAAGGACTCTGCTGCCCCCTGCTGGTGGAACCACAGAACAGCAGCCTGATGGTCAAAAGGACTCTGATGCCCCCTGCTGGTGGAACTACAGAACAGCAGCCTGATGGTCAAAAGGAATCTGATGCCTCCTGCTGGTGGAACCACAGAACAGCAGCCTGGTGGTCAGAAGGACCCTGATGCCCCCTGCTGGTGGAACCACAGAAAAGCAGCCTGACGGTCAGAAGGACTCTGATGCCCCCTGCTGGTGGAACCACAGAACAGCAGCCTGACGGTCAGAAGGACTCTGATGCCCCCTGCTGGTGGAACTACAGAACAGCAGCCTGACGGTCAGAAGTACTCTGATGCCCCCTGCTGGTGGAACTATAGAACAGCAGCCTGACGGTCAGAAGGACGCTGCTGCCCCCTGCTGGTGGAACCACAGAACAGCAGCCTGGTGGTCAGAAGGACTCTGATGCTCCCTGCTGGTGGAACTACAGAACAGCAGCCTGGTGGTCAGAAGGACTCTGATGCCCCCTGATGGTGGAACCACAGAACAGCAGCCTGACGGTCAGAAGGACTCTGATGCCCCCTGCTGGTGGAACTACAGAACAGCAGCCTGACGGTCAGAAGGACGCTGCTGCCCCCTGCTGGTGGAACCACAGAACGGCAGCCTGGTGGTCAGAAGGACTCTGATGCCCCCTGATGGTGGAACTACAGAACAGCAGCCTGGTGGTCAGAAGGACTCTGATGCCCCCTGATGGTGGAACTACAGAACAGCAGCCTGATGGTCATAAGGACTCTGCTGCCCCCTGCTGGTGGAACCACAGAACAGCAGCCTGATGGTCAGAAGGACTCTGCTGCCCCCTGCTGATGGAACCACAGAACAGCAGCCTGGTGGTCAGAAGTACTCTGCTGCCCCCTGCTGTTGGAACCACAGAACAGCAGCCTGATGGTCAGAAGGACTCTGCTGCCCCCTGCTGGTGGAACCACAGAACAGCAGCCTGGTGGTCAAAAGGAATCTGATGCCTCCTGCTGGTGGAACCACAGAACAGCAGCCTGGTGGTCAGAAGGACTCTGATGCCCCCTGCTGGTGGAACCACAGAACAGCAGCCTGGTGGTCAGAAGGACTCTGATGCCCCCTGCTGGTGGAACTACAGAACAGCAGCCTGGTGGTCAGAAGGACTCTGCTGGTGGAACCACAGAACAGCAGCCTGATGGTCAGAATGACTCTGCTGCCCCCTGCTGGTGGAACCACAGAACAGCAGCCTGACGGTCAGAAGGACGCTGCTGCCCCCTGCTGGTGGAACTATAGAACAGCAGCCTGACGGTCAGAAGGACGCTGATGCCCCCTGATGGTGGAACTACAGAACAGCAGCCTGATGGTCAGAAGGACTCTGATGCCCCCTGCTGGTGGAACTATAGAACAGCAGCCTGACGGTCAGAAGGACGCTGCTGCCCCCTGCTGGTGGAACCACAGAACAGCAGCCTGACGGTCAGA
>NC_136902.1:395065-402565 GCF_949606895.1 Notothenia rossii
GCTTCCGGTCTTGGCAATGCAGCAGCCTAACACACACACATGACCAAATAAGGACTATGTGGGAGTTCCCCTCGATTCCATTGGCTCTGACGGTTAGAAAGAGATGTCACATGTTAAAATCCAGCAGGGGGGGCCAGAGATATGAAAAATCCACCCAAATGGCCCCAGAGAGGTTTTCTTTTTGCTAAATCTGTCTAAAAATGTCAAATGTCACTTGTTTTGCATCATTCTTGATACAGGGTACTTATTATATGTTGTACTTTGGATTTCTAAAGCTTTTAGTCTACTAACCCATCATCCAAGGTTAGTTTTCACTATAAGTATAAAATATCTTTTGGACGGACACTATAATTTACAGTTTTTTACCATGTTCAATCTGAATTTTCTTTAAAATAAAAAACATCTATATTGAATCTGACTGTTCTACATTCAACTGACATGTTTATCATTACTTTGAGAAAAAATATTATTAATTTAACCCTTTTAGAAGGGAAGATATGGTCATTTGTTCTGGGAATGTCATTTTCGAGCCTGAAACCTGAAAAACAGGGTTTATTAATGGCTCAAATTCCCCCCCCGGCCCCAGTCCACCACGGTGTACCCCAGGGCTCTGTGCTTGGCCCCCTCCTGTTCACCATTTACATGCTCCCCCTCGGCCAGATCATCCGCCATCATGGACTCAACTGCCACTGCTACGCTGATGATACCCAACTGTATCTCAGCACTACTCCACCCTCCCAGCTCCCCCCTCAGTCTCTCGTCAACTGCCTGCATGACATCAAAACCTGGATGTCGTCCAACTATCTCAAACTCAACAGCAGGAAAACAGAGCTCATGGTTGTGGCACCCAAGGTGCTGCTCCAGAAGGTTAGTGACTTCATCCTTGAGGTTGACGGCTGCTCCATCTCCCCATCTCCTGAAGCCCGCAACCTGGGTGTCATCTTTGACTCCACCCTCTCCTTCCACTCCCACATCAAGTCTGTCACCAAATCCTCCTTTTTCCATCTAAGAAACGACTCCGACCGTCACTCTCGGAGTCGGTTGCAGAAACCCTAGTCCATGCTTTCGTCACCCCCCCCCCGTTTGGACTACTGCAATGGTCTCCTGTTTGGGGTCGCGAACAAAGCCCTGGACAGGCTCCAGTATCTTCAAAACTGTGCTGCTAGGGTACTCACACATACAAAGCCGTGGCAGCACATCACTCCCACCCTCATCCACCTCCACTGGCTGCCGGGCAAGTCCCGCAGAACTTACAAAGTCCTCCTCTTCACCTACAAGTTCTTCCATGCCCCCCAGTACTTATCAAACCTCCTCCGCCCACATGCCCCACCCCGGAACCTGCGGTCTTCAGACTCTGGCCTGCTCACCACCTCCCGCACCAGCCTGCGAGCCTTCGGGGACAGAGCCTTCATTTTGGCAACCCCCCCACCCTCTGGAACGCTCTCCCTGCGGAGATCCGTACCAGGAGTCCAGTGCTAGGAGCAGTGGGCGGCTATTTTACAGCGCCTTCGGCCCCTAATGTGTTTGTTGTTTTGTCTGACTGCCTTTTGTTTTGTTTGTTTCTACTCCTGTTCTCCTTGTAAAGCGACATTGGGTCTCATGAAAGGCACTATATAAATCCTAGCTATTATTATTATATCACAGCTGTGGTTCTCTCAGGTAGAACATCAGCTGTTCTACATCACAGCTGTGGTTCTCTCAGGTAGACCATCAGCTGTTCTACATCACAGCTGTGGTTCTCTCAGGTCTGAGGAGAGAACCTCAGCTGTTCTACATGGAAACATGCTTCTATTTGGAGAGGATAGGTGCTATTTTTGTGTCATTATGATTATAATGGAATAATATTTTTCTGTTTGTTTACAGCATGCCGGGTCTGATCAACAAGGAGAGTCGAGGCGCTCTGCCGCTCAGCGTCTGCGACATCACTTCCTGTGTCCGAGGCTATACGCTCGCCATGACGGCCTCCATGACCTACGAGAACATCGAGGACCACGCTATAGAGGGTGTGTGTGTTACGGCCCGTCCACACTACAGCTTCAACAGCTTCAAAAACGGTTTCCAACGCGTCTGCCCATTCACTTTGAATGGGGTGACGTCACATTGCCTCGCTTTTCGCCGAACTGAATTGTGGGTAGCAGAGCGGAGCTTTCCTGGCGTTTCAGGCTGCAAAAGTTGAGCAATGTTCAACTTTTGAAGCTTCTGAAGCTTTCGGTGGAAGCGTCAGCCAATCAAATCATAAGCCAGTACAAGCTCTAGCCAATCAAACCGCTGCTTGTGTGTCAGGAGCGGGAGATTCATGTGATTGGTTGTTGGTCGAGCTTCAGACACGCGCGCCGGCAAGCTTTTTTTGAAGCTGTAGTGTGGACGGGCCGTTAGTATACAGTGCATCCGGAAAGTATTCATACCCCTTCACCTTGTATGTTACAGCCTTATTTTAATTGGGATTAAATGAATTTGTTTTCTAAACATTCTACACACAATACCCCATAATGATAAAGTGAACAACGTTTTAAAATCATTTTTTAAATGGAATTAAAAATAAAACACTCAAATATCACATGTGCATAAGTATTCACACCCTTTACTCAGTACGTTGTTGAAGCACCTTTGGCAGCTATTAGAGCCTCAAGTCTTCTTGAGTATGATGCTACACGCTTGGCACACCTATCTTTGGGAAGCTTCTCCCATTCTTCTCTGCAGATCGTCTCAGGCTCCATCAGCTTGGATGGGGAGCGTCGGTGCACAGCCATTTTCAGATCTCTCCAAAGATATATTCAATCCGGTTCAAGTCTGGGCTCTGGCTGGGCCACTCAAGGACATTCACAGACTTGTCCTGAAGCCACTCCTCTGTTATCGTGGCTGTGTGCTTAGGGTCGTTGTCCTGTTGAAAGGTGGACCTTCGCCCCAGTCTGAGGTCCAGAGCGCTCCGGAGCAGGTTTTCATCAAGGTTCTCCCTGTACATCGCTGCACTCATCTTTCCCTTGATCCTGACCTCCCAGTTCCTGCTGCTGAAGAACCTCCCACAGCCTGATGCTGCCTCCACCATGCTTCACTGGAGGGATGCTGTTGGCCAGTTGATGAGCGGTGCCTGGGTTCCTCCAGACATGATGCTGCCTCCACCATGCTTCACTGGAGGGATGCTGCTGGCCAGCTAATGAGCGGTGCCTGGGTTCCTTCAGACATGATGCTGCCTCTACCATGCTTCACTGGAGGGATGCTGCTGGCCAGCTAATGAGCGGTGCCTGGGTTCCTCCAGACATGATGCTGCCTCCACCATGCTTCAATGGAGGGATGCTGTTGGCCAGGTGATGAGCGGTTCCTTGCTCCTTGGGGGCTTTCATGTGTCTTTTGCTGAGGAGTGGCTTCCTTCTGGCCACCCTACATTAAAAGCCTGATTGGTGGAGTGCTGCAGAGATGGTTGTTCTTCTAGAAGGTTCTCCCATCTCCACAGAGGAACCCTGGAGCTCTCTCAGAGTGACCATCAGCTTCTTGGTCACCTCTCTGACTAAGGCCCTTCTCCCCCGATGCTCAGTTTGGTTTGGGGGGCCAGCTTTAGGAAGAGCCGTGGTGGTTTCAAACATCTTCCATTTGCAAATGATGGAGACCACTTTGCTCGTTGGGACCTTCAATGCTCCAGACATCTTTCTGTACCCTTCCCCAGATCTGTGCCTTGATACAATCCTGTCTCTGAGGTCTACAGACAATTCCTTGGACCTCATGACTTGGTTTGTGCTCTGATATGCACTGTCCGTGGGACCTCATATAGACAGGTGTGTTCCTTTCCAAGTCACGTCCAATCTATTGAATTTACTCCAGGTGGACTCCAGTCAGGTTATAGAAACATCTCAAGGATGATCAGTGGAAACGGGATGCACTTGAGCTCAATGTTCAGTGTCATAGCAAAGGGTGTGAATACTTCTGTACATCTGATATTTCATTTGATTATTTTTGGATAAAAAAGTGTCTAACATGTGACATGTAATGTAACACATTTGCAAAAAATTCTTTAAAAACGTTTTCTCTTTGTCGTTATGGGGTATTGTGTGTGGAATGTTGAGAAACAAAAATAATTTAATCCATTTTGAAATAAGGCTGAAACATAACAGAATGTGAATTTTTTTGAGAGGGATGAATACTTTCCGGATGCACTGTATGGATGTGTGTGTGTGCATGAGTACGTTTGTCTTGCTGTACTTGTGAGGACCAACTATTAAAAACATCCCATTTTATGAGGACCTTTTTGCTTGGTCACTCAGAAATGCTGTAATGTCCTCCTGAGAGTCTAGACCTCATGCTGTGTGAGTGTCAGCAATAGTCCCCATAAGAGGAGTTTTTATAGAAATGTGTGGTTTTACATGTGCTCGTGAGTTCCCCTAGAGGACAAACTGATGAAGTACATCCAACACCCTGATTTGTGTGTTTGCAAAATGTTTGTCTTTTTATTTTTTATATAGTCAAATACAGCAAATTAAATACAGAATAAAGTACTTGATGCAACAATGCTATTGTACATCTGTAACCCCTTGGCAAGCAACATCACCGTTCACTTTATTACAACACAAAAGGTAGAACAAAATGTAAAAGTGATCATACTTTTCTTAAGTCGTATGCCATTTGGTTGTTTCATACTTCTGTGTGAGCTCCTGTTTCAAACTATTGTGAAATGTACAATAGTGAAGTCACAATGTAAACAAAGGAAAACCAATAACTGTGAGCTTGTTAGCAGGAGGGCTAACTCATGCTTAAAACCTTAAAAACCTTAATGCTCTGAAACATGTGTAATTGAACCCTTGTCTGTGTTTCTTTGCTCAGGGATCTTCCTCTACCCTATTGAGGAGAACTCCATCGTGGTGGGCTTCGAGACGATGATCTGCAGCCAGATTATAACTCTGCAGATCAAAGACAAGACCAAGATCGACGACTGCTATCAGGACGGCTGCACGACTAACGGAGGCCTGCAGAGCGGCAGCGGTGAGAATACATAACATTTACTCTCAAATCAGCAGCACATTAATTCTAAAACACACACACACACACACACACACACACACACACACACACACACACACACACACACACACACACACACACACACACACACACACACACACACACACACACACACACACACACACACACACACACACACACACACACACACACACACACACACACACACACACACACACACACACACACACACACACACACACACACACACACACACACACACACACACACACACACACACACACACACACACACACACACACACACACACACACACACACACACACACACACACACACACACACACACACTCACACACACACTCACACACACACACAGCCCTCTGGTTGAAAGATGCTCACACATTTTGTCTCTAGCTGTTGGTGAGTTTGTCCTATACCCACCAACAGCTCGCATTACAAAGCACCTCATCAACATATTTCAACATAACCTTGATATCTTAATATCTTGATGCTCATATAAATTAACATGTTCATGTTTTTTTGCTGTATTATTATTTTAATTGGTATTCTATGTTGTCTTTATTTTCACCCTGTGTGAATCCTGTTTTGAACTCTGACCTGTTGATGCTATAAACGCCTGACTTTCTCCACGGGATAAATACAGTTCCATCTTATCTTAAATGTGGTATATCCAATATAGTATTGTTTGATATGAAGTGTTGTTTTCCCTGTGGTCCAGGCCAGGTGCTGGTGGATGAGGACCTGGAGAGGACGGTGCTGCTGGTGCACCTGGGGCTGATCCCGCCCCTGGAGACGGTGCATGTTCTGGTCAGCACCTCCTCTGAGCTCTGCACTCTGCCCTGTGGAGGTATCAGGGTCCGCTCCCCCCCCGCCTGCACCCCCCGGGTCCAGAGGAGCATCAACGAGGAGCAGGGCCTGTCGCCAAACTTCTGCAGGACGTGAGCACTAATCAAATATATATTAGAACCCACCACAGACGTGACATTTAAACGTTCTGGAAAATTCCTTATTCAACTTTAGCCTTTTTTTTATCTCATGAAGTCCCTCAGTGACACACACTGACCAGTCTGGTGGGCCATGGGCCAGGTCATGTGATTAGTGTTCCCATGACAACATGTCCAAGATGTCCCTGGGCCAGGTCATGTGATTAGTGTTCCCATGACAACATGTCCAAGATGTCCCTGGGCCAGGTCATGTGATTAGTGTTCCCATGACAACATGTCCAAGATGTCCCTGGGCCAGGTCATGTGATTAGTGTTCCCATGACAACATGTCCAAGATGTTCATGGGTCAGGTCATGTGACTTTGTGTTCCCATAACAACATGTCCAAGGTGACATGAGCCAGGTCATGTGATTAGTGTTCTCATGACAACATGTCCAAGATGTCCCTGGGCCAGGTCATGTGATTAGTGTTCCCATGACAACATGTCCAAGATGTCCCTGGGCCAGGTCATGTGACTTTGTGATCCCATAACAACATGTCCAAGATGTTCATGGGCCAGGTCATGTGACTTTGTGTTCCCATAACAACATGTCCAAGATGTCCCTTGGCCAGGTCATGTGATTAGTGTTCCCATGACAACATGTCCAAGGTGGCATGAGCCAGGTCATGTGATTAGTGTTCCCATAACAACCTGTCCAAGATGTCCATGGGCCAGGTCATGTGACTTTGTGTTCCCATAACAACATGTCCAAGATGTCCCTTGGCCAGGTCATGTGATTAGTGTTCCCATGACAACATGTCCAAGGTGGCATGAGCCAGGTCATGTGATTAGTGTTCCCATAACAACATGTCCAAGATGTCCATGGGCCAGGTCATGTGATGTTGTGTCCCTGAACATATTTGTCCATCAGGAGGGAGCGGTCCAGCTGTGCCTCCAGCCCTCCCGATCAGTCCGGACCCCCCCCTCTCTGCCTGGCCTCGCTGCTGGAGGAGGAGGCGATCAACTCCATGGATTACCAGTTCAACTTCCAGCTGGAGATACGGGCTCCTTATCTGTTAGCAGGTCAGTATATCACATTACTATCTCATGTGTCATACTCTAATATAATAATAACCTCCATGGATGATCAGTTCCACTTCCAGCTTATCGCCTCGCAGGTCATTATAACACATGATGTTATATTACTGTAATGTTTGAACAGCTGTTTTCTCTCTTTAATTCTTTATATCAATGTTTTGTTTCCTTAAAGTCATTACACATTTACTTTTAATGAAGGTATTTTGCAGAAACACAGAGCTGTGTCTGAATGCTAAATCTGCTCTGCAGAATTTATCCCGTAAGCAAGAATCAATCAGGTCTGAAATCTCGTTGTAATTCTTTAACAATTACTTTTTATAAAATGTTTGCTTAATATGTTTATTGTATGTTGCTGTTGTAATCTTTGAGGAATCCTGTGATTAAATATATTTTATTTATTTTATTTGACGTCATGATTAGAGCCTTCAGCCTCCATGCATATAAAATGATCTTGTGTGTGTGTGTGTGTGTGTGTGTGTGTGTG
>NC_136902.1:405065-457565 GCF_949606895.1 Notothenia rossii
CACCTACTCAACATTCAACCATCCCTCAGACCACCTGCTCAACATTCAACCATCCCTTAGACCTCCTGTTCAACATTCAACCATCCCTCAGACCACCTGCTCAACATCCAACAATCACTCAGACCACCTGCTCAACATTCAACATCACTCAGACCACCTGCTCAACATCCAACCATCACTCAGACCACTTGCTCAACATTCAACATCCCTCAGACCACCTGCTCAACATTCAACCATCCCTCAGACCACCTACTCAACATTCAACCATCCCTCAGACCACCTACTCAACATTCAACCATCCCTCAGACCACCTACTCAACATTCAACCATCTCTCAGACCACCTGCTCAACATTCAACCATCACTCAGACCACCTGCTCAACATTCAACCATCCCTCAGACCACCTACTCAACATTCAACCATCCCTCAGACCACCTACTCAACATTCAACCATCCCTCAGACCACCTGCTCAACATTCAACCATCCCTCAGACCACCTGCTCAACATTCAACCATCACTCAGACCACCTGCTCAACATTCAAACATCACTCAGACCACCTACTCAACATTCAACCATCCCTCAGACCACCTGCTCAACATTCAACCATCTCTCAGACCACCTGCTCAACATTCAACCATCACTCAGACCACCTGCTCAACATTCAACATCCCTCAGACCACCTGCTCAATATTCAACCATCTCTCAGAACACCTGCTCAACATTCAACATCCCTCAGACCACCTGCTCAACATTCAACCATCCCTCAGACCACCTGCTCAACATTCAACCATCACTCAGACCACCTACTCAACATTCAACATCCCTCAGACCACCTGCTCAACATTCAACCATCTCTCAGAACACCTGCTCAACATTCAACATCCCTCAGACCACCTGCTCAACATTCAACCATCCCTCAGACCACCTGCTCAACATTCAACCATCTCTCAGACCACCTGCTCAACATTCAACCATCCCTCAGACCACCTGCTCAACATTCAACATCCCTCAGACCACCTGCTCAACATTCAACCATCCCTCAGACCACCTGCTCAACATTCAACATCCCTCAGACCACCTGCTCAACATTCAACCATCCCTCAGACCACCTGCTCAACATTCAACATCCCTCAGACCACCCGCTCAACATTCAACCATCACTCAGACCACCTGCTCAACATTCAACCATCCCTCAGACCACCTGCTCAACATTCAACATCCCTCAGACCACCTGCTCAACATTCAACCATCCCTCAGACCACCTGCTCAACATTCAACCATCACTCAGACCACCTGCTCAACATTCAACATCCCTCAGACCACCTACTCAACATTCAACCATCCCTCAGACCACCTGCTCAACATTCAACCATCCCTCAGACCACCTGCTCAACATTCAACATCCCTCAGACCACCTGCTCAACATTCAACATCACTCAGACCACCTGCTCAACATTCAACATCACTCAGACCACCTGCTCAACATTCAACATCACTCAGACCACCTGCTCAACATTCTACCATCCCTCAAACCACCTGCTCAACATTCAAACATCCCTCAGACCACCTGCTCAACATTCAACCATCGCTCAGACCACCTGCTCAACATTCAACCATCCCTCAGACCACCTGCTCAACATTCAACCATCCCTCAGACCACCTGCTCAACATTCAACCATCCCTCAGACCACGTGCTCAACATTCAACATCCCTCAGACCACCTGCTCAACATTCAACATCCCTCAGACCACCTGCTGAACATTCAACCATCCCTCAGACCACCTGCTCAACATTCAACATCCCTCAGACCACCTGCTCAACATTCAACATCCCTCAGACCACCTGCTCAACATTCAAACATCACTCAGACCACCTGCTCAACATTCAACATCCCTCAGACCACCTGCTCAACATTCAACCATCCCTCAGACCACCTGCTCAACATTCAACCATCCCTCAGACCACCTGCTCAACATTCAACATCCCTCAGACCACCTGCTCAACATTCAACCATCACTCAGACCACCTGCTCAACATTCAACATCCCTCAGACCACCTGCTCAACATTCAACCATCCCTCAGACCACCTGCTCAACATTTAACATCCCTCAGACCACCTGCTCAACATTCAACATCCCTCAGACCACCTGCTCAACATTCAACATCCCTCAGACCACCTGCTCAACATTCAACCATCCCTCAGACCACCTGCTCAACATTCAACATCCCTCAGACCACCTGCTCAACATTCAAACATCCCTCAGACCACCTGCTCAACATTCAACCATCCCTCAGACCACCTGCTCAACATTCAACATCCCTCAGACCACCTGCTCAACATTCAACATCCCTCAGACCACCTGCTCAACATTCAACCATCCCTCAGACCACCTGCTCAACATTCAACCATCCCTCAGACCACCTGCTCAACATTCAACATCCCTCAGACCACCTGCTCAACATTCAACATCCCTCAAACCACCTGATCAACATTCAACCATCCCTCAGACCACCTGCTCAACATTCAACATCCCTCAGACCACCTGCTCAACATTCAACCATCCCTCAGACCACCTGCTCAACATTCAACCATCCCTCAGACCACCTGCTCAACATTCAACCATCCCTCAGACCACCTGCTCAACATTCAACCATCCCTCAGACCACCTGCTCAACATTCAACCATCCCTCAGACCACCTGCTCAACATTCAACCATCCCTCAGACCACCTGCTCAACATTCAACCATCCCTCAGACCGCCTGCTCAACATTCAACCATCCCTCAGACCACCTGCTCAACATTCAACCATCCCTCAAACCACCTGCTCAACATTCAACATCCCTCAGACCACCTGCTCAACATTCAACCATCCCTCAGACCACCTACTCAACATTCAACCATCCCTCAGACCACCTACTCAACATTCAACCATCCCTCAGACCACCTGCTCAACATTCAACCATCCCTCAGACCACCTGCTCAACATTCAACCATCCCTCAGACCACCTACTCAACATTCAACCATCCCTCAGACCACCTGCTCAACATTCAACCATCCCTTAGACCTCCTGTTCAACATTCAACCATCCCTCAGACCACCTGCTCAACATCCAACAATCACTCAGACCACCTGCTCAACATTCAACATCACTCAGACCACCTGCTCAACATCCAACCATCACTCAGACCACTTGCTCAACATTCAACATCCCTCAGACCACCTGCTCAACATTCAACCATCCCTCAGACCACCTACTCAACATTCAACCATCCCTCAGACCACCTACTCAACATTCAACCATCCCTCAGACCACCTACTCAACATTCAACCATCTCTCAGACCACCTGCTCAACATTCAACCATCACTCAGACCACCTGCTCAACATTCAACCATCCCTCAGACCACCTACTCAACATTCAACCATCCCTCAGACCACCTACTCAACATTCAACCATCCCTCAGACCACCTGCTCAACATTCAACCATCCCTCAGACCACCTGCTCAACATTCAACCATCACTCAGACCACCTGCTCAACATTCAAACATCACTCAGACCACCTACTCAACATTCAACCATCCCTCAGACCACCTGCTCAACATTCAACCATCTCTCAGACCACCTGCTCAACATTCAACCATCACTCAGACCACCTGCTCAACATTCAACATCCCTCAGACCACCTGCTCAATATTCAACCATCTCTCAGAACACCTGCTCAACATTCAACATCCCTCAGACCACCTGCTCAACATTCAACCATCCCTCAGACCACCTGCTCAACATTCAACCATCACTCAGACCACCTACTCAACATTCAACATCCCTCAGACCACCTGCTCAACATTCAACCATCTCTCAGAACACCTGCTCAACATTCAACATCCCTCAGACCACCTGCTCAACATTCAACCATCCCTCAGACCACCTGCTCAACATTCAACCATCTCTCAGACCACCTGCTCAACATTCAACCATCCCTCAGACCACCTGCTCAACATTCAACATCCCTCAGACCACCTGCTCAACATTCAACCATCCCTCAGACCACCTGCTCAACATTCAACATCCCTCAGACCACCTGCTCAACATTCAACCATCCCTCAGACCACCTGCTCAACATTCAACATCCCTCAGACCACCCGCTCAACATTCAACCATCACTCAGACCACCTGCTCAACATTCAACCATCCCTCAGACCACCTGCTCAACATTCAACATCCCTCAGACCACCTGCTCAACATTCAACCATCCCTCAGACCACCTGCTCAACATTCAACCATCACTCAGACCACCTGCTCAACATTCAACATCCCTCAGACCACCTACTCAACATTCAACCATCCCTCAGACCACCTGCTCAACATTCAACCATCCCTCAGACCACCTGCTCAACATTCAACATCCCTCAGACCACCTGCTCAACATTCAACATCACTCAGACCACCTGCTCAACATTCAACATCACTCAGACCACCTGCTCAACATTCAACATCACTCAGACCACCTGCTCAACATTCTACCATCCCTCAAACCACCTGCTCAACATTCAAACATCCCTCAGACCACCTGCTCAACATTCAACCATCGCTCAGACCACCTGCTCAACATTCAACCATCCCTCAGACCACCTGCTCAACATTCAACCATCCCTCAGACCACCTGCTCAACATTCAACCATCCCTCAGACCACGTGCTCAACATTCAACATCCCTCAGACCACCTGCTCAACATTCAACATCCCTCAGACCACCTGCTGAACATTCAACCATCCCTCAGACCACCTGCTCAACATTCAACATCCCTCAGACCACCTGCTCAACATTCAACATCCCTCAGACCACCTGCTCAACATTCAAACATCACTCAGACCACCTGCTCAACATTCAACATCCCTCAGACCACCTGCTCAACATTCAACCATCCCTCAGACCACCTGCTCAACATTCAACCATCCCTCAGACCACCTGCTCAACATTCAACATCCCTCAGACCACCTGCTCAACATTCAACATCCCTCAGACCACCTGCTCAACATTCAACCATCACTCAGACCACCTGCTCAACATTCAACATCCCTCAGACCACCTGCTCAACATTCAACCATCACTCAGACCACCTGCTCAACATTCAACATCCCTCAGACCACCTGCTCAACATTCAACCATCCCTCAGACCACCTGCTCAACATTCAACATCCCTCAGACCACCTGCTCAACATTCAACCATCCCTCAGACCACCTGCTCAACATTCAACCATCCCTCAGACCACGTGCTCAACATTCAACATCCCTCAGACCACCTGCTCAACATTCAACATCCCTCAGACCACCTGCTCAACATTCAAACATCACTCAGACCACCTGCTCAACATTCAAACATCCCTCAGACCACCTGCTCAACATTCAACCATCCCTCAGACCACCTGCTCAACATTCAACATCCCTCAGACCACCTGCTCAACATTCAAACATCACTCAGACCACCTGCTCAACATTCAACATCCCTCAGACCACCTGCTCAACATTCAACATCCCTCAGACCACCTGCTCAACATTCAACCATCACTCAGACCACCTGCTCAACATTCAACATCCCTCAGACCACCTGCTCAACATTGCATTCAAACTCTGACCATCAAAACATTGGGCTTCTGTTTGTCTCTGTACGTATTTTCTTCATTTTGTGTCTTTGAGTTTTTAGAAAACGCTATATAAGTCTCATGTATTATTATTATTATTATTATCATACGTGTGAGGAATGGATTATTAAATATTAGTTTGAGTATAAATGTAAAACGTACAGTGTGAAATGATGGGTATTTAAACACACTTTTAATGACGTGCAGTTATTTGACATGAATGTATAAAGATGATGTTATGAATGTGTCCTCAGAGCCTCACGTCCCTCACGTCCTGATTGAGAGCGGCGACATTACGCCTGACGAATACGACGAGTTTCTGCACGGACGCAGCGACTTCATCAAGGCTTTGAAGAAGGACGGGAGCGACCTGAGGAAGGTGAGAGTCCCAGCATGCACCTGGGTTGAGGAGGGTCCTCCCAGCATGCATCGGGGCTAAGGAGGGTCCTCCCAGCATGCTGGTACCCGGTAACTTAAATTGTAAAATAATATTATTAGTAGTAATACTGAGATCAGGAATACTAGCTCTAATGATACGAGTAGGAGTAAGAAAACGTT
This sequence comes from Notothenia rossii, assembly GCF_949606895.1. Lineage (NCBI taxonomy): Eukaryota > Metazoa > Chordata > Actinopteri > Perciformes > Nototheniidae > Notothenia > Notothenia rossii. The sequence goes on from NC_136902.1 coordinate 411,271, forward strand.
TCAATAAGCAAAATAATATTTAATAAAAAAATAATAATATTACAAATGATTTTAAAATATGAAAAAAATCTAAAAAAATGATGTAAAAAATAATATTATAATAATATGAAATATTGTAATTATAATATAAATTAAAAGAAGTTAAAATTCTAAAAATCTAAAATGAAACCTAAATAATAAAGTGTAAATGTTTTCTCCTGATGTAACACCCTAACATAGCACTGAGAGTGATATATATCCCCCGCCCTCTCTCTCTGAGCAGCACTGTAACATTAAACCTGTTTCCATGGCAACATGTTCCCACTTCCTGTCTGCACAGCATTCACCCCCCCCCCCCCCCCCTACAGGTCTAGACTACAACCCTCCTTGTTATTAAATAGCAACTATGTGCAATATATATATATGCCGTTAATAATGTGCAATATATACCTGGCTGCTAAATCCTCACAACTGTTCCAGGATGTGTTTTTTGTAAATTGTGTAATTTTTTAGATTTCTTTTATCTTTAATATTTTTTATGTGCATGCTTCTTAGTTATCATTAAGCTGACTCTGGTTCTGACTCAGGTTCTGAATCTGGTTCTGACTCTGGTTCTGAATATTATTCTGACTCTGGTTCTGGTTCTGATTCTGACTCTGGTTCTGAATCTGGTTCTGACTCTGGTTCTGAATATGATTCTGACTCTGATTCTGACTCTGGTTCTGACTCTGATTCTGACTCTGGTTCTGACTCTGGTTCTGAATCTGGTTCTGACTCTGATTCTGACTCTGGTTCTGAATCTGGTTCTGACTCTGGTTCTGACTCTGATTCTGAATCTGGTTCTGACTCTGGTTCTGACTCTGGTTCTGACTCTGATTCTGACTCTGGTTCTGAATCTGGTTCTGACTCTGGTTCTGACTCTGATTCTGGTTCTGGTTCTGATTCTGACTCTGGTTCTGAATCTGGTTCTGACTCTGGTTCTGACTCCGGTTCTGACTCTGATTCTGACTCTGGTTCTGACTCTGGTTCTGAATCTGGTTCTGACTCTGGTTCTGACTCTGATTCTGATTCTGGTTCTGAATCTGGTTCTGACTCTGGTTCTAACTCTGGTTCTGACTCTGGTTCTGAATCTGGTTCTGACTCTGGTTCTGACTCTGATTCTGATTCTGGTTCTGAATCTGGTTCTGACTCTGGTTCTGAATCTGGTTCTGACCCTGGTTCTCAGGTGGAGATGATGAACCGCCGGCTGCACAAAGACCTGTTGCACAACCCAGTGGTGATGCTGAACTTCTGCCCCGACCTGAGGGGGGGCCAGGACCCGAGGGGGGGCCAGGAACTGAGTGGGGGCCAGGACCCGAGGGGGGGCCAGGACCCGAGGGGGGGCCAAGGGGAATATATCTTCCTGTTGGACAGAAGTGGCAGCATGAGCGGAGCCAACATCAGCCGAGTCAAGGTGCTTCTTTATCATTTATTATCCATCATGTTAAACACCTGTGACAACACACACCTGTGACAACACACACCTGTGACACCTGTGACAACACACACCTGTGACAACACACACCTGTGACACCTGTGACAACACACACCTGTGACAACACACACCTGTGACACCTGTGACAACACACACCTGTGACAACACACACCTGTGACAACACACACCTGTGACAACACACACCTGTGATACCTGTGACAACACACACCTGTGACAACACACACCTGTGACAACACACACCTGTGACACCTGTGACACCACACACCTGTGACACCTGTGACACCACACACCTGTGACAACACACACCTGTGACACCTGTGACAACACACACCTGTGACAACACACACCTGTGACAACACACACCTGTGATAACACACACCTGTGACACCTGTGACAACACACACCTGTGACACCACACACCTCAAACACCTGTGACAACACACACCTGTGACAACACACACCTGTGACAACACACACCTGTGACAACACATACCTGTGACACCTGTGACAACACACACCTGTGACACCACACACCTGTGACACCTGTGACACCTGTGACAACACACACCTGTGACAACACACACCTGTGACACCTGTGACAACACACACCTGTGACAACAAACACCTGTGACAACACACACCTGTGACACCTGTGACACCTGTGACAACACACACCTGTGACAACACACACCTGTGACACCTGTGACAACACACACCTGTGACAACAAACACCTGTGACAACACACACCTGTGACACCTGTGACAACACACACCTCTGACAACAAACACCTGTGACAACAAACACCTGTGACAACACACACCTGTGACAACACACACCTGTGACACCTGTGACAACACACACCTGTGACAACACACACCTGTGATAACACACACCTGTGACACCTGTGACAACACACACCTGTGACACCACACACCTCAAACACCTGTGACAACACACACCTGTGACAACACACACCTGTGACACCTGTGACAACACACACCTGTGACAACACACACCTGTGACAACACATACCTGTGACACCTGTGACAACACACACCTGTGACACCACACACCTGTGACACCTGTGACACCTGTGACAACACACACCTGTGACAACACACACCTGTGACACCTGTGACAACACACACCTCTGACAACAAACACCTGTGACAACAAACACCTGTGACAACACACACCTGTGACAACACACACCTGTGACAACACACACCTGTGACAACACACAGACACACATCAGGTCTATGTGGGACAGGGATCAGGGAAAGTCTCCAGGAGAGGTCTATGTGGGACAGGGATCAGGGAAAGTCTCCAGGAGAGGTCTATGTGGGACAGGGATCAGGGAAAGTCTCCAGGAGAGGTCTATGAGGGACAGGGATCAGGGAAAGTCTCCAGGAGAGGTCTATGTGGGACAGGGATCAGGGAAAGTCTGCAGGAGAGGTCTATGTGGGACAGGGATCAGGGAAAGTCTGCAGGAGAGGTCTATGTGGGACAGGGATCAGGGAAAGTCTCCAGGAGAGGTCTATGAGGGACAGGGATCAGGGAAAGTCTGCAGGAGAGGTCTATGTGGGACAGGGATCAGGGAAAGTCTCCAGGAGAGGTCTATGTGGGACAGGGATCAGGGAAAGTTTCAGGTTCCTTGGAGTCCCTCACACGTGGTGATCTCCTGCAGAGCGACTCTGAGGTTTGGCTGCTCCGCTCTTTACCGTCTGAGTTTAAGGTCAGGAGAAAAACTCCTGAAAACATGAGCTTTATAGATTGAGCATGTTCGAGCAACTGGGTATGGATGATCTGACCTGCACCTGGAGGGAGGCTCCTGGAGGGAGGCTCCTGGAGGAAGGCTCCTGGAGGAAGGCTCCTGGAGGGAGGCTCCTGGAGGAAGGCACCTGGAGGGAGGCTCCTGGAGGGAGGCTCCTGGAGGGAGGCTCCTGGAGGAAGGCTCCTGGAGGGAGGCTCCTGGAGGGAGGCTCCTGGAGGAAGGCACCTGGAGGAAGGCTCCTGGAGGAAGGCTCCTGGAGGAAGGCACCTGGAGGGAGGCTCCTGGAGGAAGGCTCCTGGAGGGAGGCTCCTGGAGGACACTGTGGAACACCTGCTTCATAACATGTTGTAAACGCTCTACAGTCCTCTAAACCTCTCCCATCAGGAGAAGCAGCCTCAGAAGGATGCAGATACAAAACCCAAATGTTCCACATGAAGAAACATCTTCAGCAACAACACAGCGTTTAGAGAACATAAAAATAAGTTAGATTTCAGAAATGTTCATAAAAAAGCAAGAATTTTGTGATTTTTTATAAATAGTCGGAATACTTCGATTTTAAGATCAAAATCTGAATTTAGAGAAATTATGAAAAAAACGAGAATTCTGAGATTTTCATAAAAAACTCAAATGTTTTTTTTTTTCCGAATAAAAATCAACATTTTGCGATTTTCTGAATAAAAGCGAAAATTTGGGTCCTTTATTGGAGATTTACAAGAAAAAGTGAGAATGTTGAGATTTACAGGAAAAAGTGAGAATGTTGAGATTTACAGGAAAAAGTGAGAATGTTGAGATTCACAAAGAAGTCAGAAATGTGAGATTATCAGAAAAAAGCAAGAATTCGGGCGATTTACGCTACATTTAAGAATTCTGCAATTATTTTTTTTTTTGACATTTTCGAAAGAAAATCTTAATTTGGAGATTTCCAGAAAGGAGCGAGAATTCTGGGACTTTAAAAAGCAGCGCTTCACAAAGACAGATATCGGCTGGTGAGCTCAGGTCTGCATAACAATGTTTCATATCTTCGACCTAACAACTGTTTTTATTTCTTATCTTAAAAATAACTAGTCCTGTTGCCAAGCTACCGACTGCAGGACAGAAATAATGTAAAGTTCAAGATGTATTTCTGTTTGTGAACAAAGTAAGTTTCAACTGACGGAAGAAACTTTTAAAGAGACGCCTTAGAATCATCTCAGAGGTCTGACTCCACTTTAACATAATGGAACAAAACATGCATTCAAACCCTGACAGTGATGTCTCTTTAGAAATGCTGAGCGGTTATTAAAGATACTGAGAGGCTGGAGACATCATGTTCCATATCTACATTTAAAACTACTCAGGGCTCCCATGGATCATAGAAGACAAGGGAAAACCCAGAACATTGAGTTTAGCTTTAGCGCAGGACTATCAATGCTTTTGATATTTCTTACTGGATGAGTTTCTGTAAAGCTTCTGATGATCAAAGTTAATCAACCCTCGATCCTAGTCTAAAACTCTGCCTCGAATTTCAAGGGACATTTTAAATTGGATATAAACGGGGGAACCCACAGTGAACCCTGAGGAAGCTGCAGCACTCACATCGACTGATATATTTAACCTCCCGGCCTTACAGAGACAGAACAGCTGATACCTCTAGCAGACATGTTGTATATCTGAAGTGTGTGTGTGTGTGTGTGTGTGTGTGTGTGTGTGTGTGTGTGTGTGTGTCTGTGTGTGTGCAGGACGCCATGGTTCTGATCCTGAAGAGTCTGCTGCCCGGCTGCCTCTTCAACATCATCGGCTTTGGGTCCACCTTCAAGCCCCTGTTCCCGACCAGCCAGAGCTACGAGGAGGTAAACCTGAACCCATCCAGGTCCTGTATTACATTCGGGTCGATACGTACTTCCAGAAGATAAGCCAGTTGTTGTTAGAGAACTCTCACTGGTCCTCGGCTTGAGCTTGAGTCTCAGGATCCATGTATCTGTGATCCTCTCCAGAATGGAAGGAGTCATCACATACAGAGCATCAACTAGTTCCTGAACAGTGTCCTTCACATGCTGATATCCAAGAGAGGGAGTTCCACAGTCCCAAGATGGAGGAATAGAAAGCAGTATTCAATGTTTACTTCAGATTAGCTCCACGTCAGAAATGATCATGCTTGTCATATGTCTCTCTCCATAGAGGCTGAATCATCATGTTAATCACATAGCTATCATATGCCTCAAACAGTCCTGATGCTCTGCTAGGTAATCACACATCCTGTCATGTTCACAGCTACAGTTGATACCTTTGTTAGCATGCTGCTCTCATGATGGAAGAGGACACTCACTAACACCCAACACCAGTCTAATATCCCTCTACATGCCTGCCCCCCTCAGGAGAACCTGGTCCAGGCCTCTGAATACGTCCGGAGGCTCCGGGGCGACATGGGAGGAACCAACGTCCTGAACCCCCTGATTTGGATTCTCCGTCAGCCCTCCTTCAGAGGACACCCCCGCCTCCTGTTCCTCATCACTGATGGAGCGGTCCGCAACACGGGGGCTGTCATTGAGCTGATCCGGAGCCAGGCTCGCTCCATCAGGTACTGAGGGGGGGGGGGGGGGTATGTTATATAAAGGGGGGTCATTCGTGGTGATATGTTAGTTACTCAGTTTTATGTTCACCTGTAGTGTGTTCAACCTGTAGATGTCCCTTAAAGCTCACCTATTGCCTTGCTCAAGGGCACCACGGCAGGGCAGGAGGTGAACTGGGACCTCTCCAAGTAGCAGTCCACACTCCATATTTAGGTCTGTTCGGGGGCTTGAACCAGCGACCCTACAGCTCCCAGACCAAGTCCCTTGAGCCAGTGGGCTGCCATTATGTACGGCGCCCAGGGAGCTAGGGAACGCTGCCTTGCTCAGGGACACCTCGGTAGCACTTGGTCTTTCCGGGACTTGAACTGGTGACCTTCCAGTTGCCAAGCCAAGTCCCTATGGACTTCGCCACCACCGTCCGTTATGCAGCGATAGACTGCCCGTCCAAAAGAAGAAAAAAACACCTGGATTTAACCTAAGCCAATCAGAGAGAGCCTATAATTACTGCAGTGATTAATATGTGATAGGAAAAACTGTTTTATTTGCTGAAACTGCTAAAGGTTAAAATTGCCCAAGTTATTAAAACCAGATCAATGAGTCCAGACCCTGTCCCAGAGTGAGGGGCGCATCAGGGTCAGGAGACGGACAGAGAGCCTCTCTGTGAAACCTTTGAACGTGAACAGCTGATCCTGCAGATCTCAGATCAGATCTGTTTAATGAGATGCAGAGCTCTGAAGGATCAGGAGGATCAGAGCATTCATCCGGAAGCTTTCAGAGCAAAGGAGTAGAAACACAAGGAGAAATGATTTGATTCTGCAGCTCGGCCTCTGGAGGTAATCGACCCCCCCTCTTTCTGATGGATGATTGCATTAGGGACTCAGAGCTCACTTCCTGAGTCATTACGTGAGGGATTATTATTTATTATGCAAGGCGGCATTTCCCTTTAACCCGCGGACATTAGAGCGACGCTGCAAGGCATTCTGGGAGCTCAGAGGAGGAGGAGAAGAAATAAAGCTTTTAGATGTTATCTGTGGAAACAAACGTGCTCCACAGATATTGGTATTGATATACCAATGGCATCTGGTTATATTACAAGACATTCATTAATGTACTCTTTACTCTGCATTGTCTCTGAGCGCAAACACGTCTATAAACCGTATAGACGTGTGATCAGGAAACCAAATGTATGCATGGAAATAGTTTCAGTGCATCCAACCAGCATTCAGAAACTCATCTTCACTTTATAAAGCACCTTGTCCAATACTTGTTTGACATGCTGCTGAAACAACAACATTTCCAAATTTGTGATTAATGAAGTATTATCTAACCTTTCATACAAACCTGCAGCACAAAGTGTTTTAACGAGCAGAAACACAGACTAATAAATATCATCAGACACAAATATAAGTCTTTGAAAGACCTTTAATCACTAGCAGGATTAGTCAATAAATAACATTAAAAACAATGATCACATCTTAAGAGGTACTGATAACATTCTCCAAATTCAATCCAAATAAAAAGATGAATATATAATTGCTTCAAAATCATACAAAGAAAAAATAGTTCAGAAGATTAGGAGCAGTAAAATATAAAGAGACATTTAAAAGAAAGCAGCGGTTCCCAACCTGTGGGCATTGCAAGTGGGCCGCCAAATAATTAGCAAAACATTATGATTTGTGTGGAAACATTTCATTATTACGATTTGTTTTTATTTGAACCTCCTTTCCTTTCTCTTTCTTGATCCTCCTTAGCAACATCATCGAAGTCCTTAGCAACGGTCATTACAGTCCTTAGCAATGGTCATTACAGTCCTTGGCAACGGTCATTACAGTCCTTAGCAACGGTCATTACAGTCCTTAGCAACGGTCATTACAGTCCTTAGCAACGGTCATTACAGTCCTTAGCAACGGCCATTACAGTCCTTGACATCGGTCATTACAGTCCTTAGCAACGGTCATTACAGTCCTTGACAACGGTCATTACAGTCCTTAGCAACGGTCATTACAGTCCTTAGCAATGGTCATTACAGTCCTTAGCAACGGTCATTACAGTCCTTAGCAACGGCCATTACAGTCCTTGACATCGGTCATTACAGTCCTTAGCAACGGTCATTACAGTCCTTGACAACGGTCATTACAGTCCTTGACAGCGGTCATTACAGTCCTTAGCAACGGTCATTACAGTCCTTGACATCGGTCATTACAGTCCTTAGCAACGGTCATTACAGTCCTTAGCAATGGTCATTACAGTCCTTAGCAACGGTCATCACAGTTCTTGACAGCGGTCATTACAGTCCTTAGCAACGGTCATTACAGTCCTTGACATCGGTCATTACAGTCCTTAGCCACGGTCATTACAGTCCTTAGCAATGGTCATTACAATCCTTAGCAACGGTCATTACAGTCCTTGACAACGGTCATTACAGTCCTTGACAGCGGCCATTACAGTCCTTAGCAACGGTCATTACAGTCCTTGACAACGGTCATTACAGTCCTTGACAGCGGTCATTACAGTCCTTGACAACGGTCAATACAGTCCTTGACAGCGGTCATTACAGTCCTTAGCAACGTCATTTCAGTCCTTAGCAACGGTCATTACAGTCCTTGACAGCGGTCATTACAGTCCTTAGCAACGGTCTGTTCTACTGGATTAACAACGTGTCACATGTTCTGAATCGACCAATCAGAACTTTATTTAGCCTCTGTATTGCTTATAGTTGAATGTGGGCCGCGAACATTTTAGATTCTTAAGTGGGCCCTGAGGTAAAAAGGTTGAAAACCACTGCTCTACAGGAACATACATTTAAATATATGCATAGAAGACAAATAAAAATTGCTATTAAAGCAGAATACCTTTTATAAAGATGATACCCATTGACTATTGCCCTACTGATATTTTCACTAAAATGTCTATTTTCACTAAAACCTGCAATAAAGGTAAAAAGTGAGAAATATGTAAAGTATTTGTTTGGAATGTAAATAACTCCAGAAGTTTAAAAACACTGTGTTATTGTGCATGTGTACAAGGTGTTTACATTGAATTTATGTTGAGAATTTGTGCAGTATAAGAGTAAGTGGGGGTGTTGAATTATAAGATATGAATCTGTTTATTTTATACCCTAATACTAAAAGTCACTTCCTGTATTGCCGTGATAAAATGGACATGCACAATAAAACGTGTCACTTCCGGTTGAAGCAACGCCGACAGTGTGTGTGTTTGTATTTATTCCGTCGTCATGTGGTCAACTATGTTCAAGGTATTCCCACGCTAAGATGGCATCATCAACAACTTCCTTTGATTAATGCTGTCTCTCTGCAGGTGCTTCACGTTCGGCCTCGGGCAGACGGCCTGCAGGCGGCTGGTTCTCGGCCTGGCCTCCGTGTCCAGAGGAACCGCAGAGTTCCTGTCTGAGGGAGAGAGGCTGCAGCCCAAGGTATCAGATCTGGTACTTGAGTAAAAGTAGAAGTACTCAGATCATGTACTTGAGTAAAAGTAGAAGTACTCAGATCTTGTACTTCAGTAAAAGTAGAAGTACTCAGATCGTGTACTTGAGTAAAAGTAGAAGTATTCAGATCGTGTACTTGAGTAAAAGTAGAAGTACCAGAGTATGACTTTGTATACTGCGGGGTAGCTTGTGGATTTACTCCAGGTGGAACTAAAGTCTGATTCAACACTTGATTAGATTTCACATCATTCATCCACATCTGTAAAGTAACTAAAGGGATTAAATACATGTTGTGGAGGAAAAGTACACCATGTACCTCTGAACTGTAGAGGAGTAGAAGTACACCATGTACCTCTGAACTGTAGAGGAGTAGAAGTACACCATGTACCTCTGAACTGTAGAGAGTAGAAGTACACCATGTACCTCTGAACTGTAGAGAGTAGAAGTACACCATGTACCTCTGAAGTGTAGTGGAGGAGAAGTACACCATGTACCTCTGAACTGTAAAGGAGTAGAAGTACACCATGTACCTCTGAACTGTAGAGAGTAGAAGTACACCATGTACCTCTGAACTGTAGAGAGTAGAAGTACACCATGTACCTCTGAACTGTAGTGCAGTAGAAGTACACCATGTACCTCTGAACTGTAGTGGAGTAGAAGTACACCATGTACCTCTGAACTGTAGAGGAGTAGAAGTACACCATGTACCTCTGAACTGTAGTGGAGTAGAAGTACACCATGTACCTCTGAACTGTAGTTGAGTAGAAGTACACCATGTACCTCTGAACTGTAGTGCAGTAGAAGTACACCATGTACCTCTGAACTGTAGTAGAAGTACGCCATGTACCTCTGAACTGTAGTAGAAGTACACCATGTACCTCTGAACTGTAGAGGAGTACACCATGTACCTCTGAACTGTAGTGGAGTAGAAGTACACCATGTACCTCTGAACTGTAGAGGAGTAGAAGTACACCATGTACCTCTGAACTGTAGAGGAGTATAAGTACACCATGTACCTCTGAACTGTAGAGGAGTAGAAGTACACAGTAGCATAAAATGGAAATACTCAAGTAAAGTACAAGTAGCTCCAAATTGTACTTGAGTAAATGCACTTAGTTCCTTCCCATCTCTGTCCACAGATGATAAAGTCCCTGAAGAAGACCATGTGTCCGGTCCTCACTGATATCTCCATCGAGTGGCTGTTTCCGGAGACTAAAGAGGTTCTGCTGTCGCCGGTGGGGAACAACTTCCTGTTTCCTGGAGACAGTCTGATCGGGTACAGCGTGGTCTGTGACGCCACCAGATACCACAGCAACCCCAAATCTGTGAGTAGGAACACTTTCCCATAGACTTCTATAGAGTCTCATGTGTTTCGCCTCCGTAGAGAGAGATTGTCTTTGGGAGATTTTCCTTAGGAGTGAAGAATCTTTTAAATCTTGTGTCTGTAACGTCTGTCCAGGATAAGAGGAGGAGATACTCCATGATGCGCTCCGTGGAGTCGGGCAGCTCTGTGTTTTTCCACTCACAGGAGGAGGATCCTCTGAGGACTGGAGGGGAGAGCGAGTCCTTCAGGGACCCCCTGACCCCCCCAGAGCAGGACCCTGGAGGTGAGGAGGCATCCAGGAGTACTGACAGATACTTTATAACAACAGTTATGGCGCATTTCCACTACAGCGTGGAGCGCGGTTTTAGCGAGCCGTGCCCGGCCTGTTTTTGGTTGCGTTTCCACTCGGCGTAGATCCGGCTAACGGGTACTTTTTCACAGTTTTTCTGGCTCTCCAAAATCGAGATTCTTTCCGGGTCAACAACCGGGCTGAGTATGCTAAAGACAATCGCTGGCAACTACAACAAGATGAACATATTTGACCGTGATTTAATTGTAATCCACGTTTCAAAATGATGCCGAAGTAACAACATACTGATACCGGTTAGTAAAAACCATCAATTAATGCTTTGACCAGTCTGCAGACAGACGGCAGGCGAAAAACCTTTTAAAATGTGTGTTGTCTGAATGGAGATCGGCTAAGCTAACGCAGTATATGCTCCGACCGTCCATACATACTATACAGACAGAAATAAACCAGCGACTGTACTCGCCCTGACACAGACAGTCTGTGGTTTGTACTTGTTTAACTTTTGTCTAGTTTCTGAACAGATAGTGCTAACAGCTAACGGCTGGTGTTGGTTTTGTGGTTCACATTGAAGATGACGTCACGGCTCCGCCTAATAATATGGCTGACATCATTTAATATTTTATTTTTCTTACATATTTATATTGTGTGTAAATAGTGTCATTATTTTTAATTAGTGACAATAATCTTTAAAATATATTATTTTAAATAGGTTTTTAAAAGTACTAGTTGTTGCTCCTTTCTGTGTCTCTGTATACATCATTTAAACTAGGCAATAAACGATTCTGATCCTGATGAACAATTCAACATCAGAGAAACATTGTCCATCCACTTTGAGCTGTAGGGCCAGGTAATAAAACCCGTACAGTTTAGATAACGAACATCTGCTCTCTGCGTGCATTCAAAATTCAAAGCAGTTTAAATGAGATTATTTGGGATTTACTGGTCAATGTAACCAAATTATTGCTGTACAGAAATGCAAGCGTTTAAAACACTAGAACCGCCAATCGGGTCAATTTGACCCAGAGCTTTCTTTTATTGTATGTAACTTTTTTTCAATAAAATATGAAAGTCTCCCAGTCCGTGACTTTTCCTGAAAGTGTGTTATGTAGCACCCTATGTTGTTAAAAATGGTCAATATGAAGTCAGATTGAAGAAATCGCCCAAAAAATTGCAATTTATACCTATTTCCGCCCAGCGGGTCATATTGACCCCACCCCTTTTCGCGCTATTGATTTCGCGTGTAAACAAACATGACGTGTTGCTATAGCAACGCCTTTTTTTCTACTGGGGTTCCTTAGAGAGAGAGAGAGAGAGAGAGAGAGAGAGAGAGAGAGAAAGAGAGAGACTGCTCGGGCTGCTGCTCCACCCTCACGAAAGGCTATGTTGTAGCGTTAATAAACGAAACAATTTAACAAAATACCAATACCACAGGACCATTTTTCATTTTAAAGCAATACTTTTACCTTGAAAATCAATGCATTCTGATACTGGGTCAATTTGACCCCGGTGGCGGTTTTAGGTATAAAAAAATCTCTGGCGGTTCTAGTGTTCAAAACCAGAAAATTCACCAGAAAACAGTCGACTCTTCAAATGTTCACTTTTATATTCAGGTTACAATGATTTGAACAAACATCAGAGGGGTCTGCAGGACTATCATTGAATACACAGTCTTATCTTTTGAAGGCTTTAGTGAAGTCCATCTGAACTGTATCTATTGTTATCTCTTGTTCACAAATCAAATGAAACTTGTTTGTGAGAGACAGATTATTGTGAGCTGTGTGAACTTGTCTCTCATCAGGCTGTGAGACGTCTCCCAGGAGAAGAGCGTACAGCACCACCCAGATCACAGACCACCACCCCATCGACAGGGCCTTCACCCCCAGCGACCCCTGCTCCGTGGCCCCCAAGAACCCCCTGAGGAGGGCCAAGGTCCAGGAGCTGGTGGGCCAGAGCGAGGCCCAGTGGAGGAGGGACTACCAGGTCAGAACTATACATATCTCCAATGACACTCTTATAAAACCACAGCTTTAGAAAGTGGGGCTTCATGTTAAGTTTAGTTTGTGTGTGTGTATTGTCGGGGACGGTCCCCACGGATCGACTTTCACACAAAACAGGAAATGGGTCAGCTTTAGCCAACATAGCTCATGTCCAGAGGACAATAAGCACCTTTTTAAAATCACAATACATCAACAGCATTAGTTAGAAAGAAAGGATGAAAGACAAGTATATTAAGCGTTACACCTAGAGCTGTGGCTTACGGAGGCCCACAGCCTGCAAACACAACACGCCTTTAACTCTTGCATCAGGAGGAACGTGCTTCAGAAAGGATGCAGATAGAAAAACTCTTTTTTCTGAAAAACAAAAAATCCTTACTTTTTTTCAAATATCTTTATTTTTCAAAAACAATTCTAAATTCAAACTTCTTCCAAATAAACCAGATAATATATTCTAACTTTTTGAAATGTTTTGAAATGTTTACTTTTTCTAAAAAAACTCAACATTTCTACATTTTTGGAAAATCTTTAGAAAAACATTCAGCAACTTGAGGAAACATGCACAGCGTTTACTAAAAGACCAGGGGACACTAAAGAGTGACGCACACAGCTGGGAGACCAGGGGACACTAAAGAGTGACGCACACAGCGGGGAGAGCAGGGGACACTAAAGAGTGACACACACAGCTGGGAGAGTAGGGGACACTAAAGAGTGACGCACACAGCTGGAGACCAGGGGACACTAAAGAGTGACGCACACAGCTGGAGACCAGGGGACACTAAAGAGTGAATAAACTCACCTTGCCTTTAAACTTTCTGTTGTGTTCCAGCCTCAGCTGGCGAGCCTGTGTTCAGCGTCTTCGTGCAGGGAGGTGTACCCTGCCGTCAGCCAGCGCCCCCTCCCCGACCCAGAGCCTCAACCGACCAATCAGAAGCCCCCGCGTGCAGCCCCAAACCCAGCGGGGGGCGACGGGTCCAGATCGTCCTCCGACAGCCCGTCAGTGGGCAGCCTGGGAGACTCAGGTCAGAACCAATCAGAACGGCTCTAAGAATCACTCACTAATACATATCATGTCCCTTACAGGATATTTCACACCTCTCTTAAAGCACGTCCGAGATGCAGATCAATGAATGCACTTCTGGAAATGAGGCATTGATTTGACAGTTATTATATCAATAACTGGCAAATCATGTTTGTTTACTCCGTACAAAGGGCTCTGCGGGACACAGGTAAAGGTCTCCTATTATGCTAAATGCACTTCCTGATGGCTTTTATACGGATATAAAAGGAACTCACCTTGTGATAGACCCGTGAGAGAGAACAGCTGGAAGAGAGGGGGATGAGGCTACAAGGATCTGTTTGGAGTAGTGTTCATTTCGTCAGCTATTTTTTTTATTTAGTTTTAGTCTTAGTCTTAGTCCTGTGTTAGTCCTTTTTAGTTTTAGTCATATTTAGTCACCTTCATCCTGTTTTTATTTAGTCAAGTTTTAGTCGACTAAAAGTCTGAGCCTAGTCTTATTTTAGTCAAAGAATTATTTTAGTTTACTTCTTGTCAATGAAAACTGTTGAGTCTTTTTTAGTCATCAGATTATACAGAACATTTCAGTCAAACTAGCCAAAACCAGTGGGGGGGGGGGGGGGGTATTCTGTTAACGCGACCACTTGTCCTAAGCCCTGTTGTTGACATTTTATTTTCTGTTAAATAAGGTTAGTTAGACCATGAGTTAGACCATGAGTTAGACCCAAGTCTTCCTGACAGTTCACAGTGTGCCGCTGCCCGGTGTAATTCAAATGTACCGCCGCGCGCAGCACAGACACACAGCTGCTGCCCAGCCGCAGCACCGGAAATGGAACTGCTGGGAGAAAAACTGACTATTACCTCATTCACACCAATGCAACTCCGGTTCAAGCTGCGTGCTAGAGCTTTTCAGGTTCAGAACCGGTTCTTCGGTTTAGCTCTGGCTCTTTTCACACCGCCCAGAGTCCGACTGGTGCTGCGTCATCGTTTGCAACATGACGTAACCGTTTGCGTGCCTGCTTCATAAAGCCAAACCGCGCGGAAACCCCTCACAGCTGACACAGACAACAACAACAATGGCCGATTGTGCACCAGCTTTCTCTGTACCTCTTCAGAAGACCAGATTCCCAGTAGGTAGCTGGTCTCTTCAGTGTACCACTGCTGCTTGCTAAGTTTCTCCATCGTTGTGTACAAACTGGATAAAACGCCGGCTTTGTGTTGTTGTTCAGGAGTTGATCCCGCCCCCGCCCCTTTTTATTTAGTACACTACATTTTCGTCTCGTCACTGTTCGTCAACGATATTGCATGTTGATTTCGTTACAGTTATTGTTATTATTGCATTTTTCGTCATAGTTTTAGTCAACGAAATGAACACTAGTTTGGAGCAGGACACTTCAGAGACATGTCCTTAGTAACAGCTGGAAGAGAGGGGGACGAGGCTACTTCAGAGGCATGTTTTTATATATCTGAGATCTATAATATATGCGTACAAATATTATAATAGGAGACCTTTAAGAATTACTCACAAATAAATATCATGTCCCTTTACAGGAGTACTTTGATATTTTGGGTGTACTTTGTATTTCTTTGTCACCACTCTTTATTGAGCTTTTTGTACGGAGTAATCAAACATGATTTTCCAGTTATTGATATAATAATAATCAATGCCTCATTTCCAGAAGTGCATTCATTGATCTGCATCTCTGGGGTCTCGGACGTGCTTTAAGAATCACTCTCTTATAAATATCATGATTGTCCCTAGCAGGGGTGGGGAACCTCCGGCCCCCGGGCCGCATACGGCCCGCGAGACCATTTGGTACGGCCCTCGAGGTAACTTGTGAACACACGAAAAAGCAAAAAAATAAAATAAATCTAGATCGCAAAAAAATTAAACAAGCGAGTGCCTGTTTTTCCTGGCCAAGGTCAGAGTCCTTGAACACGACACGAGCCTAACTGTTATCACGTGGTATATGTCTCGTCTGACAGGGGTGTAGTTTTGACGGAGAGCACCAGAACGTCGCTAAGGAGCCGTAGTCTGTAAGCCCAGTGGCGATCTGTTCATCTGTCGTAGCCTACTGATCATACAGTCAATAACTTAGTTGTTATTAGCATCTGGTTAGCTAGCTATGCTAACGAATATAAGAAGCTTTTTCTACAGCCAGTGAGGTGAAGGCACATCTTTATATGATCATTATAGTTATAGAAAAATAAGAGAATAAAGTAAACAGGTATAAAATACTGTATGACAGTAAAACAAAGTTGTTATTAATAAACAAGAATACAGTTTGAAAGAGTGATTTGTAAAATATCCATAAAGAAAAATAAAATCTGTTTCAAGTTGTGTTTCATATGGATGTTGAGAGATGTATCCATAGATCTCTTAATGTTGCTCTCAAAGTGCACCAGATTGATGCTTTTGACTTCAACATTAAAAAACAAATCTTCCCAGGGGAGCATGCCTCCGGACCCCCCTAGAGGAGGTTAGGTCCCCCCCACTTAAATCATGTTCACATGGATATGAAACTATATGCACACATCTTGTGTCCATATCTTTCTGTTGTGGTGGTCATGCCACACCGTGCACGTGCATGCATGCGTGAGTCATGGTGAGATCTCTGGATTCAGAGGTTGCTGTTTCTTTGCACAGCATGAAAGAAAGGTGAAATGAATGGGCTGTGATTTTTGTATTTTTAAGCAGAGGTCAATAATTTGTACGGCCCTCGGAGGATGTTGAAAAATTAAAATGGCCCTTGAGAGGAAAAAGGTTCCCCCCCCCCCGCTCTAAAGGAGTACTTTGATACACCACACCACTCTTTATTGAGCTTCTGTACGGAGTAAACCAACATGATGAAGCAGTTACTGAGCTTCATGCCTCATCTCCAGATCAGTCTAGACTGCACTGATCTCTCTCTCTGAGCTCTGGACGTGTTGCCAGGTTCCCAAACCGAGGTGCTTTTATTGGCCCGTGTAGATGCAGCATGAAGGGAGACTGGAGGAACACAAATCCTTGATTCAATCTGATTTAATATTTGAAGAATAGATTTAAATGACATTCATCTAAGATCCATGATGAGCACAGAGGTGACTCCGGAGCAGGAAATGGGTTTCTAAATAAATCAGGAACAGAGAATCCGACACTTTTTTCGATTATATTTATTATTGGAGATCCCTTCCAGCAGAGAGCTTTAGAGACTCGTTCAACACTGACTACATGCCACATGTTTTTTAGCTTCAACATCAGGATCAGGGGCGTGCACAGGTACGTGCAAATGTTGCCCAGGCAACGGCCCGTTTGCCCTTTTTGGCTGACCTGCCCCTCTGGAGAGAGCGAGAGTTTTTTTTGTGGCCGAATCAACATGATAAACCCACAATGAGTATTGTAGCGTCTCGCTGCGGGAAACACACCTCGTCAGCGCTGTCCTCGGCCCCCATTCTATCAAGAGACATTTGTGATCACTTTCTGCTGAGGCTGCGGTAAAACCTCTCTGTCACTGCGTCCTTCACATCACACACACTGAGGGATCACACCGTGTGCCTGCCACGCTTTGGTGCACGATCCCCGGCTCAATCTGTCCCCGGAAATGTCCCCGTTGCAAAGTGCAGGAATATATCGGTTTGAGTAAAATAAACATGTTTGAATGTGTATAAATATACATATATATATTGAGTCTGTGCAAGCTGGAGTATATGAAGGCGTTGTGTTGTTCCAGACGGGTACTGCCATCAGCTGGTCCAGGCAGAAACCCCCCAGGAGGTCCAGGCCTCAGACCTGGGGTCAGCTGACTGCAAAGCCGTGGTGTCCGGCCTGCTGAGCGGACGCCCGGCCAGCTGGGAGGTCGTGTTCGACATTGAGCCGTTCCTCAGCGGGCGCGAGCGAGAAGAGAAGGTTCACGAGGAACTCTGGAACGAAACCTTCCACCACCTGGCCGGCAGATCCATCATCAGAGACTTCGAGAACATGGCCGACGCCGAGAGCGAGATCGAGCACGGTGAGCACCGGGTTACCGTTTATTATTAACAACAAATACTCCGTCTGTCCCACAGCAGGGACATTTAGACTGGGACAGATAAAGAGACGGACAGATGAAGAGACAGACAGATGAAGAGACAGACAGATAAAGAGACAGACAGATGAAGAGACAGACAGATAAAGAGACAGACAGGTAAAGAGACAGACAGATAAAGAGACAGACAGGTAAAGAGACAGACAGATAAAGAGACAGACAGATAAAGAGACGGACAGATAAAGAGACAGACAGATAAAGAGACGGACAGATAAAGAGACAGACAGATGAAGAGACAGACAGATAAAGAGAGAGACAGATAAAGAGACAGACAGATGGAGACAGACAGATAAAGAGACAGACAGATAAAGAGACAGACAGATAAAGAGACAGACAGATAAAGAGACAGACAGATAAAGAGACAGACAGATGGAGAGACAGACAGATAAAGAGACAGACAGATGGAGACAGACAGATAAAGAGACAGACAGATAAAGAGACAGACAGATAAAGAGACAGACAGATAAAGAGACAGACAGATGGAGACAGACAGATAAAGAGACAGACAGATAAAGAGACAGACAGATGGAGAGACAGACAGGTAAAGAGACAGACAGATGTAGAGACAGACAGATGGAGACAGACAGATGGAGAGACAGACAGATAAAAAGACAGACAGATAAAGAGACAGACAGATAAAGAGGCAGACAGATGTAGAGACAGACAGATGGAGACAGACAGATAAAGAGACGGACAGATAAAGAGACAGACAGATAAAGAGACAGACAGATAAAGAGACAGACAGATAAAGAGACAGACAGATGGAGACAGACAGATAAAGAGACAGACAGATAAAGAGACAGACAGATGGAGAGACAGACAGATAAAGAGACAGACAGATGGAGACAGACAGATAAAGAGACAGACAGATAAAGAGACAGACAGATGAAGAGACAGACAGATAAAGAGAGAGACAGATAAAGAGACAGACAGATGGAGACAGACAGATAAAGAGACAGACAGATAAAGAGACAGACAGATGGAGACAGACAGATAAAGAGACAGACAGATAAAGAGACAGACAGATGGAGAGACAGACAGGTAAAAAGACAGACAGGTAAAGAGACAGACAGATAAAGAGACAGACAGATGGAGAGACAGACAGATAAAGAGACAGACAGATAAAGAAACAGACAGATGGAGAGACAAACAGATAAAGAGACAGACAGATAAAGAGACGGACAGATAAAGAGACAGACAGATAAAGAGACAGACAGATGGAGAGACAGACAGATGGAGACAGACAGATAAAGAGACAGACAGATAAAGAGACAGACAGATAAAGAGACAGACAGATGGAGACAGACAGATAAAGAGACAGACAGATAAAGAGACAGACAGATAAAGAGACAGACAGATAAAGACACAGACAGATAAAGAGACAGACAGATAAAGAGACAGACAGATAAAGAGACAGACAGATGAAGAGACAGACAGATAAAGAGACAGACAGGTAAAGAGACAGACAGATAAAGAGACAGACAGGTAAAGAGACAGACAGATAAAGAGACAGACAGATAAAGAGACGGACAGATAAAGAGACAGACAGATGAAGAGACAGACAGATAAAGAGACAGACAGATGGAGAGACAGACAGATAAAGAGACAGACAGATGGAGACAGACAGATAAAGAGACAGACAGATGAAGAGACAGACAGATGGAGAGACGGACAGATAAAGAGACAGACAGGTAAAGAGACAGACAGATAAAGAGACAGACAGATGGAGAGACAGACAGATAAAGAGACGGACAGATAAAGAGACAGACAGATGAAGAGACAGACAGATAAAGAGACAGACAGATGGAGAGACAGACAGATAAAGAGACAGACAGATGGAGACAGACAGATAAAGAGACAGACAGATGAAGAGACAGACAGATGGAGAGACGGACAGATAAAGAGACAGACAGGTAAAGAGACAGACAGATAAAGAGACAGACAGATGGAGAGACGGACAGATAAAGAGACAGACAGATAAAGAGACAGACAGGTAAAGAGACAGACAGATAAAGAGACAGACAGATGGAGAGACAGACAGATAAAGAGACAGACAGATAAAGAGACAGACAGATGGAGAGACAGACAGATAAAGAGACAGACAGATGGAGAGACGGACAGATAAAGAGACAGACAGGTAAAGAGACAGACAGATAAAGAGACAGACAGATGGAGAGACGGACAGATAAAGAGACAGACAGATAAAGAGACAGACAGGTAAAGAGACAGACAGATAAAGAGACAGACAGATGGAGAGACAGACAGATAAAGAGACAGACAGATAAAGAGACAGACAGATGGAGAGACAGACAGATAAAGAGACAGACAGATAAAGAGACAGACAGATAAAGAGACAGACAGGTAAAGAGACAGACAGATAAAGAGACAGACAGATAAAGAGACAGACAGATGGAGAGACAGACAGATAAAGAGACAGACAGATAAAGAGACAGACAGATGCAGACAGACAGATAAAGAGACAGACAGATAAAGAGACAGACAGATGGAGAGACAGACAGATAAAGAGACAGACAGATAAAGAGACAGACAGGTAAAGAGACAGACAGATAAAGAGACAGACAGATGGAGAGACAGACAGATAAAGAGACAGACAGATAAAGAGACAGACAGATGGAGAGACAGACAGATAAAGAGACAGACAGATAAAGAGACAGACAGATAAAGAGACAGACAGGTAAAGAGACAGACAGATAAAGAGACAGACAGATAAAGAGACAGACAGATGGAGAGACAGACAGTTAAAGAGACAGACAGATAAAGAGACAGACAGATGAAGAGACAGACAGATAAAGAGAGAGACAGATAAAGAGACAGACAGATGGAGACAGACAGATAAAGAGACAGACAGATAAAGAGACAGACAGATGGAGACAGACAGATAAAGAGACAGACAGATAAAGAGACAGACAGATGGAGAGACAGACAGGTAAAAAGAC
This sequence comes from Notothenia rossii, assembly GCF_949606895.1. Classification (NCBI taxonomy): domain Eukaryota; kingdom Metazoa; phylum Chordata; class Actinopteri; order Perciformes; family Nototheniidae; genus Notothenia; species Notothenia rossii. The sequence continues at coordinate 432,181 of NC_136902.1, forward strand.
AGACAGGTAAAGAGACAGACAGATAAAGAGACAGACAGATAAAGAGACAGACAGATAAAGAAACAGACAGATGGAGAGACAGACAGGTAAAGAGACAGACAGATGTAGAGACAGACAGATGGAGACAGACAGATAAAGAGACGGACAGATAAAGAGACAGACAGATAAAGAGACAGACAGATAAAGAGACAGACAGATAAAGAGACAGACAGATGGAGACAGACAGATAAAGAGACAGACAGATAAAGAGACAGACAGATGGAGAGACAGACAGATAAAGAGACAGACAGATGGAGACAGACAGATAAAGAGACAGACAGATAAAGAGACAGACAGATAAAGAGACAGACAGATCAAGAGACAGACAGATAAAGAGAGAGACAGATAAAGAGACAGACAGATGGAGACAGACAGATAAAGAGACAGACAGATAAAGAGACAGACAGATGGAGACAGACAGATAAAGAGACAGACAGATAAAGAGACAGACAGATGGAGAGACAGACAGGTAAAAAGACAGACAGGTAAAGAGACAGACAGATAAAGAGACAGACAGATGGAGAGACAGACAGATAAAGAGACAGACAGATAAAGAAACAGACAGATGGAGAGACAAACAGATAAAGAGACAGACAGATAAAGAGACGGACAGATAAAGAGACAGACAGATAAAGAGACAGACAGATGGAGAGACAGACAGATGGAGACAGACAGATAAAGAGACAGACAGATAAAGAGACAGACAGATAAAGAGACAGACAGATGGAGACAGACAGATAAAGAGACAGACAGATAAAGAGACAGACAGATAAAGAGACAGACAGATAAAGACACAGACAGATAAAGAGACAGACAGATAAAGAGACAGACAGATAAAGAGACAGACAGATGGAGACAGACAGATAAAGAGACAGACAGATGAAGAGACAGACAGATGGAGAGACGGACAGATAAAGAGACAGACAGGTAAAGAGACAGACAGATAAAGAGACAGACAGATGGAGAGACGGACAGATAAAGAGACAGACAGATAAAGAGACAGACAGGTAAAGAGACAGACAGATAAAGAGACAGACAGATGGAGAGACAGACAGATAAAGAGACAGACAGATAAAGAGACAGACAGATGGAGAGACAAACAGATAAAGAGACAGACAGATGGAGAGACGGACAGATAAAGAGACAGACAGGTAAAGAGACAGACAGATAAAGAGACAGACAGATGGAGAGACGGACAGATAAAGAGACAGACAGATAAAGAGACAGACAGGTAAAGAGACAGACAGATAAAGAGACAGACAGATGGAGAGACAGACAGATAAAGAGACAGACAGATAAAGAGACAGACAGATGGAGAGACAGACAGATAAAGAGACAGACAGATAAAGAGACAGACAGATAAAGAGACAGACAGGTAAAGAGACAGACAGATAAAGAGACAGACAGATAAAGAGACAGACAGATGGAGAGACAGACAGATAAAGAGACAGACAGATAAAGAGACAGACAGATGCAGACAGACAGATAAAGAGACAGACAGATAAAGAGACAGACAGATGGAGAGACAGACAGATAAAGAGACAGACAGATAAAGAGACAGACAGGTAAAGAGACAGACAGATAAAGAGACAGACAGATGGAGAGACAGACAGATAAAGAGACAGACAGATAAAGAGACAGACAGATGGAGAGACAGACAGATAAAGAGACAGACAGATAAAGAGACAGACAGATAAAGAGACAGACAGGTAAAGAGACAGACAGATAAAGAGACAGACAGATAAAGAGACAGACAGATGGAGAGACAGACAGATAAAGAGACAGACAGATAAAGAGACAGACAGATGGAGAGACAGACAGATAAAGAGACAGACAGATAAAGAGACAGACAGATGCAGACAGACAGATAAAGAGACAGACAGATAAAGAGACAGACAGATGGAGAGACAGACAGATAAAGAGACAGACAGATAAAGAGACAGACAGATGGAGAGACAGACAGATAAAGAGACAGACAGATAAAGAGACAGACAGATAAAGAGACAGACAGATGGAGAGACAGACAGATAAAGAGACAGACAGATAAAGAGACAGACAGATAAAGAGACAGACAGGTAAAGAGACAGACAGATGGAGAGACAGACAGATAAAGAGACAGACAGATAAAGAAACAGACAGATGGAGACAGACAGATAAAGAGACAGACAGATAAAGAGACAGACAGATGGAGAGACAGACAGATGGAGAGACAGACAGATAAAGAGACACACAGATAAAGAGACAGACAGATGGAGAGACAGACAGATGGAGAGACAGACAGATAAAGAGACAGACAGGTAAAGAGACAGACAGATAAAGAGACAGACAGATAAAGAGACAGACAGATGGAGAGACAGACATATAAAGAGACAGACAGGTAAAGAGACAGACAGATAAAGAGACAGACAGATGGAGAGACAGACAGGTAAAGAGACAGACAGATAAAGAGACAGACAGATAAAGAGACAGACAGATAAAGAGACAGACAGATGGAGAGACAGACAGGTAAAGAGACAGACAGATAAAGAGACAGACAGATAAAGAGACAGACAGATAAAGAGACAGACAGATGGAGAGACAGACAGGTAAAGAGACAGACAGATAAAGAGACAGACAGATAAAGAGACAGACAGATAAAGAGACAGACATATAAAGAGACAGACAGATGGAGAGACAGACTGGTAAAGAGACAGACAGATAAAGAGACAGACAGATAAAGAGACAGACAGGTAAAGAGACAGACAGATAAAGAGACAGCCAGATAAAGAGACAGACAGATGGAGAGACAGACAGGTAAAGAGACAGACAGATAAAGAGACAGACAGATAAAGAGACAGACAGATAAAGAGACAGACAGATGGAGAGACAGACAGATGGAGAGACAGACAGATAAAGAGACAGACAGATGGAGAGACAGACAGATAAAGAGACAGACAGATGGAGAGACAGACAGATAAAGAGACAGACAGATGAAGAGACAGACAGATAAAGAGACAGACAGGTAAAGAGACAGACAGATAAAGAGACAGACAGATAAAGAGACAGACAGATGGAGAGACAGACAGATAAAGAGACAGACAGATGGAGAGACAGACAGGTAAAGAGACAGACAGATAAAGAGACAGACAGATAAAGAGACAGACAGGTAAAGAGACAGACAGATAAAGAGACAGCCAGATAAAGAGACAGACAGATGGAGAGACAGACAGGTAAAGAGACAGACAGATAAAGAGACAGACAGATAAAGAGACAGACAGATAAAGAGACAGACAGATAAAGAGACAGACAGATAAAGAGACAGACAGATGGAGAGACAGACAGGTAAAGAGACAGACAGATAAAGAGACAGACAGATAAAGAGACAGACAGATAAAGAGACAGACAGATAAAGAGACAGACAGATGGAGAGACAGACAGGTAAAGAGACAGACAGATAAAGAGACAGACAGATAAAGAGACAGACAGATAAAGAGACAGACAGATGGAGAGACAGACAGATAAAGAGACAGACAGATGGAGAGACAGACAGATGGAGAGACAGACAGATAAAGAGACAAACAGATGGAGAGACAGACAGGTAAAGAGACAGACAGATAAAGAGACAGACAGGTAAAGAGACAGACAGATAAAGAGACAGACAGATAAAGAGACAGACAGATAAAGAGACAGACAGATGGAGAGACAGACAGGTAAAGAGACAGACAGATAAAGAGACAGACAGATAAAGAGACAGACAGATAAAGAGACAGACAGATGGAGAGACAGACAGATAAAGAGACAGACAGATGGAGAGACAGACAGATAAAGAGACAGACAGATGGAGAGACAGACAGATAAAGAGACAGACAGATGAAGAGACAGACAGATAAAGAGACAGACAGGTAAAGAGACAGACAGATAAAGAGACAGACAGATAAAGAGACAGACAGATGGAGAGACAGACAGATAAAGAGACAGACAGATGGAGAGACAGACAGGTAAAGAGACAGACAGATAAAGAGACAGACAGATAAAGAGACAGACAGGTAAAGAGACAGACAGATGGAGAGACAGCCAGATAAAGAGACAGACAGATGGAGAGACAGACAGGTAAAGAGACAGACAGATAAAGAGACAGACAGATAAAGAGACAGACAGGTAAAGAGACAGACAGATAAAGAGACAGCCAGATAAAGAGACAGACAGATGGAGAGACAGACAGGTAAAGAGACAGACAGATAAAGAGACAGACAGATGGAGAGACAGACAGATAAAGAGACAGACAGATGGAGAGACAGACAGATAAAGAGACAGACAGATGGAGAGACAGACAGATAAAGAGACAGACAGATGGAGAGACAGACAGATAAAGACTTTAGAGAAATACAATCTAAAAGGAACATTTTACACTGATCGGCTTTCTGGAACTTTTTCAACCGACTTCCCAATTACGTTTTAAGGGAAATAAATATGAATAAAAATAATGTTTGGGTAAACTAAAAGGGTAATCTGAATTTCTTTTGCCTTTTTGTTTTTCTTTTAGTTTCAATTCCAATTACCATTCGATTCAAACTGGGCCTGTGACCCATGAGAAAACTTCCTTAAACACACAGTTTTAAATATGGGAGTGACTTTTAGGACAGTCGGATAAAACAAAGGTACATTTGTTTTCTGGTTTGCCTAAAAAGTAGATCTTGCATCTCACTAAGAGATGGAATTCAGTTTGATCTGATCAAAGGAGTGATCTATTAGCTTAGCTTAGCATCGAGACTGTAAATAAGGGTGACACAGCTAGCCTCCCTCTGGTCAAAGCAAATACCATCCAGCAAATTAAAAAAAGGAAACGATTAGGTTGATATGTTTTTACGTCAACCTGGAGAGTAAGTTAACGATACGCTTGGCTACCCTAGGCTAGGCTAGGATACACTAGACTAGGCTACGCTAAGCTACGCTACGCTAAGCTAGGATAGGCTAGACTAGGCTACGCTAGGCTACCCTAGGCTAGGCTAGGATACACGAGACTAGGCTACGCTAGGCTACGCTAGGCTAAGCTAACTGATTTCAGCTTCATCTTTAACAGACACTAAGGAGTATCTCATTGTGTAAACCCCAACAGATGGCGCATACATGACTCTTCCAGCTATATTGAATGTATCAGTAGTGTATGATGTATCCATGGAGCGATGCTGATATGTAAAACAGTATTTTTGTGATGTAATGTTGTGTTTTCTGCTCACTACACCCCCCAGGCCCTGGCAGGAAGTACCAGCTGTTTGCGATCCACACCAGCAAGTCCTGCAACATCCTGAGCAAACACACAGCGTTCGTTCCCATCGACCTGGACACCAACGAGTACCTGCACACCTGCATCGAGTACGCAAACGCAGGTGAGGAAGACTTTGAACATCCGTTACCTGTGTTTCAACATCCAGCTGAAACTAAAGGGATCTCCTTCCTGTTCCCAGGGGAGGGTCTGCAGAGGGGGTCCCGGTCCAGCTCTCGCTCCGGCAGCAGGAAGAACCGAGGGTACTCCGTGGGGCTCGGACGCTCGCAGTCCGGAGGAGTTTCTGAGGACGCTGAGGACTTCCTCATCAACAGTACGACCGGATCAATATTCAGATCACATTCAAGGAGGCAAACAGCAGCAGGATCCACCGACCAACAAGAAGAATAAGAGAGAAGAATAAGAGAGAAGAATAAGAGAGAAGAATAAGAGAGAAGAACAAGAGAGAAGAATAAGAGAGAAGAATAAGAGAGCTGCAGGAACAGAAGGACGTACTGTTCCTGCGATGAAGGGAGCCCAAACACTTCACGAAAACCATCTCGTGTTTAGAATTCAAATCACAGTCAAATTCACAAGTTAGACAATACGAGACATTTGAGGAGCTGGATTAGTTACGCAATATTATCACTACTCAATATCACTACTCAAAATCACTACTCAATATCACTACTCAATATCACTACTCAAAATCACTACTCAATATCACTACTCAATATCACTACTCAAAATCACTACTCAATATCAATACTCAAAATCACTACTCAATATCACTACTCAATATCACTACTCAATATCACTACTCAATATCACTACTCAAAATCACTACTCAATATCACTACTCAAAATCACTACTCTATATCACTACTCAATATCACTACTCAATATCACTACTCTATATCACTACTCAATATCACTACTCAATATCACTACTCAATATCACTTCTCAATATCACTACTCAATATCACTACTCAATATCACTACTCATTATCACTACTCAATATCACTACTCTATATCACTACTCAAAATCACTACTCAATATCACTACTAATTATCACCACTCAATATCACTACTCTATATCACTACTCAAAATCACTACTCAATATCACTACTAATTATCACCACTCAATATCACTACTCTATATCACTACTCAATAGCACTACTCTATATCACTACTCAATATCACTACTCTATATCACTACTCAATATCACTACTCAATATCACTACTCAATATCACTACTCAATATCACTACTCTATATCACTACTCAATATCACTACTCAATATCACTACTCAATATCACTACTCTCAATATCACTACTCAATATCACTACTCTATATCACTACTCAATATCACTACTCAATATCACTACTCTCAATATCATCATGGAAAGCTCAGGTTGAGTGTGGAATAGAAAGAGGAAAGGAGAGCGGGTAAAGCTGAGTGGAATAGAAAGAGGAAAGGAGAGCGGGTAAAGCTGAGTGGAATAGAAAGAGGAAAGGAGAGCGGGTAAAGCTGAGTGGAATAGAAAGAGGAAAGGAGAGCGGGTAAAGTTGAGTGGAATAGAAAGAGGAAAGGAGAGCGGGTAAAGCTGAGTGGAATAGAAAGAGGAAAGGAGAGCGGGTAAAGCTGAGGTTATCTCTTGTTCATTCTGTGTTTCAGACGGAGAGGACGGGGCGTCTCCGTGCAGCACGCCCTCCTCCGCCGGCTGGGAGCGCTGCAGCTTCACCGAGGGTACGGAAACACACTATGAAACCTTTATGAACTATGCTATGCTCCATGGAGCTCAGGACATCTGTCTCTCAAAGGGAGACCGCAGGACTGTGCCACAATGCAAGATACACACTAACATTGTTCCACATTGAAATGTCTCTGTGTGTCTTCAGTGTCCCCGAGGAGTCCCTCCGTCTCCTCCGACCAATCACAGAAATCAGTGGAGAGCCTTTTTTCTGCCAGGTGGGTGATGCATTCAAGTACTCCCATGACATGAGTTTTAGTGGAGCAGACGTGAAGTCATGTGACCGTGTTGTGTTCTCCATGCTGTCGCCCCCCCTCAGATTGGCTCTCAGCAGGACGCGCCTCCTGACTCGAGCGGCTAAAGGCTTCATGTATCGATCGCACAGCAAGTCTGGAGACTCGATGGGAGAGAGCGACAACGAGAACAAAGACTACATTCCTCTGGTGAGCGGCAGATCTCACCGGAGACAGAGAGGCCTGGGTTGTTAGGAAGCGTTAGGAGACACAGGCGTAGTGGACGCTTCAGGCAAGGCACGTGCATTTATATAAACCTTTCAACACAAGGCAATTCAACGTGCTCTACAGAAATGAGAGACATTCAGACAAAAGCATTTAAAAACAGTTACAAATAAAATAAACATTAAGAGACAGAGTTTCCCCAGAACTAAGAAAATACCCATCGTCGTACCTAGGGTCCTACTTTAAGGTTTCTAACCCATAGGTTGGTTTGGTTTCACGGAGCACTGGGGCTGCTATATAACTGCCCCAACAAACTGCCCCAACAAGCTGCCCCAACAAACTGCCCCAACAAACTGCCCCAACAAACTGCCCCAACAAACTGTAACAAGCTGCCCCAACAAGCTGCCCCAACAAACTGCCCCAACAAACTGCCCCAACAAACTGCCCCAACAAACTGTAACAAGCTGCCCCAACAAACTGTAACAAGCTGCCCCAACAAGCTGCCCCAACAAACTGCCCCAACAAACTGCCCCAACAAACTGCCCCAACAAACTGTAACAAGCTGCCCCAACAAACTGCCCCAACAAACTGCCCCAACAAACTGCCCCAACAAGCTGCCCCAACAAACTGCCCCAACAAACTGCCCCAACAAACTGCCCCAACAAACTGTAACAAGCTGCCCCAACAAACTGTAACAAGCTGCCCCAACAAACTGCCCCAACAAACTGTAACAAGCTGCCCCAACAAACTGTAACAAGCTGCCCCAACAAGCTGCCCCAACAAACTGCCCCAACAAACTGCCCCAACAAACTGTAACAAGCTGCCCCAACAAACCGCCCCAACAAACTGTAACAAGCTGCCCCAACAAGCTGCCCCAACAAACTGTAACAAGCTGCCCCAACAAGCTGTCCCAACAAACTGCCCCAACAAACTGCCCCAACAAGCTGCCCCAACAAACTGTAACAAGCTGCCCCAACAAGCTGCCCCAACAAACTGCCCCAACAAGCTGCCCCAACAAGCTGCCCCAACAAACTGCCCCAACAAGCTGCCCCAACAAGCTGCCCCAACAAACTGCCCCAACAAGCTGCCCCAACAAACTGTAACAAGCTGCCCCAACAAGCTGCCCCAACAAACTGCCCCAACAAACTGTAACAAGCTGCCCCAACAAACTGCCCCAACAAACTGCCCCAACAAGCTGCCCCAACAAACTGCCCCAACAAACTGCCCCAACACACTGCCCCAACAAACTGCCCCAACAAGCTGCCCCAACAAACTACCCCAACAAGCTGCCCCAAAAAGCTGCCCCAACAAACTACCCCAACAAGCTGCCCCAACAAACTGCCCCAACAAACTATCCCAACAAGCTGCCCCAACAAGCTGCCCCAACAAACTACCCCAACAAGCTGCCCCAACAAACTACCCCAACAAGCTGCCCCAACAAACTACCCCAACAAGCTGCCCCAACAAGCTGCCCCAACAAGCTGCCCCAACAAACTGCCCCAACAAGCTGCCCCAACAAGCTGCCCCAACAAGCTGCCCCAACAAACTACCCCAACAAGCTGCCCCAACAAACTGCCCCAACAAGCTGCCCCAACAAGCTGCCCCAACAAACTACAACAACAAACTGCCCCAACAAACTGCCCCAACAAACTGCCCCAACAAACTGCCCCAACAAGCTGCCCCAACAAACTGCCCCAACAAACTGCCCCAACAAGCTGCCCCAACAAACTGCCCCAACAAACTGCCCCAACAAGCTACCCCAACAAACTACCCCAACAAACTGCCCCAACAAGCTGCCCCAACAAGCTGCCCCAACAAACTACAACAACAAACTGCCCCAAAAAGCTGCCCCAACAAACTACCCCAACAAGCTGCCCCAACAAACTGCCCCAACAAACTATCCCAACAAACTGCCCCAACAAACTGCCCCAACAAGCTGCCCCAACAAGCTGCCCCAACAAACTGCCCCAACAAGCTGCCCCAACAAGCTGCCCCAACAAACTGCCCCAACAAGCTGCCCCAACAAACTGTAACAAGCTGCCCCAACAAGCTGCCCCAACAAACTGCCCCAACAAACTGTAACAAGCTGCCCCAACAAACTGCCCCAACAAACTGCCCCAACAAGCTGCCCCAACAAACTGCCCCAACAAACTGCCCCAACACACTGCCCCAACAAACTGCCCCAACAAGCTGCCCCAACAAACTACCCCAACAAGCTGCCCCAAAAAGCTGCCCCAACAAACTACCCCAACAAGCTGCCCCAACAAACTGCCCCAACAAACTATCCCAACAAGCTGCCCCAACAAGCTGCCCCAACAAACTACCCCAACAAGCTGCCCCAACAAACTACCCCAACAAGCTGCCCCAACAAACTACCCCAACAAGCTGCCCCAACAAGCTGCCCCAACAAGCTGCCCCAACAAACTGGCCCAACAAGCTGCCCCAACAAGCTGCCCCAACAAGCTGCCCCAACAAACTACCCCAACAAGCTGCCCCAACAAACTGCCCCAACAAGCTGCCCCAACAAGCTGCCCCAACAAACTACAACAACAAACTGCCCCAACAAACTGCCCCAACAAACTGCCCCAACAAACTGCCCCAACAAGCTGCCCCAACAAACTGCCCCAACAAACTGCCCCAACAAGCTACCCCAACAAACTACCCCAACAAACTGCCCCAACAAGCTGCCCCAACAAGCTGCCCCAACAAACTACAACAACAAACTGCCCCAAAAAGCTGCCCCAACAAACTACCCCAACAAGCTGCCCCAACAAACTGCCCCAACAAACTATCCCAACAAACTGCCCCAACAAGCTGCCCCAACAAACTACCCCAACAAGCTGCCCCAACAAGCTGCCCCAACAAACTGCCCCAACAAACTGTAACAAGCTGCCCCAACAAACTGCCCCAACAAACTGCCCCAACAAGCTGCCCCAACAAACTGCCCCAACAAACTGCCCCAACACACTGCCCCAACAAACTGCCCCAACAAGCTGCCCCAACAAACTACCCCAACAAGCTGCCCCAAAAAGCTGCCCCAACAAACTACCCCAACAAGCTGCCCCAACAAACTGCCCCAACAAACTATCCCAACAAGCTGCCCCAACAAGCTGCCCCAACAAACTACCCCAACAAGCTGCCCCAACAAACTACCCCAACAAGCTGCCCCAACAAACTACCCCAACAAGCTGCCCCAACAAGCTGCCCCAACAAACTGTAACAAGCTGCCCCAACAAGCTGCCCCAACAAACTGCCCCAACAAACTGTAACAAGCTGCCCCAACAAACTGCCCCAACAAACTGCCCCAACAAGCTGCCCCAACAAACTGCCCCAACAAACTGCCCCAACACACTGCCCCAACAAACTGCCCCAACAAGCTGCCCCAACAAACTACCCCAACAAGCTGCCCCAAAAAGCTGCCCCAACAAACTACCCCAACAAGCTGCCCCAACAAACTGCCCCAACAAACTATCCCAACAAGCTGCCCCAACAAGCTGCCCCAACAAACTACCCCAACAAGCTGCCCCAACAAACTACCCCAACAAGCTGCCCCAACAAACTACCCCAACAAGCTGCCCCAACAAGCTGCCCCAACAAGCTGCCCCAACAAACTGCCCCAACAAGCTGCCCCAACAAGCTGCCCCAACAAGCTGCCCCAACAAACTACCCCAACAAGCTGCCCCAACAAACTGCCCCAACAAGCTGCCCCAACAAGCTGCCCCAACAAACTGCCCCAACAAACTACAACAACAAACTGCCCCAACAAACTGCCCCAACAAACTGCCCCAACAAACTGCCCCAACAAGCTGCCCCAACAAACTGCCCCAACAAACTGCCCCAACAAGCTGCCCCAACAAACTGCCCCAACAAACTGCCCCAACAAGCTACCCCAACAAACTACCCCAACAAACTGCCCCAACAAGCTGCCCCAACAAGCTGCCCCAACAAACTACAACAACAAACTGCCCCAAAAAGCTGCCCCAACAAACTACCCCAACAAGCTGCCCCAACAAGCTGCCCCAACAAACTACAACAACAAACTGCCCCAAAAAGCTGCCCCAACAAACTACCCCAACAAGCTGCCCCAACAAACTGCCCCAACAAACTATCCCAACAAACTGCCCCAACAAGCTGCCCCAACAAACTACCCCAACAAGCTGCCCCAACAAACTACCCCAACAAGCTGCCCCAACAAACTGCCCCAACAAACTACCCCAACAAGCTGCCCCAACAAACTACCCCAACAAGCTGCCCCAACAAGCTGCCCCAACAAACTGCCCCAACAAACTGCCCCAACAAGCTGCCCCAACAAACTACCCCAACAAGCTGCCCCAACAAACTACCCCAACAAGCTGCCCCAACAAACTGCCCCAACAAACTATCCCAACAAACTACCCCAACAAGCTGCCCCAACAAACTGCCCCAACAAACTATCCCAACAAACTGCCCCAAAAAGCTGCCCCAACAAACTACCCCAACAAGCTGCCCCAACAAGCTACCCCAACAAACTATCCCAACAAACTGCCCCAACAAGCTGCCCCAACAAACTACCCCAACAAACTGCCCCAACAAGCTGCCCCAACAAACTACCCCAACAAGCTGCCCCAACAAACTACCCCAACAAGCTGCCCCAACAAGCTGCCCCAACAAGCTGCCCCAACAAACTGCCCCAACAAGCTGCCCCAACAAGCTGCCCCAACAAGCTGCCCCAACAAACTACCCCAACAAGCTGCCCCAACAAACTGCCCCAACAAGCTGCCCCAACAAGCTGCCCCAACAAACTACAACAACAAACTGCCCCAACAAACTGCCCCAACAAACTGCCCCAACAAACTGCCCCAACAAGCTGCCCCAACAAACTGCCCCAACAAACTGCCCCAACAAGCTGCCCCAACAAACTGCCCCAACAAACTGCCCCAACAAGCTGCCCCAACAAACTACCCCAACAAACTGCCCCAACAAGCTGCCCCAACAAACTGCCCCAGTTTAATTACAACACGCTGAAAGGGATGGGGGCAATAAGCAGCAGCTCTTCTGATTGGTTTAGAGGGAGGCTGCGTCATGCAGAACGACCCGCTTCATGTAGTGTGTCCAGTCCCTTGGAGACACACAGATAACATGGAGGTAACCCTAACCCAGTGGATTACAGCTCCTACACACACAGCTGCAAAGAGAGCAGATCACAGACCCAGGAAGAGGCAGAAACAGATGCTCTGTTACCACCGACCTTTCAGTTGCAATTGAAACAATGATTTCCTTCAGACCCACTTCATATTTAACTCTCCATTAACTCCAAAACTGACCATGCATTGCTGTCGTATAATGATGGTGACATGAACTCTAGACCTGACCGTGTTCTGTTCAGAACGGATCAAAACTAACGACCTGCACAGATCCAGGACCTGAGCCTCAGCTCCACTAACGACCTGCACAGATCCAGGACCTGAGCCTCAGCTCCACTAACGACCTGCACAGATCCAGGACCTGAGTCTCAGCTCCACTAACGACCTGCACAGATCCAGGACCTGAGCCTCAGCTCCACTAACGACCTGCACAGATCCAGGACCTGAGCCTCAGCTCCATTAACGACCTGAACAGATCCAGGACCTGAGCCTCAGCTCCACTAACGACCTGCACAATTCCAGGACCTGAGTCTCAGCTCCACTAACGACCAGCACAGATCCAGGACCTGAGTCTCAGCTCCACTAACGACCAGCACAGATCCAGGACCTGAGTCTCAGCTCCATTAAAGACCTGCAAAGATCCACGACCTGAGCCTCAGCTCCACTAACGACCTGCACAGATCCAGGAGCTGAGCCTCAGCTCCACTAACGACCAGCACAGATCCAGGACCTGAGCCTCAGCTCCACTAAAGACCTGCAAAGATCCACGACCTGAGCCTCAGCTCCACTAACGACCTGCACAGATCCAGGACCCGAGCCACAGCTCCACTAACGACCTGCACAGATCCAAGACCTGAGTCTGAGCTCCACTAACGACCTGCACAGATCCAAGACCTGAGACACAGCTCCACTAACGACCTGCACAGATCCAGGACCTGAGCCTCAGCTCCACTAACGACCTGCACAGATCCAGGACCTGAGTCTCAGCTCCACTAACGACCTGCACAGATCCAGGACCTGAGTCTCAGCTCCACTAACGACCTGCACAGATCCAGGACCTGAGTCTCAGCTCCACTAACGACCTGCACAGATCCAGGACCTGAGTCTCAGCTCCACTAACGACCTGCACAGATCCAGGACCTGAGTCTCAGCTCCACTAACGACCTGCACAGATCCAGGACCTGAGTCTCAGCTCCAGTAACGACCTGCACAGATCCAGGACCTGAGCCTCAGCTCCACTAACGACCTGCACAGATCCAGGAGCTGAGTCTCAGCTCCACTAACGACCTGCACAGATCCAGGACCTGAGTCTCAGCTCCACTAACGACCTGCACAGATCCAGGACCTGAGCCTCAGCTCCACTAACGACCTGCACAGATCCAGGACCTGAGCCTCAGCTCCACTAACGACCTGCACAGATCCAGGACCTGAGCCTCAGCTCCACTAACGACCTGCACAGATCCAGGACCTGAGCCTCAGCTCCACTAACGACCTGCACAGATCCAGGACCTGAGCCTCAGCTCCACTAACGACCTGCACAGATCCAGGACCTGAGACACAGCTCCACTAACGACCTGCACAGATCCAGGACCTGAGACACAGCAGTGGATATATCCATATTTCAGATTCCCCCCTGAGCGTCCTGCTGACATGACAACATGTCCTCTTCCTGCAGCAACAATAGAAATGTCCAGTTACAGATCGCCTGTGTATCTGAGGCTCTGATTACCCCGCGCACAACAACACATGTTTTATTCATCGCTGTCAGGTTCAAAGCCTCCTGCAGGTCCAATCATAATGCTCTCTTTCTTTAAGGACAACCAGCGGCTGTTTGCAGCAGGAGGTCATGAACAAAGGATGTTGTTACCATGCAGCGTTTAAACATCAAGCCTCTTATTGGCGTGCATGAATATAAAACCATTAACAGAAGAGAAGCTCACAGAGTTTAACATATGAGACAAAAAGCATTCATTTCCTTTAACCTGCCTCCTCCGTTAGGTACTGAGCACTGAGCATAAGACAATACAGCCCTAGCTGCAGATTAAAGCTGGTGACCCTCAGGTATACAAAGCATTGTTTGACCTTATTGTCATTGCACTGAGTCCAAGAACAAAGACAACAAACTGCATCTCACCAGAAGTGGAAAATAGGCCGATGTATTCAGAATATAATATAAACATACATCTGACAGTTCTTACACTATGGACAGTAGAAGGAGATGTTCATATTATTTAGTTTGAAAAGAGTTCACCCCCGTCTTGTCTGTTGCTTCCTGTCTCTGTGTGTTCTCCTCCCTCCCCACCTGTGTCTTGTTCTTGGGATTAGTCTTGTGTGCATTTAAGTTCTCTCTTTTCTGTCAGTCTTTGTGTGAGTCTTGAAGTTGTTGGAAGGATTTTGTTCTGACAGATTTAATGTTTTGCCTTGCTTTATTTTACCTTGTTGCCTGGCCTAGTTCCGCAATTAAAGGATTTTAGATTTCAACAAATCTTCTGCCTTTGGGTCCCGTGTACCTTGCCCTCCAGCCGTGACAGGAGGTATAAACATATCAGGTACATTTGGGTCCCGTGTACCTTGCCCTCCGGCCGTGACAGGAGGTATAAACATATCAGGTACATTTGGGTCCCGTGTACTTTGCCCTCCGGCCGTGACAGGAGGTATAAACATGTCAGGTATAAAGAACACAGTATAATACAGAGAGAATACAGAATAGGATTATATCCTAGACCGTTACTGATGTTTCTAAATAATATGAATAATAGGAGTAAGCCATAGAGAATACAGATGTTTCCTGTTTCCTGTGTGCAGGTGTTGCTGCAGTTAGCCAGCGGGGCGTTTCCTCTGGACGCCGCCCTGTGCTTCGCTACCAGCGTTCCCATGGAGAAGCTGAAGTGGACGTCTCCATTCAGCAGCCATCGAAACAGCCTGGCCCCCCAGAGAGACCCAGAGTTCAGCCCGCCTCATGACCCCCCGTCATCAGGGAGTCTCTGCACCGAGCCCCAGGCGTCCCTTCATACTTATGTATATATAATAACTTGGTTTTGATTTCGTTACTGTACATTTCAAAGTCAAAGTCAACTTTATCGTCATTCTTTCAGTTTGTGTGTACAGACAGAGAAATCGATATATAATATATAACTATATATACACAATCAAAAGACACATTTATACATTATTAATGTGTAATTCAACATGTATATTTTCTACTTTCTTGTTTACTTCTAGTCTTTGAATTGTATTGTACAATGCCATGTCTTTTTATGCTGCTGCAACACAAACATTTCCCAATTTGGGATCAATAAAGTACTCTCTGTCTTTCACTCCCAGGCGTCCCTTCCCTCCCAGACGGACAGTGTTCGGGGCTCCGTGAACACATCATCGCCCAGGAGGCTGGATCCGGAGAGTCTGATTTGGGGAACGGCGGTGGCGCTCGCCTGGCTGGAGCACAGCTCGGCCAGCCACTTCATCGAGTGGGAGCTAGCTGCAGCTAAAGCTAGCACGTGGCTGAGCGCACAGGAAATCCCTGAAAGACGAGACTTAGAGTCCGTGAAGTCCGCCGCCAACCAGCTGTTCATCATCCTGAGACACTGGGACGAGAACCTGCAGCTCAACATGCTCTGCTACCATCCCAGCAGCGTGTGAGGCCTGACCCTAACATCAACCCTAACCCTAATATTAACCCTAACCCTATCCCAGCAGCGTGTGAGGTCCACGTGATCTTTTCGAAACCTAATCCTAGCTCAACTGCGGTCCAATCGTCCAACAACCATTATACTTTTTTAATTTTCTGAGGGCGATTCAAAATGGCCTGTGGACCGTAGTTTAGACCCTACTGATCTAGAGAATCAGCTCTTCTCCAAACCACTATTCCTTAACCTCCAAACAAAGCCCTTCAAGGCAAGTCACGATATGAGTTGTTAAACGCTGAATCAGCACCTCACATGTTCCCCTTTCCTTCCCTAAAGCATGGTCCAGTGTTTCCTAAACTGAAGGAGATTATAAAGGAAGCTGTTAGGAGCCTTCCTAAGCAAAAGTGACAATTCAACTGCAGCCCAGCTCTCCTCGTGATGCTATGCTAACGGTCGCTAGCTGCTTATCCTCTGGAGTATGGTTGTGTTTCTTATCTGTTCGTGTGCTGGTTCTTCAAACATATCAAAGGCTGTTTCGTGTCTGTAGCCTGATCCCTGTTAGCATCAGATCCCCGTTAGCATGGGATCCCCGTTAGCATAAGGTGACCAGATTTTCAAAATTAAAACCGGGGACATTTTGAGTTTTGCGGTATATATATAATTAACATATCCAATTTTCTTCACTGTTTAAGAAAAAAGGGGGACAATTCTGGTTTAATGTCATTCGAACATTTGAACTGTTGGATACAAACAGAAGGAAGATAGCTCATATGAGACTTCCAAGGTCTTTTATTTTGAAACTGTACTTCAGATTGTCCAGATTCTCTCTGAGTGATTAGATGGGATGTCCTGCTATCACCCTGAAGTGAAATAAGTCTTTGATACTGGATAGTTCTTGTTTTATTCTTATCTATAAACAGAGGGACGATAGCTCATACAGTATATGAGACTTCAAAGGTCTTTTATTTTGAAACTCTACATCAGATTGTCCTGATTTTCTCTGATTGATTAGATGGGGTCTCCTGCTATCTCCCTGAAGTGAAATAAGTATTTGATTGACTTCGATGAGTCTTTGATTATGGACGGTTTTCATTAAATAATAATCAAAATATAGATGGACAATAGATCTAATTTGAGATTTTAAACAGCATACATTTTAAATTGTGCTTCAGAAAGTAATGTTATTTTAGGAGTGTTGTGAGATGGCGTCAACACCAATTGAAATTAGTCACCCAGTGGAAATGTCAGATATGTCTTCATAACTGTATCCTTACATTTTACATTCACTCAGTTATAATGTGGTAGTTATACGTAGTTTGTTTTAAATTAATATTGATCACATTATATAGTACATATTTCTTAATTTAAGCTTTTATAAAGTAAACGCTTTTATTTTGAAGGCAGTTTTTACAGGCCTCTACCGTAATGCATAGGATGTTTGCGCACCGCAATACAACGTGCGGGCTGGCTTGACTGTGTTTTCTGAAGTGGGGGCTGGCTTGACTGTGTTTTCTGAAGTGGGGGCTGGCTTGACTGTGTTTTCTGAAGTGGGGGCTGGCTTGACTGTGTTTTCCGAAGTGGGGGCTGGCTTGACCACAGTCTGTTTACCCAGTGTTTCCTGACATGAAACGTTTTACTTCACCTTGCTATGTGTTTTTAACGTATATTAAAAACGGGGACATTTCCGGGGACAGTTTCAACCGGGGACAGGCCAATACAAACGGGGACTGTCCCCGGAAAACGGGGACGTCTGGTCACCCTACGTTAGCATCAGGTCCCCGTTAGCATGGGATCCCCGTTAGCCAACACAGTCTCACGGCATTTCGTGTTATAGTTGCAAAATTAATCTATTGATTCGTGTTCACCAACAGAATTTCGCCATTTTTTTTGTGTCGGTTTTAAAAGCAGTGTAAATAATAACAAATTAGAAGGATTTAAAAAAATATATATATACAGATTTCAGTATTCTGACACAGAACGATTTTAGAAGCAATGCATTTCTATTGGTAGTGTGTTTCGTGCCTGCACCAAATAATAACAAATTAGAAGGAAAAAAAGATTTAAAAAATACAGATGTCAGTATTCTGAGGCTCTGAGCTCCATCTCTTTTCCTCAAGGGCGGCAAAAAAACGCTGACATTATACTATTTAAAATAAAAGGGATAGGGTTAGGCTTTGGGTCAGAACATGTTTTTATGAACCACACAGCTTCCGGTCTTCCAAGACCCGACCGGACAGAAAGACGTGGTGCAGGCACGAAACAGACTACCAATAGAAATACATTGCTTTTAAAATCATTCTGTGCGACACGGAAACAATGGGGAAATCGTGTTGGTGAACACGAATCAATAGATTAAATTAATTTCGTGACTATAACACAAAATGCTGCGAGACTGGGTTGCGTTAGCATGGGATCCCCGTTAGCATGGGATCCCCGTTAGCATGGGATCCCCATTAGCATGGGATCCCCGTTAGCATGGGATCTCCACAGTCAGTGTTAACCCTGTAGCATGGCTGATCTTACCCTCATCATATTGATGTTCTGAGGAGCGTGCTGCTGAAACAGAAACTGTCTTCACCTCTTTACTGCGTTTCCTGAACGTGTCGTGCAAACATCCAGGTCCTTGCTAGCCGTCCTGCCTGTCTTTTCTAAAGCCTGTCGTTCTTAATATTTGCCATTTCTGCAGGTTTATCATAGCAGACACAGAAAATATGCAAAAAGCTAAAGAAAATGTGTTAAGATTTGTTGTGTGGCTTTAATAGGAATCTTTGAATGTGTTTTCTACCAGCATGTTGTTATTTAGACGTGTCTTAAAGTCCAGATTTGGTCATGCATTAGTTTTAAATGTGAAGAGAGCGGTGTTTCTATATGAGCAGAGATTTACACCTCATAAATGTTAAAGGGGTCGTGCCAAAAAAACTACATATTTGTACCCTGTATCTGCTGCGTCGCTCAACCAGCTAACAACTCTCATGCTAGCTTGCTAATTTATTGCTTAGACTGAAAAAGAGGTTTTAAACCAGCTTTGTAGAAAATCCTTCCGAATAAATACGAACGTTTTTTGTTTTTACCAGATTTGACAAAAGAATAACAGTTCACCTAAAGACATTTTTGTATCGTGAGATGGCAAACCGTAGCTGTTCTCCCACAGACGTTAACGGGATACAGATATTAAGTAATACAGCTTGTCTTGTCAAACCGTATTTAAAAAAAAAAATCAGAGTTGGTTGACTCTCTGTTGACTACCTCTGGGTCAGTGTGCATGATGGGATAATTGCTGAATTTGCAATACGCTTCGCGGCCACAACGCCCAAACACGCTGTCCATCAAAAATGATGGCTGGAGTGTTTTGGGATTTAGCTTGCTCCTGGAAAAATGTTCCCAAACAGCCATTTGGAAATCGGTTTATGACCGTTTTAAACATGGGGTTCACACTTTAAAAACTCCCATGGTTATGTCTAATAAGAAGATCATGGCGTAAAGTAAATATGTTTGGTTTGTGATTTAAGTTATGGACGTATATTTAAAGGACTCAATGTTGACTTTGGTTTTTATCTCACTTCTACCGCTTATCTGGATTTTATGATCATTTTGTGAATGTCCGCACAGACTGTGGTTTATATTCCTGCATATGCAGAAACTTGAATCAGTGGGTCATTCGCTCGATCCCCACTGTGTTAACCTGGGAATATCGAAGTAAAATACATTTATTTGAAGAAAAATCTCAGTGTTAATATTCCAAAATAGCAAATCCTTAGTTTGACAGTAGCTTGTAGTTGATAAAACATACACACAGACTTAGTAAAGGACAGTTTGGGATTCAGTCCTGCCACGCTAACAGCTACCGTAAGTGCCTAACCAAGGTTAAAGTCAGCAGAACACCTGTGAGGGGAAATATACAGTAGGTACATGTCCGTGTTGATTTATCTTTTCCTTATTCCATCCCAGTTTTGCTTTACTCAGGTATTTATGATTTATTCCACTTGAGTTGTGAACTGCATGATCACAGGTGTTAATGTTAAAAGATGTTATAACTAACAGACTGAATTGCCATGTTGGTACAGTAGTATTTGGCCGTCTGAATTACAGTAGATGTCAGTCATATTTGGTGCTGTAATGCAGTTGTAAGTGCAGCTGTAATCGTAAACTATATATTTTTATGTCCTGGGTCGGTCGTATAGTGCCGTATCACTTGCTGTTTGTGCCTTTATAAAGATTGTGACTGTTCGAGGCTCACAAAGCTTCTGTAGTGTCTCAATAACTGTCCATGACCCGAGGGTGCATGTAATAAAATAACTACCACCAAAGGTAAACGTTATATATCTATCATTGCTCTACTGCTAACAACAAGGGGTACCTCAGGGATCAATGCTGGGGCCATTGTCTTTGTCCCTTTTGTGTGTGATTATCTGATAACAGCATTATAATGTTGCTATGCTGATGACACCCTGCTCTATATATCCATGCAGAAAAAAATACAGAACCAAAAGCTGTTTAAAGCTGTTTTTGGTGTTTGAAAGGTGATAACAAACTACAACGTCCCAGACCTCTTCCATCAGGAGAAACACGATGCAGATATAAAAACCAAATGTTCCACATGAAGACACATCTTCAGCAACAACACATGCAGCATTTAGAGAACATTCAGCGACTTGAGGAGACATGCGCAGCGTTTACTAAAAGCTGCAGAAACCAAACGCTGCAGATACAAAACCCGAAGGAGCTCAAAACGCAACGGAGACCAGGGGACACTAAAGAGAGACGCACACAGCTGGGAGACCAGGCGACACTAAAGAGAGACGCACACAGCTGGGAGACCAGGGGACACTACAGAGTGACGCACACAGCTGGGAGACCAGGGGACACTAAAGAGTGACGCACACAGCTGGGAGACCAGGGGACAATAAAGAGAGATGTACACAGCTGGGAGACCAGGGGATACTACAGAGTGACGCACACAGCTGGGAGACCAGGGGACACTAAAGAGAGACGCACACAGCTGGGAGACCAGGGGACACTACAGAGTGACGCACACAGCTGGGAGACCAGGGGACACTAAAGAGTGACGCACACAGCTGGGAGAGCAGGGGACACTAAAGAGTGACGGACACAGCTGGGAGACCAGGGGACACTAAAGAGAGACGCACACAGCTGGGAGACCAGGGGACACTAAAGAGTGACACACACAGCTGGAGACCAGGGGACACTAAAAAGTAACACACACAGCTGGGAGACCAGGGGACACTAAAGAGAGACGCACACAGCTGGGAGACCAGGGGACACTAAAGAGTGACGCACACAGCTGGGAGACCAGGGGACACTAAAGAGTGACGCACACACTCTTTAGTGTCCCCTGGTCTCCGTTGTGTTTGGTTAATGCTTTATAGAAAGAGTCACAAGGACTTCCTGTAGTGTTTATCTCACAGTGAGGGTCGTGCTGCATTATTCCACCTGCTCAGTGTTTGATGTTAAAGGGCCGTCCACCACACCGCTCGTATTTCCTTTCATAACGAGCGGGACTCATTAAGAACACGAGATTCACTAATTAACACGACTCCTTCAAATCAGAGAGGAGGCTGTGCTCTCATTAACAGTTACAACATGCAGAGATCTGAGGAGGAGGGACGAGACATTACAGACACTCACACACACACACACACACACACACACACACACACACACACACACACACACACACACACACACACACACACACACACACACACACACACACACACACACACCTGAGGAGATGAGAGACACACACACACACACACACACACACACACAACACACACACACACACACACACACACACACACACACACACACACACACACACACACACACACACACACACACTCACACACACACACACACACACACACACACACACACACACACACACACACACACACACACACACACACACACACCTGAGGAGATGAGAGACACACACACTCACACACACACACACACACACACACACACACACACACACACACACACACACACACACACACACACACACACACACACACACACACACACCTGAGGAGATGAGAGACACACACACTCACACACACACACACACACACACACACACACACACACACACACACACACACTCACACACACACACACACACACACACACACACACACACACACTCACACACACACACACACACACACACACACACACACACACACACACACACACACACACACACACACACACACACACACCTGAGGAGATGAGAGGCACACACACACACACACACACACACACACACACACACACACACACACACACACACAAAAACACACACGTTTCTATTCTTGATTCTTCAGACAAAGTAAATTACCTCAGAAGAACTTAAGAGTATCCTGTTGCTAAGCAAAGATGTTTTCAGAACTAAAATATATTTACGTAATGTAACTTTGAAACAGATATTCAAATTTTTTTTTTAAATCAGATTTTTTTGCAGGAAATTATTAAGAGCTTTCTGAACATTAGAGCATGGAGACATGTCCCAGGAGAGACAGACATGTCCCAGGAGAGACAGGCTTGTCACAGGAGAGACAGACATGTCCCAGTAGAGACAGACATGTCCCAGGAGAGACAGACATGTCCCAGGAGAGACACATTCTAACCCTGACATTGATGTCTCTTTAAATCCTGACCCGCTCATCAAAGATAACGAGAGGTTGGGGACAAACCTTAATGGAGAAGTTTAACCAAAGGATTTCTTCCAGACTCAAATTGCATTCTGAAAGTGTTTCAGATAAACACGGGAAACAGCATTTTCTGTTGTTTGTTTTGTTTCCATCAGATATCCTCTTCCCCCCCCCCCGATGCAGGTGGACAGGCTTTAATGTTTCTTTTTTAGTGTTCATCACAGGGCAATAAATACATCTGATTATTGTCAGTTGTCATGGAAACCAGCTTCCTGTTCCCGAGCCGTCTGAGAGCAGATCTGTAAACAAAGGTCCTCCACTCCTTAGAGATCATCAATTATAAACTGACTCATCTGGGCTTCATCACATTCAGCCACTAGGCAGCCGTTAGTGACCCCTAATGAATGAGGCATGGATCAATAGTTTACATGGAAACTCAACTGAGTCCTGATATTTCCATTTGAAGTATAAGGCAGAATAACTGATGATCCAAGGTATGGACTCTGCTCACTTCCTGGTCTGGAGGTCAAAGGTTTCTGGATGTGTCTTTGGTTGTTAGTCTGAAATAAGGTCTGTGGTTAACACAAGGACCATCAGGACCAGGGAGATGCTGCCTTCAGGGACCATCAGGACCAGGGAGCAGCTTCCTTCAGGGACCGGCAGAACCAGGGAGATGCTGCCTTCATGGACCAGCAGAACCAGGGAGATGCTGCCTTCAGGGACCATCAGGACCAGGGAGATGCTTCCTTCAGGGACCAGCAGAACCAGGGAGATGCTGCCTTCATGGACCAGCAGAACCAGGGAGACGCTGCCTTCAGGGACCATCAGAACCAGGGAGATGCTTCCTTCAGGGACCATCAGGACCAGGGAGATGCTGCCTTCAGGGACCAGCAGAACCAGGGAGATGCTGCCTTCATGGACCAGCAGAACCAGGGAGACGCTGCCTTCAGGGACCATCAGAACCAGGGAGATGCTTCCTTCAGGGACCATCAAGACCAGGGAGATGCTGCCTTCAGGGACCAGTAGAACCAGGGAGATGCTGCCTTCAGGGACCAGCAGAACCAGGGAGATGCTGCCTTCATTAGCCCGCATGGTTTTTCATACCACTGCTACGCTGACGACACCCAACTAATTCTGTCCTTTCCCCGCTCAGAGACCCAGGTCGTCGCACGCATCTCTGCTTGTCTCTCAGTGGATGCTCACCACCTCAAGCTCAACCTTGACAAGACTGAACTGCTTTTCCTTCCGGGAAAAGATTGTCCCACTCTTGACCTAACAATCAACATCGGCCCCTCTGTTGTTTCCCCGACTCAGACTGCAAGGAATCTGGGTGTGACCCTAGATAACAAACTGTCCGGCAGAAACACGTGGGTTTGCTATCCTGGCTCCAAAATGGTGGAATGAGCTCCCCATTGAAATCAGGACAGCAGAAAGCTTACACATCTTCTTCAGACTGAAAACTCATCTCTTTGGACTCCACTTCCAGAGATAGAATTACTAACAAAGCACTTATATACTAATAAAGGGCTGGCTTATCTAAAGCCAGTTGAGTAGCACTTGAAATGTTTGGCTCTATGAAACCTGATGAACTTATATGATTCTGTTTTCTTCAAGGTTGTACTTTGTTGGTCGAACGCACTTATTGTAAGTCTCTTTGGATAAAAGCCTCAGCTAAATGCAATGTAATGGAATGTAATATTTTAGTTATGGTATTTATATTGTTATCAGAGAGCATTGTGGGAAATGTTTCTTTAACTGCAGATGTTGTCAGAGAGTGTTTCTGAGCTCTGAGACGATGAGAGGAGAGAGATCAGCTGTTTGATGCTGTTTCCATGGACACGCAATACATCTGAGCATCAGCTCTTCCAGGTGTGACGTCATCTCATCACAGATCCTGTTCCCTGAGCGTTCATACACAGACACAGCGTTTAGAGAAATGGCTTCTTATTCTATTTAAATGTACAGACAGTTTGGACCAATCAGCATCAGGAGGGAACAGCTGGGCTCAGGAGTAAGCGGCAGGCAGACGCTGCCCCCTGCTGGCAGAAACCTCTCACTGCACCCTGCTGGCAGACGCTGCCCCCTGCTGGCAGAAACCTCTCACTGCACCCTGCTGGCAGACGCTGCCCCCTGCTGGCAGAAACCTCTCACTGCACTCTGCTGGCAGAAACCTCTCACTGCACTCTGCTGGCAGAAACCTCTCACTGCACTCTGCTGGCAGAAACCTCTCACTGCACCCTGCTGGCAGACACCTCTCACTGCACTCTGCTGGCAGAAACCTCTCACTGCACCCTGCTGGCAGACACCTCTCACTGCACCCTGCTGGCAGACGCTGCCCCCTGCTGGCAGAAACCTCTCACTGCACCCTGTTGGCAGACGCTGCCCCCTGCTGGCAGACACCTCTCACTGCACCCTGCTGGCAGACGCTGCCCTCTGCTGGCAAAAACCTCTCACTG
>NC_136902.1:462565-505065 GCF_949606895.1 Notothenia rossii
CATACAGTATGTTTATTATAACATTGTTCTGTGTGTCAGAATGAAAGACAGCCCACACACCTATCAATCATCAAACCGTGGGCTCTTATTTCATTACGTGTTGATTTCTATCAACACGTAATGTTGTATCGATGTATATAGAGATGTACTACAGCAAGAGTATTCTCCGTCGGGACTTCCTGCAACAACACCACGCCGTTATCTTGATTCTGATTGGCCAGAAGACATTATCAAAGATGTTCTATTGAGAAGACGATCACTACGTGACAAAAGTTTTCAAAACCGTTTCTAGTCTTCGGTATTTCCAGACAAGTGTCTACTGAAATCAATCTGACTAACTGCTGTCTGTGTGATTTACTCCGCGCGAGTTGGTGAACTCTATTTAGCTTACTTTAACATCATTGTTCATGGTGGGGCTAAGGTGGGGCTAAGCCATGTCTTGGTATGGCTGTAGCCTACCACAGCGCTGCCACTGGTGGGATGTATGGGGCGGGCCATTCTGCACATGCGTTAAATGCGTTAAGTATTTTAACGCAATTAATTCAAAATTTTTATTACCGCCGTGAACGCGATAATTTTGACAGCATTAATTTTATTATATCCTGGCTACAGCTACTTGGAGAAAGCCTGCAGCACTGGATGTGGTGGAGGCCTAGCTGTTATCTACCGAAAGGAATTGGAACTGTCACTCCTGCCCCTGCCTGTATTGTCCTCTTTGGAATGCCTTGCATTTAAATGTAAACATCAACCCTGGACCTCCAGCATCTCTCTTCCGCCAACTTCTCATCAGTAAATGAATCAGTGGAATATTACAACCAGTCCCTTAACAGTCTCCTTGATCTGCACGCCCCCCTCAAAACCAGGATGGTCACCTTCTCGCGCTCAGCCCCTTCGTACACAGGCGAGCGACGGAGAATGAAGACAGCTGGGCGTGTCCTTGAGTGGCGGCTCAAGGCCTCAGGACTCACTGTTCACCGGTTAGCCCATTGTGAACACCAGAAGGCCTACGCTCAGTCCTTCAGAGATGCACGGTCCCAGTACTACTTCTCCATCATCAATAACAGTACTGGAAACTCCAAGCAACTCTTCTCCACCATAAACCACCTCCTCAAACCCCAAAGTCCTCTACACTCCGACTCCACTGAGAAGCAGTTTAGCAACTTCGCTGCCTTCTTCAAAAACAAAGTTGACACCATCCGCTCCATCCTCTCTAGCCCCTCTGTACCTCCAGTTCCAACTGCTGACCCACAGCCTGGGACAACCCAGCCTCTTCGCTGTTTCACGGACATCTCTCAGCGAGAGGTTGAGGGCATCGTTAGGAGGATGAAGCCCTCCACCTGTGTCCTGGACCCCCTTCCGTCAGCTCTGGTGAAATCTTACATCTGTATCATGAGCCCCATGATCACTAAGATCGTAAACCTCTCTCTCCAGACTGGCCATGTTCCCTCTGCCCTTGACCCGGGAGTCCTTGACCCGGGAGTCCTTGACCCGGGAGTTCTTGACCCGGGAGTCCTGGCCAACTACAGACCCATTTCCAACCTTCCTTTTCTATCAAAGGTGCTGGAAAAACGAGTTGCTGCTCAGCTCCAGGACCACCTAAACTCCAACAACCTATTTGAGAAGTTCCAGTCTGGTTTCCGCTCAGGCCACAGCACAGAAACTGCCCTGGTCACCAACGACCTGCTGATGACGGCTGATGCTGGCTCTCCTTCTCTCCTCATCCTCCTCGATCTCACTGCAGCTTTTGACACCGCTGATCATGGCATCCTCCTCCATCGTCTGCACTCCACCATCGGACTCTCTGACTCTCCCCTTGACTGGTTCAGATCATACCTCACCGGGAGAACAGAGTACGTCTCCTTGGGCAAGGCAAAGTCGGGTACCCACGACTTCACCTGTGGTGTCCCTCAAGGATCAGTTCTCGGCCCCACCCTCTTCACACTCTACATGCTCCCCCTTGGCTCTATCATCAGCCGACATGGAGTATCATTCCATTGTTACGCTGATGACACCCAACTGTACCTCAGGATCAACCCTACCTCCTCTGCAGCCCTGCCTTCACCTCCTCTGCAGCCCTGCCTTCACCTCCTCTGCAGCCCTCTCTTCACCTCCTCTGCAGCCCTCTCTTCACCTCCTCTGCAGCCCTCTCTTCACCTCCTCTGCAGCCCTCTCTTCACCTCCTCTGCAGCCCTCTCTTCACCTCCTCTGCAGCCCTGCCTTCACCCACACTCACTGCCTGCCTGGAGGAGACACAGGTGTGGATCAAGCAAAACTTCCTGAAACTCAACAGCTCCAAGACCGAAGCCATTCTAGTCGGCATCCCACACCAGGTTCGGTCATCCACCATCACCACCATCACCGGCCAGGACATTCCCCTCTCCTCAACAGTCACCAACCTGGGTGTGAAAATGGATGCCCATCTGATCTTTTAGGCTCACATTAAACAGCTGTGCAAAAACTCCTTTTACCACCTCAGGAACATCGCCAAACTCCGCCCCACACTCACTCTGTCTGACGCTGAAAAGCTGGTCCACGCCTTTGTCTCCTCCAGGCTGGACTACTGCGATGCACTCCTCATGGGGATCCCTAACAAAAGCATCCAGAGGCTCCAGGACATTCAGAACAGCGCTGCTAGGATCCTGATCAGGGTGCGCAAATATGATCACATCACCCCCATCTTTAGATCTCTACACTGGCTCCCCGTGGAGCTGAGGATCAAATTCAAGGTCTCCATCCTCACCCACCAGTGTGTCCATGGAATTGCCCCTCCCTACCTCAAGGAACTCCTCACCCCCCATACCTCCTTGCGGACCACCCGCTACAGCAACTCCAACCTCCTCAAACCCCACAGGACCAAGCTCCGTACTATGGGAGACCGGGCCCAGTCTGTGGAACGCTCTCCCCGACCACATGAGAGCACCACAGACCGTGGAAGCTTTTAAAAAAGGCCTCAAAACCCATCTATTCAATAGAGCCTTTCCCTAGACCTTTTATTTATTACCATATTTTTATTTTATTTTATTTGTATTGTTTGTTTTTTATTGCTTTTTATTAATTATACCGTGTTGTATAATGTTTTTATACTGTTCATGTTCACTGCCTGTAGCACTTCGGGATTTAAAGTCAAATATGAAGTGCTTTATAAATGAAACCTATTATTATTATTATTATACCTGCACTGCTTACCGTTTTCATACTTTATATATCTTAGCATATTCATACACACTGTTCATACTGCTCTCAAGCTGCTGTGTGTATCTAGTGTATTCATACACTGTTCATACTGCTCTCAGGCTGCTGTGTGTATCTAGTGTATTCATACACTGTTCATACTGCTCTCAGGCTGCTGTGTGTATCTAGTGTATTCATACACACTGTTCATACTGCTCACAGGCTGCTGTGTGTATCTAGTGTATTCATACACACTGTTCATACTGCTCACAGGCTGCTGTGTGTATCTAGTGTATTCATACACACTGTTCATACTGCTCTCAGGCTGCTGTGTGTATCTAGTGTATTCATACACACTGTTCATACTGCTCTCAGGCTGCTGTGTGTATCTAGTGTATTCATACACATTGTTCATACTGCTCACAGGCTGCTGTGTGTATCTAGTGTATTCATACACACTGTTCATACTGCTCTCAGGCTGCTGTGTGTATCTAGTGTATTCATACACACTGTTCATACTGCTCTCAGGCTGCTGTGTGTATCTAGTGTATTCATACACACTGTTCATACTGCTCACAGGCTGCTGTGTGTATCTAGTGTATTCATACACACTGTTCATACTGCTCTCAGGCTGCTGTGTGTATCTAGTGTATTCATACACACTGTTCATACTGCTCTCAGGCTGCTGTGTGTATCTAGTGTATTCATACACACTGTTCATACTGCTCTCAGGCTGCTGAGTGTATCTAGTGTATTCATACACACTGTTCATACTGCTCTCAGGCTGCTGTGTGTATCTAGTGTATTCATACACACTGTTCATACTGCTTTCAGGCTGCTGTGTGTATCTAGTGTATTCATACACACTGTTCATACTGCTCACAGGCTGCTGTGTGTATCTAGTGTATTCATACACACTGTTCATACTGCTCTCAGGCTGCTGTGTGTATCTAGTGTATTCATACACACTGTTCATACTGCTCTCAGGCTGCTGTGTGTATCTAGTGTATTCATACACACTGTTCATACTGCTCTCAGGCTGCTGTGTGTATCTAGTGTATTCATACACACTGTTCATACTGCTCACAGGCTGCTGTGTGTATCTAGTGTATTCATACACACTGTTCATACTGCTCTCAGGCTGCTGTGTGTATCTAGTGTATTCATACACACTGTTCATACTGCTCACAGGCTGCTGTGTGTATCTCGTGTATTCATACACACTGTTCATACTGCTCTCAAGCTGCTGTGTGTATCTAGTGTATTCATACACACTGTTCATACTGCTCACAGGCTGCTGTGTGTATCTAGTGTATTCATACACACTGTTCATACTGCTCACAGGCTGCTGTGTGTATCTAGTGTATTCATACACACTGTTCATACTGCTCTCAGGCTGCTGTGTGTATCTAGTGTATTCATACACACTGTTCATACTGCTCACAGGCTGCTGTGTGTATCTAGTGTATTCATACACACTGTTCATACTGCTCACAGGCTGCTGTGTGTATCTAGTGTATTCATACACACTGTTCATACTGCTCACAGGCTGCTGTGTGTATCTAGTGTATTAATACACACTGTTCATACTGCTCACAGGCTGCTGTGTGTATCTAGTGTATTCATACACACTGTTCATACTGCTCTCAGGCTGCTGTGTGTATCTAGTGTATTCATACACACTGTTCATACTGCTCTCAGGCTGCTGTGTGTATCTAGTGTATTCATACACACTGTTCATACTGCTCACAGGCTGCTGTGTGTATCTAGTGTATTCATACACACTGTTCATACTGCTCACAGGCTGCTGTGTGTATCTAGTGTATTCATACACACTGTTCATACTGCTCTCAGGCTGCTGTGTGTATCTAGTGTATTCATACACACTGTTCATACTGCTCACAGGCTGCTGTGTGTATCTAGTGTATTCATACACACTGTTCATACTGCTCTCAGGCTGCTGTGTGTATCTAGTGTATTCATACACACTGTTCATACTGCTCTCAGGCTGCTGTGTGTATCTAGTGTATTCATACCCCTCACTGTTTATTCATCATTCAATTCATTCTATATTTTATTCTGTAGATTGTGTACATTACTTTTCACTTTACTGCTTGTTGCACTCCTGGTTGGAAACTAAACTGCATTTCGTTGTCTCAGTACCTGTAATCTGTGCAATATCAATAAAGTAGAATCTAATCTTGAGCAGGAACAAATGTATTTACTTAGTACATATCTGACATTAACGATTAAACACATGTGTGCATTCTTTATAAATGCAAACTGGTCAAGACCACAGACGGAAGTAGTTTTGAAAAGTAATAAGTGGTTCTGTCTTGTATTGATTTGTTTTAAAATGAACAGACACTTGAGTAATTTATTTGTAGTGATATATTAATTGTGGGATTTCTATTGCATCCACTTCATCTGCAACGAAGAACTCTAACTCAATTTCCGCCATTGCAAACCGAGTCAAGCCGACTCCGAGCTGTCCGGCTTCAGGCGAGCTTTTTGAGACTTCCCCCGGCTGCGATCGGCTATTCTCGTCTACTTTCGAGGCGAGCCGCAGCTCGTCTCAAACAAGCCTAAAGTCACATGACCTGGCCCATGGATGCTAAATCACATGACCTGGCCCATGGACGCTAAATCACATGACCTGGCCCATGGACGCTAAATCACATGACCTGGCCCATGGACGCTAAATCACATGACCTGGCCCATGGACGCTAAATCACATGACCTGGCCCATGAACGCTAAATCACATGACCTGGCCCATGAACGCTAAATCACATGACCTGGCCCAAATCTGCGTTTTCTGTGTATCCATCTACATCCTTTATTCAACCAGGTAAAAGTATCTAAAAAGAAACTATTATAAAACATAAAAAACTGGCACCATTTTAAAACGACTTCAATGATGGGATATAAGAGCACTCACATCGACCGATGGATTCTTGTTCTCTGTCCTTTAAGATGGACATGATTTCCCCCGTAGTGATCAAATCTATTTTTACCAGAGTATTTTTAAACAGGAGTATCTGTACTTCTACTTGAGTGGAGGATGTGCTCACCTGGTGCCGGTAGACCCAGGCCAGGATCCGGGGCCGGGCCGGGTCGGCGCCGCAGTGCGTGATCCGGCTCAGAGAGTACAGGTGCGCCGGATTCTTCTTCTTCTTGTCGCTGCTCAGGCGGAGGCCGTGCGCTCCGACGCTCAGGTTCATCTTCACGCTCTGCTCCCCGAAGCCGCTCCTCGCCCAGATCCTCTCCACCGCCTCCCGGGTGCAGTCCTCGCCCTTCGCCGTGAAGGTGACCACGCTGCCTAGGTACCTGACAGAGGGCAACAGTTCATCCTTTACTCAAATAGAGCCATGGGAGGCGTGTGGCGCAGTGGATAGAGCCTTGTTGTTGGGATCAGGGGGTCACAGGTTCAAACCCCACTGCAGTCAGCATGTCGTTGTGTCCCTGAGACACTTCACCTCAAATTGCTCCTGTGGGGATTGTCCACAGTACTGAGTATATAAGTCGCTTTGGATAAAAGTCTAACATGTAATGTAAAGTAAAAGTACACATACTCGTGTTTAAAAATACTCTGGTGAAAGTAGAAGTACTGACTAAACTTCTTTCCTCAAGTCAAAGTAAAGAACTTTGAAATGTACTTCAGTAAAAAGTACCCATAACTAGCAGCTGTTTTAAAGAGTACCTGACCTCCCTTTATATTAATAGAACAATAATGTCATTGTTAGCTAATGAATGTTTCCATGGTGACCAACGGCAACATGACAACGTTTCCATTGGTCCCTCTTCTTTAGAGAAGACCAGGAAATGATGGATACACGGATCGTGTTCAAATCAATAGGCACGCAATGACTCTAAATAATAATGATCACGCCACCAAACACACATTCAGACTAAAGGAACCAGCCTGTTTGGAAAATGAGAGAAGTAGAAAGTACAGGTATTTGAGTTCAACATGTAAGAAGTAGAAAGTACAGGTATTTGAGTTCAACATGTAAGAAGTAGAAAGTACAGGTATTTGAGTTCAACATGTAAGAAGTAGAAAGTACAGGTATTTGTGTTCAACATGTGAGAAGTAGAAAGTTCAGGTATTTGAGTTCAACATGTAAGAAGTAGAAAGTACAGGTATTTGAGTTCAACATGTGAGAAGTAGAAAGTACAGGTATTTGAGTTCAAAATGTAAGAAGTAGAAAGTACAGGTATTTGAGTTCAACATGTGAGAAGTAGAAAGTACAGGTATTTGAGTTCAACATGTGAGAAGTAGAAAGTACAGGTATTTGAGTTCAACATGTGAGAAGTAGAAAGTACAGGTATTTGAGTTCAACATGTAAGAAGTAGAAAGTACAGGTATTTGAGTTCAACATGTGAGAAGTAGAAAGTACAGGTATTTGAGTTCAAAATGTAAGAAGTAGAAAGTACAGGTATTTGAGTTCAACATGTAAGAAGTAGAAAGTACAGGTATTTGTGTTCAACATGTAAGAAGTAGAAAGTACAGGTATTTGAGTTCAACATGTGAGAAGTAGAAAGTTCAGGTATTTGTGTTCAACATGTGAGAAGTAGAAAGTACAGGTATTTGTGTTCAACATGTAAGAAGTAGAAAGTACAGGTATTTGGGTTCAAAATGTAAGAAGTAGAAAGTACAGGTATTTGTGTTCAAAATGTAAGAAGTAGAAAGTACAGGTATTTGAGTTCAACATGTGAGAAGTAGAAAGTTCAGGTATTTGTGTTCAAAATGTAAGAAGTAGAAAGTACAGGTATTTGAGTTCAACATGTAAGAAGTAGAAAGTACAGGTATTTGAGTTCAACATGTGAGAAGTAGAAAGTTCAGGTATTTGTGTTCAACATGTGAGAAGTAGAAAGTACAGGTATTTGTGTTCAACATGTAAGAAGTAGAAAGTACAGGTATTTGTGTTCAAAATGTAAGAAGTAGAAAGTACAGGTATTTGAGTTCAAAATGTAAGAAGTCAAAGTAAAAAGTCGTCAGAAAAATAAGTAGTGGAGTAAAGTGCTGATACCAGAAACATGTACACTAGGGAAGTATTTGTACTCCACCACCCCCCTCCCCCCCCCCCTCTGTACCTGACGGTGTAGACGGGCTCCTCCTTGTTGAGCTCCACCTTCTGCCTCCTGCTGTGGAGGAGGCGGCCCACCCAGGGGGGGGGGGCGGCGGGCAGCAGCGAGGGGCAGGAGCGCAGCAGCGAGGACAGGATGGAGCTGTAGCTGAAGCTCCTCCCTTTACTCCGTCCTTCCTCCTCCACCAGGACCAGCTTCTTCCTCCTCCAGGGCAGCATGGCGGGGGGGGGGGGGGGGGGGGAGGAGATTTGAGGGGGAGGAGATGAGAGAGAGAAGAGAGAAAGAAGAAGAGAGGAAGAAGAAGAGATGTGAGGAGGACGA
Source organism: Notothenia rossii (assembly GCF_949606895.1). Taxonomy (NCBI): domain Eukaryota; kingdom Metazoa; phylum Chordata; class Actinopteri; order Perciformes; family Nototheniidae; genus Notothenia; species Notothenia rossii. The sequence goes on from NC_136902.1 coordinate 471,147, forward strand.
GATGTGAGGAAAAGCAGCTGCTGCACTGAGCGCTGAGCGGAGACTGAGAGCTGCTCAGCCTCTGCTCTCGCTCCTCCTCCTCTCCCTCCTCCTCTCCCTCCTCCTCTCCCTCCTCCTCTTCCTCTCCCTCTTCCTCTCCCTCTCCCTCCTCCTCTTCCTCTCCCTCTTCCTCCTCCTCTTCCTCTCCCTCTCCCTCCTCCTCTCCCCCCTCCTCTCCCTCTTCCTCTCCCTCTCCCTCTCCCTCCTCCTCTTCCTCTCTGTCTGCAGCAAAGTTAACCCCCCCCTCCTCGCTGCTTTTTGTGATGCTTCCAAGTGGCTCTGAGTTACTGCTCTCTGTGCTGTGAGCTGCATGGTGAGCTGCATGGTGAGCTGCATGGTGAGCTGCATGGTGAGCTGCATGGTGAGCTGCATGGTGAGCTGCATGGTGAGCTGCATGGTGAGCTACATGGTGAGCTGCATGGTGAGCTGCATGGTGAGCTGAATGGTGAGCTGAGCTGCATGGTGAGCTGCATGGTGAGCTGCATGGTGAGCTGCATGGTGAGCTGCATGGTGAGCTGAGCTGCATGGTGAGCTGCATGGTGAGCTGCATGGTGTAGCTCACCATGCAGCTCACCATGCAGCTCACCATGCCGCTCAGCTCACCATGCAGCTCACCATGCAGCTCACCATGCAGCTCACCATGCAGCTTAGCTCACCATGCAGCTCACCATGCAGCTCACCATGCAGCTCAGCTCACCATGCAGCTCACCATGCAGCTCAGCTCACCATGCAGCTCACCATGCAGCTCACCATGCAGCTCAGCTCACCATGCAGCTCACCATGCAGCTCACCATGCAGCTCACCATGCAGCTCAACATGCAGCTCAGCTCACCATGCAGCTCACCATGCAGCTCACCATGTAGCTCACCATGCTGCTCACCATGCAGCTCACCATGTAGCTCACCATGCCGCTCAGCTCACCATGCAGCTCACCATGTAGCTCACCATGCAGCTCAGCTCACCATGCAGCTCACCATGCAGCTCACCATGCAGCTCACCATGCAGCTCAGCTCACCATGCAGCTCACCATGCAGCTCACCATGCAGCTCACCATGCAGCTCACCATGCAGCTCACCATGCAGCTCACCATGCAGCTCAGCTCACCATTCAGCTCACCATGTAGCTCACCATGCTGCTCACCATGCAGCTCACCATGTAGCTCACCATGCAGCTCACCATGCAGCTCACCATGCAGCTTAGCTCACCATGCAGCTCACCATGCAGCTCACCATGCAGCTCAGCTCACCATGCAGCTCACCATGCAGCTCACCATGCAGCTCACCATGCAGCTTAGCTCACCATGCAGCTCACCATGCAGCTCACCATGCAGCTCAGCTCACCATGCAGCTCACCATGCAGCTCACCATGCAGCTCAACATGCAGCTCAGCTCACCATGCAGCTCACCATGCAGCTCACCATGTAGCTCACCATGCAGCTCAGCTCACCATGCAGCTCACCATGCAGCTCACCATGTAGCTCACCATGCAGCTCAGCTCACCATGCAGCTCACCATGCAGCTCACCATGCAGCTCACCATGCAGCTCAACATGCAGCTCAGCTCACCATGCAGCTCACCATGCAGCTCACCATGTAGCTCACCATGCAGCTCAGCTCACCATGCAGCTCACCATGCAGCTCACCATGTAGCTCACCATGCAGCTCACCATGTAGCTCACCATGCCGCTCAGCTCACCATGCAGCTCACCATGCAGCTCACCATGCAGCTCACCATGCAGCTCACCATGCAGCTCACCATGCAGCTCAGCTCACCATGCAGCTCACCATGCAGCTCACCATGCAGCTCACCATGCAGCTCACCATGCAGCTCACCATGCCGCTCACCATGCAGCTCACCATGTAGCTCACCATGTAGCTCACCATGTAGCTCACCATGTAGCTCACCATGCCGCTCAGGTCACCATGCAGCTCACCATGCAGCTCACCATGCAGCTCACCATGCAGCTCAGCTCACCATGCAGCTCACCATGCAGCTCACCATGCAGCTCACCATGCCGCTCACCATGCAGCTCACCATGCAGCTCACCATGCCGCTCAGCTCACCATGCAGCTCACCATGCAGCTCACCATGCAGCTCACCATGCAGCTTAGCTCACCATGCAGCTCACCATGCAGCTCACCATGCAGCTCAGCTCACCATGCAGCTCACCATGCAGCTCAGCTCACCATGCAGCTCACCATGCAGCTCACCATGCAGCTCAGCTCACCATGCAGCTCACCATGCAGCTCACCATGCAGCTCACCATGCAGCTCAACATGCAGCTCAGCTCACCATGCAGCTCACCATGCAGCTCACCATGTAGCTCACCATGCTGCTCACCATGCAGCTCACCATGTAGCTCACCATGCCGCTCAGCTCACCATGCAGCTCACCATGTAGCTCACCATGCAGCTCAGCTCACCATGCAGCTCACCATGCAGCTCACCATGCAGCTCACCATGCAGCTCAGCTCACCATGCAGCTCACCATGCAGCTCACCATGCAGCTCACCATGCAGCTCACCATGCAGCTCACCATGCAGCTCACCATGCAGCTCAGCTCACCATTCAGCTCACCATGTAGCTCACCATGCTGCTCACCATGCAGCTCACCATGTAGCTCACCATGCAGCTCACCATGCAGCTCACCATGCAGCTTAGCTCACCATGCAGCTCACCATGCAGCTCACCATGCAGCTCAGCTCACCATGCAGCTCACCATGCAGCTCACCATGCAGCTCACCATGCAGCTTAGCTCACCATGCAGCTCACCATGCAGCTCACCATGCAGCTCAGCTCACCATGCAGCTCACCATGCAGCTCACCATGCAGCTCAACATGCAGCTCAGCTCACCATGCAGCTCACCATGCAGCTCACCATGTAGCTCACCATGCAGCTCAGCTCACCATGCAGCTCACCATGCAGCTCACCATGTAGCTCACCATGCAGCTCAGCTCACCATGCAGCTCACCATGCAGCTCACCATGCAGCTCACCATGCAGCTCAACATGCAGCTCAGCTCACCATGCAGCTCACCATGCAGCTCACCATGTAGCTCACCATGCAGCTCAGCTCACCATGCAGCTCACCATGCAGCTCACCATGTAGCTCACCATGCAGCTCACCATGTAGCTCACCATGCCGCTCAGCTCACCATGCAGCTCACCATGCAGCTCACCATGCAGCTCACCATGCAGCTCACCATGCAGCTCACCATGCAGCTCAGCTCACCATGCAGCTCACCATGCAGCTCACCATGCAGCTCACCATGCAGCTCACCATGCAGCTCACCATGCCGCTCACCATGCAGCTCACCATGTAGCTCACCATGTAGCTCACCATGTAGCTCACCATGTAGCTCACCATGCCGCTCAGGTCACCATGCAGCTCACCATGCAGCTCACCATGCAGCTCACCATGCAGCTCAGCTCACCATGCAGCTCACCATGCAGCTCACCATGCAGCTCACCATGCCGCTCACCATGCAGCTCACCATGCAGCTCACCATGCAGGTCACCATGCAGGTCACCATGCAGCTCAGCTCACCATGCAGCTCACCATGCAGCTCACCATGCAGCTCACCATGCAGCTCACCATGCAGCTCACCATGCAGGTCACCATGCAGGGCACCATGCAGATCACCATGCAGGTCACCATGCAGATCACCGTGCAGCTCACCATGCAGGTCACCATGCAGGTCACCATGCAGGTCACCATGCAGGTCACCATGCAGGTCACCATGCAGGTCACCATGCAGATCACCGTGCAGCTCACCATGCAGCTCACCATGCAGGTCACCATGCAGCTCACCATGCAGGTCACCATGCAGGTCACCATGCAGATCACCATGCAGCTCAGCTCACCATGCAGCTCAGCTCACCATGCAGCTGAGATAACCATGCAGCTCAGCATGCAGGTCAGATCACCATGCAGCTCAGCTCACCATGCAGCTCACCATGCAGCTCACCATGCAGCTCAGCTCCCCATACAGCTCAGCTCACCATGCAGCTCAGGTCACCATGCAGCTCAGATCACCATGCAGCTCACCATGCAGCTCAGCTCACCATGCAGCTCAGGTCACCATGCAGCTCACCATGCAGCTCAGATCACCATGCAGCTCACCATGCAGCTCAGATCACCATGCAGCTCAGATCACCATGCAGCTCAGGTCACCATGCAGCTCACCATGCAGCTCAGATCACCATGCAGCTCAGATCACCATGCAGCTCACCATGCAGCTCAGATCACCGTGCAGCTCAGATCACCATGCAGCTCACCATGCAGCTCAGATCACCATGCAGCTCACCATGCAGCTCAGCTCACCATGCAGCTCAGATCACCATGCAGCTCAGCTCACCATGCAGCTCAGATCACCATGCAGCTCAGATCACCATGCAGCTCAGCTCACCATGCAGCTCAGCTCACCATGCAGCTCAGATCACCATGCAGCTCAGATCACCATGCAGCTCAGATCACCATGCAGATCACCATGCAGCTTTACAAGTTGTTCTTATCTTAGACCTGGAGAGAAGCTGCATTATTCACTGAGTACAGTACGCACTTCAAACCACCAAACACCAGATATCATAATAAGAAAACACACTGAATTAGTCCTCTCAGTCACTTTGAGCATGTTCTCTAACTCGAGATACGAACAGATCAAACGTTGGTGTATCCCAGTGAACAGTGGGAAGACGGAACCTCGTTAGTAAAGCAGCTAAATAACTCTGTGAACGCTGTACGAATTTGTTTACATCAGAAATACATGAATCACAACACATAGTTTCCATCTGACTGTATATTATCAATATATGATCATTTCCATGAGAGAGCATTACTAATCAATTTGAGAGCTACAACAGTTTGTAATCCCATCTACAGAGGACTCAATTATTCATCTAAAAATTATAACAAAGACTCTGTGAAACTGAAATGTGAATTATATTCTACACGTCTCTACTTTAAAGAGTCCTCTCCTGCTGATGCTCAGGTGTATATCAGTATGTAGTGTCTCTACTTTAAAGAGTCCTCTCCTGATGATGTTCAGGTGTATATCAGTATGTAGTGTCTCTACTTTAAAGAGTCCTCTCCTGCTGATGTTCAGGTGTATATCAGTATGTAGTGTCTCTACTTTAAAGAGTCCTCTCCTGCTGATGTTCAGGTGTATATCAGTATGTAGTGTCTCTACTTTAAAGAGTTCTCTCCTGCTCATGTTCAGGTGTATATCAGTATGTAGTGTCTCTACTTTAAAGAGTCCTCTCCTGCTGATGTTCAGGTGTATATCAGTATGTAGTGTCTCTACTTTAAAGAGTCCTCTCCTGCTGATGTTCAGGTGTATATCAGTATGTAGTGTCTCTACTTTAAAGAGTCCTCTCCTGCTGATGTTCAGGTGTATATCAGTATGTAGTGTCTCTACTTTAAAGAGTCCTCTCCTGCTGATGTTCAGGTGTATATCAGTATGTAGTGTCTCTACTTTAAAGAGTCCTCTCCTGCTGATGTTCAGGTGTATATCAGTATGCAGTGTCTCTACTTTAAAGAGTCCTCTCCTGCTGATGTCCAGGTGTATATCAGTATGTAGTGTCTCTACTTTAAAGAGTCCTCTCCTGCTGATGTTCAGGTGTATATCAGTATGTAGTGTCTCTACTTTAAAGAGTCCTCTCCTGCTGATGTTCAGGTGTATATCAGTATGTAGTGTCTCTACTTTAAAGAGTCCTCTCCTGCTGATGTTCAGGTGTATATCAGTATGTAGTGTCTCTACTTTAAAGAGTCCTCTCCTGCTGATGTTCAGGTGTATATCAGTATGTAGTGTCTCTACTTTAAAGAGTACTCTCCTGCTGATGTTCAGGTGTATATCAGTATGTAGTGTCTCTACTTTAAAGAGTCCTCTCCTGCTGATGTTCAGGTGTATATCAGTATGTAGTGTCTCTACTTTAAAGAGTCCTCTCCTGCTGATGTTCAGGTGTATATCAGTATGTAGTGTCTCTACTTTAAAGAGTCCTCTCCTGCTGATGTTCAGGTGTATATCAGTATGTAGTGTCTCTACTTTAAAGAGTCCTCTCCTGCTGATGTTCAGGTGTATATCAGAATGTAGTGTCTCTACTTTAAAGAGTCCTCTCCTGCTGATGTTCAGGTGTATATCAGTATGCAGTGTCTCTACTTTAAAGAGTCATCTCCTGCTGATGTCCAGGTGTATATCAGTATGTAGTGTCTCTACTTTAAAGAGTCCTCTCCTGCTGATGTTCAGGTGTATATCAGTATGTAGTGTCTCTACTTTAAAGAGTCCTCTCCTGCTGATGTTCGGGTGTATATCAGTATGTAGTGTCTCTACTTTAAAGAGTCCTCTCCTGCTGATGTTCAGGTGTATATCAGTATGTAGTGTCTCTACTTTAAAGAGTCCTCTCCTGCTGATGTTCAGGTGTATATCAGTATGTAGTGTCTCTACTTTAAAGAGTCCTCTCCTGCTGATGTTCAGGTGTATATCAATATGTAGTGTCTCTACTTTAAAGAGTTCTCTCCTGCTGATGTTCAGGTGTATATCAGTATGTTATGTAGTGTCTCTACTTTAAAGAGTCCTCTCCTGCTGATGTTCAGGTGTATATCAGTATGTAGCGTCTCTACTTTAAAGAGTCCTCTCCTGCTGATGTTCAGGTGTATATCAGTATGTAGTGTCTCTACTTTAAAGAGTCCTCTCCTGCTGATGTTCAGGTGTATATCAGTATGTAGTGTCTCTACTTTAAAGAGTCCTCTCCTGCTGATGTTCAGGTGTATATCAGTATGTAGTGTCTCTACTTTAAAGAGTCCTCTCCTGCTGATGTTCAGGTGTATATCAGTATGTATTGTCTCTACTTTAAAGAGTCCTCTCCTGCTGATGTTCAGGTGTATATCAGTATGTAGTGTCTCTACTTTAAAGAGTCCTCTCCTGCTGATGTTCAGGTGTATATCAGTATGTAGTGTCTCTACTTTAAAGAGTCCTCTCCTGCTGATGTTCAGGTGTATATCAGCATGTAGTGTCTCTACTTTAAAGAGTCCTCTCCTGATGATGTTCAGGTGTATATCAGTATGTAGTGTCTCTACTTTAAAGAGTCCTCTCCTGCTGATGTTCAGGTGTATATCAGTATGTAGTGTCTCTACTTTAAAGAGTCCTCTCCTGCTGATGTTCAGGTGTATATCAGTATGTAGTGTCTTTACTTTAAAGAGTCCTCTCCTGCTGATGTTCAGGTGTATATCAGTATGTAGTGTCTTTACTTTAAAGAGTCCTCTCCTGCTGATGCTCAGGTGTATATCAGTATGTAGTGTCTCTACTTTAAAGAGTCCTCTCCTGCTGATGTTCAGGTGTATATCAGTATGTAGTGTCTCTACTTTAAAGAGTCCTCTCCTGGTGATGTTCAGGTGTATATCAGTATGTAGTGTCTCTACTTTAAAGAGTCCTCTCCTGCTGATGTTCAGGTGTATATCAGTATGTAGTGTCTCTACTTTAAAGAGTCCTCTCCTGCTGATGTTCAGGTGTATATCAGTATGTAGTGTCTCTACTTTAAAGAGTCCTCTCCTGCTGATGTTCAGGTGTATATCAGTATGTAGTGTCTTTACTTTAAAGAGTCCTCTCCTGCTGATCCTCAGGTGTATATCAGTATGTAGTGTCTCTACTTTAAAGAGTCCTCTCCTGGTGATGTTCAGGTGTATATCAGTATGTAGTGTCTCTACTTTAAAGAGTCCTCTCCTGGTGATGTTCAGGTGTATATCAGTATGTAGTGTCTCTACTTTAAAGAGTCCTCTCCTGCTGATGTTCAGGTGTATATCAGTATGTAGTGTCTCTACTTTAAAGAGTCCTCTCCTGTTGATGTTCAGGTGTATATCAGTGTGTAGTGTCTCTACTTTAAAGAGTCCTCTCCTGCTGATGTTCAGGTGTATATCAGTATGTAGTGTCTCTACTTTAAAGAGTCCTCTCCTGCTGATGTTCAGGTGTATATCAGTATGTAGTGTATCTACTTTAAAGAGTCCTCTCCTGTTGATGTTCAGGTGTATATCAGTGTGTAGTGTCTCTACTTTAAAGAGTCCTCTCCTGCTGATGTTCAGGTGTATATCAGTATGTAGTGTATCTACTTTAAAGAGTCCTCTCCTGCTGATGTTCAGGTGTATATCAGTATGTAGTGTATCTACTTTAAAGAGTCCTCTCCTGCTGATGTTCAGGTGTATATCAGTATGTAGTGTATCTACTTTAAAGAGTCCTCTCCTGTTGATGTTCAGGTGTATATCAGTGTGTAGTGTCTCTACTTTAAAGAGTCCTCTCCTGCTGATGTTCAGGTGTATATCAGTATGTAGTGTATCTACTTTAAAGAGTCCTCTCCTGCTGATGTTCAGGTGTATATCAGTATGTAGTGTATCTACTTTAAAGAGTCCTCTCCTGCTGATGTTCAGGTGTATATCAGTATGTAGTGTATCTACTTTAAAGAGTCCTCTCCTGCTGATGTTCAGGTGTATATCAGTATGTAGTGTCTCTACTTTAAAGAGTCCTCTCCTGCTGATGTTCAGGTGTATATCAGTATGTAGTGTCTCTACTTTAAAGAGTCCTCTCCTGCTGATGTTCAGGTGTATATCAGTATGTAGTGTCTCTACTTTAAAGAGTCCTCTCCTGCTGATGTTCAGGTGTATATCAGTATGTAGTGTATCTACTTTAAAGAGTCCTCTCCTGCTGATGTTCAGGTGTATATCAGTATGTAGTGTATCTACTTTAAAGAGTCCTCTCCTGCTGATGTTCAGGTGTATATCAGTATGTAGTGTATCTACTTCACTGAAGGATCTTAACTCAGAGCAGCAGGAGGTGAAGTCTGATCATCGTCTTCATCAGCAGGCAGACACATAGCAGGAGGCCTGATTAGAGACTGAAGGAGTCACATCACTGAGGAGGAGGAAGAGGAGGAGGAGGAAGAGGAGGAGGAGGAAGAGGAGGAGGAGGAAGCACAAGCATTCTGAAGAAGAATAAAAGAAGATGAATGTATTTACCCCCCGAGCCTCGTGTTTGACGCACGCACGCACGCACGCACGCACGCACGCACGCACGCACACACGCACACACACACCGAACACACACACACACACACACACACCGAACACACACACACACACACACACACACACACACACACACACACACACACACACACACACACACACACACACACACACACACACACACACACACACACACACACACACACACAGAGACACACACACACACACACACACACACACACACACACACACACACACACACACACACACACACACACACACACACACACACACACACACACACACACACACACACACACACACACACACACAGGGACATAAAGAAAGTGGGACAGGACTCTGAGAGCTGCAGGCTTTCATTACGGTGACTGTTGCAGGATGAGAACAAGGCAGAGTGTGTGTGTGTGTGTGTGTGTGTTTGTGTGTGTGTGTGTGTGTGTGTGTGTGTGTGTGTGTGTGTGTGTGTGTGTGTGTGTGTGTGTGTGTGTCTGTGTGTGTGTGTGTGTGTGTGTGTGTGTGTGTGTGTGGACCCAGGCCTCGGACACAGGACCTTAGTAAACAAGAATCAGAAAACAAACAGGATTGATGTTCTGCTCCGCTGAGCATCAGAGGACATTGGAGGATAAAAACTCCACAGTGGTCGCCTGACTGATTTAATGAGGAGTACAGTCAAGTTCGTTTGGTCTGACCCGTGTCAGGTGGCGTTTGAGAATGTGAGGACCTGTTGTGCTTTGCTCCGGTTCTCGCTGCGCCTGGATGAGCCGTTCGGTGCATGCTAGTCATGTTGGGGCGGGTGCCGTTTTACTGCAAGAGGTGGAGGGGATTGAGAGGTCAGCTTGTTACTTCTCAAAGAAGTTCAATTCATACCAACTCAATTACTCGGCAATCGAAAAGCAGGCATTGGCCTTAATATTGGCCCTCCAGCACTTCTAGGTGTATGTGGGTTTTGGGCAACCCGGTATCACGGCAAGACGTGAACATGTGACGATGTACCATGCTGGGAGACGTGAAGATGTCACAATTTCGTCCCTTCAAACGTGACAGTTACACGGTATTGTTAACCCACGTTAACCAGTGGAGAAATACCCGGACATGCCAAGCAAATGCTGGTTGTTATTGTCAATATTAATATAATAATGATTTATATTTTAATAGTCACACTCGATTACGCCCATTTTCTTGTTGCCCCAGCTGGTCGACACCTCTTTCAGCAGAAACAAAGGCTACATTAATGCATTAAATCCATGTGTGTGTTTGTGGAATTAACGGACGTGACGTTGTGTGATTGCGTTGCCAGGCAACGGCTTCGGTTCATGTTAATTTACAAACTCTACAACTACAACCGTAGTTATATTTAAAAACATGTTAGAAGGCCTCACAAAATACTTTAATGTACATTTAAATCTAAATGTGAAGGAATGTGTGTACAACAAAATACATCGGTCATAAACAAAACCGGAAACAGAAATAGGTAATATCCTCAGCTTGGTAATTGGATGGTTTAGCCCAGAGGTGCCCAGTACGTGGACCGGGGGGGCAATGCTGGTAGATCACGAGTCATTCATTTAAAAAAAAGGGACAGGAGAGAGGGACAGGAGAGAGGGACAGGAGAGAGGGACAGGAGGAAGAGACAGGAGAGAGGGACAGGAGAGAGGGACAGGAGGAAGAGACAGGAGAGAGGGACAGGAGAGAGGGACAGGAGGAAGAGACAGGAGAGAGAGACAGGAGGAAGAGTCAGGAGAGAGAGACAGGAGAGAGAGACAGGAGAGAGAGACAGGAGAGAGAGACAGGAGAGAGGGACAGGAGGAAGAGACAGGAGAGAGAGACAGGAGAGAGAGACAGGAGAGAGAGACAGGAGGAAAGGACAGAAGAGAGAGACAGGAGAGAGAGACAGGAGAGAGAGACAGGAGAGAGAGACAGGAGAGAGAGACAGGAGAGAGAGACAGGAGGAAAGGACAGGAGAGAGAGACAGGAGAGAGAGACAGAAGAGAGAGACAGGAGGAAAGGACAGAAGAGAGAGACAGGAGAGAGAGACAGGAGAGAGAGACAGGAGAGAGAGACAGGAGAGAGAGACAGGAGGAAGAGACAGGAGGAAGAGACAGGAGAGAGAGACAGGAGAGAGAGACAGGAGAGAGAGACAGGAGGAAAGGACAGAAGAGAGAGACAGGAGAGAGAGACAGGAGAGAGAGACAGGAGAGAGAGACAGGAGAGAGAGACAGAAGAGAGAGACAGGAGGAAAGGACAGAAGAGAGAGACAGGAGAGAGAGACAGGAGAGAGAGACAGGAGAGAGAGACAGGAGGAAGAGACAGGAGGAAGAGACAGGAGAGAGAGACAGGAGAGAGAGACAGGAGAGAGAGACAGGAGAGAGAGACAGGAGGAAAGGACAGGAGAGAGAGACAGGAGAGAGAGACAGGAGGAAAGGACAGAAGAGAGAGACAGGAGGAAAGGACAGAAGAGAGAGACAGGAGAGAGAGACAGGAGAGAGAGACAGGAGAGAGAGACAGGAGGAAGAGACAGGAGGAAGAGACAGGAGAGAGAGACAGGAGGAAGAGACAGGAGAGAGAGACAGGAGAGAGAGACAGGAGAGAGAGACAGGAGAGAGAGACAGGAGGAAGAGACAGGAGGAAGAGACAGGAGAGAGAGACAGGAGAGAGAGACAGGAGAGAGAGACAGGAGAGAGAGACAGGAGGAAAGGACAGGAGAGAGAGACAGGAGAGAGAGACAGGAGGAAAGGACAGAAGAGAGAGACAGGAGAGAGAGACAGGAGGAAAGGACAGGAGAGAGAGACAGGAGAGAGAGACAGGAGGAAAGGACAGAAGAGAGAGACAGGAGGAAAGGACAGAAGAGAGAGACAGGAGAGAGAGACAGGAGAGAGAGACAGGAGAGAGAGACAGGAGGAAGAGACAGGAGGAAGAGACAGGAGAGAGAGACAGGAGAGAGAGACAGGAGAGAGAGACAGGAGAGAGAGACAGGAGGAAAGGACAGGAGAGAGAGACAGGAGAGAGAGACAGGAGGAAAGGACAGAAGAGAGAGACAGGAGGAAAGGACAGAAGAGAGAGACAGGAGAGAGAGACAGGAGAGAGAGACAGGAGAGAGAGACAGGAGGAAGAGACAGGAGGAAGAGACAGGAGAGAGAGACAGGAGAGAGAGACAGGAGAGAGAGACAGGAGAGAGAGACAGGAGGAAAGGACAGGAGAGAGAGACAGGAGAGAGAGACAGGAGGAAAGGACAGAAGAGAGAGACAGGAGAGAGAGACAGGAGAGAGAGACAGGAGAGAGAGACAGGAGAGAGAGACAGGAGGAAAGGACAGGAGAGAGAGACAGGAGAGAGAGACAGAAGAGAGAGACAGGAGGAAAGGACAGAAGAGAGAGACAGGAGAGAGAGACAGGAGAGAGAGACAGGAGAGAGAGACAGGAGAGAGAGACAGGAGGAAGAGACAGGAGGAAGAGACAGGAGAGAGAGACAGGAGAGAGAGACAGGAGAGAGAGACAGGAGGAAAGGACAGAAGAGAGAGACAGGAGAGAGAGACAGGAGAGAGAGACAGGAGAGAGAGACAGAAGAGAGAGACAGGAGGAAAGGACAGAAGAGAGAGACAGGAGAGAGAGACAGGAGAGAGAGACAGGAGAGAGAGACAGGAGGAAGAGACAGGAGAGAGAGACAGGAGAGAGAGACAGGAGAGAGAGACAGGAGAGAGAGACAGGAGAGAGAGACAGAACAGAGAGACAGGAGGAAAGGACAGAAGAGAGAGACAGGAGAGAGAGACAGGAGGAAAGGACAGGAGAGAGAGACAGGAGAGAGAGACAGAACAGAGAGACAGGAGGAAAGGACAGAAGAGAGAGACAGGAGAGAGAGACAGGAGAGAGAGACAGGAGGAAAGGACAGGAGAGAGAGACAGGAGAGAGAGACAGGAGAGAGAGACAGGAGAGAGAGACAGGAGAGAGGGACAGGAGGAAGAGACAGGAGAGAGAGACAGGAGAGAGAGACAGGAGAGAGAGACAGGAGGAAAGGACAGGAGAGAGAGACAGGAGAGAGAGACAGAAGAGAGAGACAGGAGGAAAGGACAGGAGAGAGAGACAGGAGAGAGAGACAGGAGAGAGAGACAGGAGAGAGGGACAGGAGGAAAGGACAGGAGAGAGAGACAGGAGAGAGAGACAGGAGGAAAGGACAGGAGAGAGAGACAGGAGAGAGGGACATGAGGAAAGGACAGAAGAGAGAGACAGGAGAGAGAGACAGAAGAGAGAGACAGGAGAGAGAGACAGGAGAGAGGGACATGAGGAAAGGACAGGAGAGAGAGACAGGAGAGAGAGACAGGAGGAAAGGACAGAAGAGAGAGACAGGAGAGAGAGAGACAGGAGAGAGAGACAGGAGAGAGGGACAGGAGAGAGGGACAGGAGAGAGAGACAGGAGAGAGGGACAGGAGGAAAGGACAGGAGAGAGAGACAGGAGAGAGGGACAGGAGAGAGGGACAGGAGAGAGAGACAGGAGAGAGAGACAGGAGAGAGGGACAGGAGAGAGAGACAGGAGAGAGAGACAGGAGAGAGAGACAGGAGAGAGGGACAGGAGGAAAGGACAGGAGAGAGAGACAGGAGAGAGGGACAGGAGAGAGGGACAGGAGAGAGAGACAGGAGAGAGAGACAGAAGAGAGAGACAGGAGAGAGAGACAGAAGAGAGAGACAGGAGAGAGAGACAGGAGAGAGGGACAGGAGAGAGGGACATGAGGAAAGGACAGGAGAGAGAGACAGGAGAGAGAGACAGAAGAGAGAGACAGGAGGAAAGGACAGAAGAGAGAGACAGGAGAGAGAGAGACAGGAGGAAGAGACAGGAGAGAGAGACAGGAGAGAGGGACAGGAGAGAGAGACAGGAGAGAGGGACAGGAGAGAGGGACAGGAGAGAGAGACAGGAGAGAGGGACAGGAGGAAAGGACAGGAGAGAGAGACAGGAGAGAGGGACAGGAGAGAGGGACAGGAGAGAGAGACAGGAGAGAGAGACAGGAGAGAGGGACAGGAGAGAGAGACAGGAGAGAGAGACAGGAGAGAGAGACAGGAGAGAGAGACAGGAGAGAGGGACAGGAGGAAAGGACAGGAGAGAGAGACAGGAGAGAGAGACAGGAGAGAGGGACAGGAGAGAGAGACAGGAGAGAGAGACAGGAGAGAGAGACAGGAGAGAGAGACAGGAGAGAGGGACAGGAGGAAAGGACAGAAGAGAGAGACAGGAGAGAGAGACAGAAGAGAGAGACAGGAGAGAGAGACAGGAGAGAGGGACATGAGGAAAGGACAGGAGAGAGAGACAGGAGAGAGAGACAGAAGAGAGAGACAGGAGGAAAGGACAGAAGAGAGAGACAGGAGAGAGAGAGACAGGAGAGAGAGACAGGAGAGAGGGACAGGAGAGAGGGACAGGAGAGAGAGACAGGAGAGAGGGACAGGAGGAAAGGACAGGAGAGAGAGACAGGAGAGAGGGACAGGAGAGAGGGACAGGAGAGAGAGACAGGAGAGAGAGACAGGAGAGAGGGACAGGAGAGAGAGACAGGAGAGAGAGACAGGAGAGAGAGACAGGAGAGAGAGACAGGAGAGAGGGACAGGAGGAAAGGACAGGAGAGAGAGACAGGAGAGAGGGACAGGAGAGAGGGACAGGAGAGAGAGACAGGAGAGAGAGACAGGAGAGAGGGACAGGAGGAAAGGACATGAGAGAGAGACAGGAGAGAGAGACAGAAGAGAGAGACAGGAGAGAGAGACAGGAGAGAGAGACAGGAGAGAGAGACAGGAGGAAGAGACAGGAGGAAGAGTCAGGAGAGAGAGACAGGAGGAAGAGACAGGAGAGAGAGACAGGAGAGAGGGACAGGAAAGAGGGACAGAAGAGAGAGACAGGAGAGAGGGACAGGAGAGAGAGACAGGAGAGAGGGACAGGAGAGAGGGACAGAAGAGAGGGACAGGAGAGAGGGACAGGAGAGAGAGACAGGAGAGAGAGACAGGAGAGAGAGACAGGAGAGAGGGACAGGAGAGATGGACAGGAGAGAGAGACAGGAGGAAGAGACAGGAGAGAGAGACAGGAGAGAGGGACAGGAGAGAGGTACAGGAGAGAGAGAGACAGGAGAGAGGGACAGGAGAGAGGGACAGGAGAAAGAGACAGGAGAGAGGGACAGGAGAGAGAGACAGGAGGAAGAGACAGGAGAGAGGGACAGGAGAGAGAGAGACAGGAGGAAGAGACAGGAAAGAGGGACAGGAGAGAGGGACAGGAGAGAGACAGGAGAGAGGGACAGGAGGAAGAGACAGGAAAGAGGGACAGGAGAGAGGGACAGGATAGAGAGAGACAGGAGGAAGAGACAGGAGGAAGAGACAGGAGAGAGAGAGAGGAGGAAGAGACAGGAGAGAGGGACAGGAGAGAGGGACAGGATAGAGAGAGACAGGAGGAAGAGACAGGAGGAAGAGACAGGAGAGAGAGAGAGGAGGAAGAGACAGGAGGAAGAGTCAGGGGAGAGAGACAGGAGGAAGAGACAGAAGAGAGAGACAGGAGAGAGGGACAGGAGAGAGGGACAGGAGAGAGGGACAGGAGAGAGAGACAGGAGAGAGGGACAGGAGAGAGGGACATAAGAGAGAGACAGGAGAGAGGGACAGAAGAGAGAGACAGGAGAGAGGGACAGGAGAGAGAAACAGAAGAGAGAGACAGGGGAGAGGGACAGGAGAGAGAGACAGGAGAGAGGGACAGGAGAGAGGGACAGGAGAGAGGGACAGGAGAGAGAGACAGGAGAGAGAGACAGGAGAGAGAGACAGGAGAGAGGGACAGGAGAGAGAGACAGGAGGAAGAGACAGGAGAGAGGGACAGGAGAGAGAGACAGGAGAGAGGGACAGGAGAGAGGGACAGGAGAGAGAGACAGGAGAGAGAGACAGGAGAGAGGGACAGGAGAGAGAGACAGGAGAGAGAGACAGGAGAGAGGGACAGGAGAGAGAGACAGGAGAGAGGGACAGGAGAGAGGGACAGGAGGAAGAGTCAGGAGGGATCACCTCATAATAACCACAGAGTGAGGAACTGGTTCCTGTCTGCAGCCTCTCAGCTTCAAACTGGATTCAACACATTTACAGATCCAGCATGAAGAGAGAAGCTCTGATGAGCAGCCTGCAGGGTGTACAGACCTTAGGGTTACCACGAGCTGTGTGCTTATATAACTCTGTGTTTACTCTCAGTACACACACACACACACACACACACACACACACACACACACACACACACACACACACACACACACACACACACACACACACACACACACACACACACACACACACACCGATCTGAGATGGACTGATGTCTGAACTTCAGTTGATGAACTCTCGCTGACGTTCAGCCTCTGATTGGACGGAGATGATGAGAGACAGCGGGGGATATTTATAGTCTTTCATATATTGCACCACATAATAAGAGATGAACAGCTGAAGAGATCCATTTCAAATGACTGTTTGGGAGTCAGTTCTTGCTCTCCACACATGGTCACTGTACCCTCCCCCGCGTGGTCACTGTACCCTCCCCCGTATGGTCTCTGTGTCCTCCCCCGCGTGGTCTCTGTGTCCTCCCCGTGTGGTCACTGTACCCTCCCCCGCGTGGTCTCTGTGTCCTCCCCCGCGTGGACTCTGTGTCCTCCCCCGCGTGGTCACTGTGTCCTCCCCCGCGTGGTCACTGTACCCTCCCCCACGTGGTCACTGTGTCCTCCCCCGCGTGGTCACTGTACCCTCCCCCGCGTGGTCACTGTGTCCTCCCCCGCGTGGTCACTGTACCCTCCCCTGCGTGGTCACTGTGTCCTCCCCCGCGTGGTCACTGTACCCTCCCCAGCGTGGTCTCTGTGTCCTCTCCGTGTGGTCTCTGTGTCCTCCCCCGCGTGGTCACTGTACCCTCCCCGCGTGGTCTCTGTACCCTCCCCAGCGTGGTCTCTGTGTCCTCCCCGTGTGGTCTCTGTGTCCTCCCCCGCGTGGTCACTGTACCCTCCCTGCGTGGTCACTGTACCCTCCCCGCGTGGTCTCTGTGCCCTCCCCAGCGTGGTCTCTGTGTCCTCCCCGTGTGGTCTCTGTGTCCTCCCCCGCGTGGTCTCTGTGTCCTCCCCGTGTGGTCTCTGTGTCCTCCCCCGCGTGGTCACTGTACCCTCCCCCGCGTGGTCTCTGTGCCCTCCCCCGCGTGGTCACTGTACCCTCACCCGCGTGGTCACTGTACCCTCCCCCGTGTGGTCTCTGTACCCTCCCCGTGTGGTCTCTGTGTCCTCCCCCGCGTGGTCTCTGTGCCCTCCCCCACGTGGTCACTGTACCCTCACCCGCGTGGTCACTGTACCCTCCCCCGCATGGTCTCTGTGTCCTCCCCGTGTGGTCTCTGTGTCCTCCCCCGCGTGGTCTCTGTGCCCTCCCCCACGTGGTCACTGTACCCTCACCCGCGTGGTCACTGTACCCTCCCCCGTGTGGTCTCTGTACCCTCCCCGTGTGGTCTCTGTGTCCTCCCCCGCGTGGTCTCTGTGCCCTCCCCCACGTGGTCACTGTACCCTCACCCGCGTGGTCACTGTACCCTCCCCCGCATGGTCTCTGTGTCCTCCCCGTGTGGTCTCTGTGTCCTCCCCCGCGTGGTCACTGTACCCTCCCCGCGTGGTCTCTGTGCCCTCCCCCGCGTGGTCACTGTACCCTCCCCCGCGTGGTCACTGTGTCCTCCCCCGCGTGGTCACTGTACCCTCCCCCGCGTGGTCACTGTACCCTCCCCCGCGTGGTCACTGTACCCTCCCCGCGTGGTCTCTGTGCCCTCCCCCGCATGGTCACTGTGTCCTCCCCCGCGTGGTCACTGTACCCTCCCCCGCGTGGTCACTGTACCCTCCCCGTGTGGTCTCTGTGTCCTCCCCCGCGTGATCACTGTACCCTCCCCCGCGTGGTCACTGTACCCTCACCCGCGTGGTCACTGTACCCTCCCCCGTGTGGTCTCTGTACCCTCCCCGTGTGGTCTCTGTGTCCTCCCCCGCGTGGTCTCTGTGCCCTCCCCCACGTGGTCACTGTACCCTCACCCGCGTGGTCACTGTACCCTCCCCCGCATGGTCTCTGTGTCCTCCCCGTGTGGTCTCTGTGTCCTCCCCCGCGTGGTCACTGTACCCTCCCCGCGTGGTCTCTGTGCCCTCCCCCGCGTGGTCACTGTACCCTCCCCCGCGTGGTCACTGTGTCCTCCCCCGCGTGGTCACTGTACCCTCCCCCGCGTGGTCACTGTACCCTCCCCCGCGTGGTCACTGTACCCTCCCCGCGTGGTCTCTGTGCCCTCCCCCGCATGGTCACTGTGTCCTCCCCCGCGTGGTCACTGTACCCTCCCCCGCGTGGTCACTGTACCCTCCCCGTGTGGTCTCTGTGTCCTCCCCCGCGTGATCACTGTACCCTCCCCCGCGTGGTCACTGTACCCTTACCCGCGTGGTCACTTTACCCTCCCCCGCGTGGTCACTGTACCCTCCCCGTGTGGTCTCTGTGTCCTCCCCTGCGTGGTCACTGTACCCTCCCCCGCGTGGTCACTGTACCCTCACCCGCGTGGTCACTTTACCCTCCCCCGCGTGGTCTCTGTACCCTCCCCCGTGTGGTCTCTTTGCCCTCCCCCACGTGGTCTCTGTGCCCTCCCCCGCGTTGTCACTGTACCCTCCCCCGCGTGGTCTCTCCCCTTAATGTCTGACGTTTATTACTTTCATTTTGCATCTAATTGAACTGTTTCTTTGAGTCCCTGCTCTGTCGCGGCTCACGTGGCTCTGCATGGTAAACAGCTGATGAAGGACTTCATGGTGATTTATCTCGGCTCATCAAACGCTAACAGAGTCGGGTCACTTCCATAACACCGTCACTAACGCTGAGGAGAGAGTCTGCTGCACATAAACTGATAAACTCATGGAAGTGATTTAAAAAAAAAAAGGGGTGATAATATTATAAACAAAGGGAAACAAGGTGAATTTAGCGATCACAACGAAAACGGCCAAGACACCTATTGAGCCCAGAAAATGGATGTTACTAAGGGCTGTAAATATAATAAGCCTGTCTCTAAAATGGACAACATTGTTAGGAGATTTAAACTATACAGCGATTCTGCACTGCGGTCACTCAGCCACCTCTCGAGTTTGTTTTTTCAAATCAGCTGCTCTTCATTATTCCTGCTATATTTGACGAGTGAAACAAATATGTGTTACCACAAGTTCTTAAGGAAACTGACTCTGTTGGACTCGGTTCTAGTTTGACTTCTACCAGAAATAAAATGAAGTACTTTCGCTTTGTACTTTGTGAGTAATCCTCTGTCAGAGCCCCATGCTGAGAACAAAATCAAGCCTCTTCTGCTCAGCTTGATGAGGGAATTCCTTTTTGTTGCCATTAGTTCTTCGTGAGATCGATCCTGTTGGACTCAGTACGAGTGAAACTAACCCCACAAGTACTATGAAGTACTTACTGTGTACTTTTCCAGTAATCCTCTGTCAATGTCCCTTCCTGAGTACAATAATGTTTCTCTCTTATTTTGAATAAGCGTTAAAACACCTTTCTTCATGAGACTCATATTGTTGGACAGAGTATTTTAAGAGGATGCACACTGACACACTCTGTCACTCTTGTTGGCCTCTTGATGTTGCTGCTGTCTTTTAATATATGATTATTTCTCAGCCGCTAGTTCGTCACAGATTTTTCAGTCTCATCAGCCTCATCCTTCCATCAGTCTGAGTGACCGCAGTGCAGAATCGCTGTTGGGTTTAAATCTCCTTAGTAACAATGTTGTCCATTTCACCCAGAGGCTTATTATATTTACAGCCCTTAGTAACATCCATTTTCTGGGCTCAATATGTGTCTTTGCCGTTTCCGTTGTGATCACTAAATTCCCCTTGTTTATAATAATCACCGGTCCTTCAGCGGGATACTGCAGTGATTCAAAGTGTTATTTTAGCAAACAAGTGCTTTTGCTTAGAAATCACTTCCGTGAGTTTCGCCCCGCCCCTCGCTCCAAGGACCATTTGACCATTTAGTAAGGTAAAAAGCAAAAAGCAAAAAGGCCTCTCAGACGCTCTTCCGTTTACGTGTTTAATAAAGAAAAACAATTGGACGGTAGATACACGGATTAAAAACACTCAGGTGCAGTCCAATCAAAGGTTGCTTTAGCATGGTAAGCATAAACAAAGCTATCAATAACTGTAGAACATATTAACAACTGATTCAGGCCTTGAATGGGTTCAGGGACACTAACCTGTACAGCAGAAATAAAGCATTCTGGGTAACTTCGTGGATTAAACCCAAACGAGAGAGTCTGTATAAATGTTTTCCAAAAAGCACCAGAGTGTTTAATATTCTCTGAACACAACAGAGGTTTCTAGAGACCTTTGAATCATTGTAGCAGCATCAAACATTGATTAACTGGTCTGACTGAGTGTAAACTGGAGTAGAGAAGAGGGAAAGGTTGTAAAAACCTGTAATGAGAAAAACTCTCCAGTGGCCTGAATGTGTTGGGAGTAACATCTGTGAATAATGAGTTATCTCGGCCTGGAGGAGCATCTCCTGCTCACACTGATAACACACTGCTAACACACTGATAACACACTGCTAACACACTGCTAACACACTGCTAACACAATGCTAACACACTGCTAAGATTGGACGGTATACAGATACGTCCATCAGGTTCTCGATACCCATCCCTAGTGATAACACTCTGATAACACGGAGAGAACACACACTAAAGAGCATCACATGAACACACACAGCAGCACAGTTGTAATAGCAGCAGACTGACGGAGAGACCCCTCTCCACTCTCTCTGATGCTCACAGAACACAATTATCTGCAGAGAGGAGGGGGAGACGCTAACGAGACGCTAAAAACACGCTAACGAGACGCTAAACAGCAGAATAATGCAGCGAGAGAAAGCTCCTTGTCACCAACGATTTACTGAGAGAAGAGGGAAACGCTCAGTGTAATAATAATAATAATAATAATAATAATAATGGATTACATTCTTTTATTCAGGGCGCTTTTACAGGTGCTCAAAGTGCTTTACAATGACATATTACACATATCAGACGTGTAAATGTCATTACTGTGGACATTACCCACAGGAGCAAATGCGGGTGCCCAAGGACACAACGGCCTGACGCAGTGGCAGGTTTCGAATTGGAGTTCTCCAATGCCCCTTGATCTGATGATTAGCGCTCTAACCACTGCGCCAAAACCACCCAGTGTAATGACCTGAGAGGAGCTGAGAACACGTTAGCATGTGAACACAGATACGTTAGCATGAACACAGATACGTTAGCATGTGAACACAGATACGTTAGCATGAACACAGATACGTTAGCATGTGAACACAGATACGTTAGCATGAAAACAGATACGTTAGCATGTGAACACAGATACGTTAGCATGAAAACAGATACGTTAGCATGTGAACACAGATACGTTAGCATGTGAACACAGATACGTTAGCATGAAAACAGATACGTTAGCATGTGAACACAGATACGTTAGCATGTGAACACAGATACGTTAGGATGTGAACACAGATACGTTAGCATGAACACAGATACGTTAGCATGTGAACACAGATACGTTAGCATGTGAACACAGATACGTTAGGATGTGAACAGATACGTTAGCATGTGAACACAGATACGTTAGCATGTGAACACAGATACGTTAGCATGAACACAGATACGTTAGCATGAAAACAGATACGTTAGCATGTGAACACAGATACGTTAGCATGTGAACACAGATACGTTAGCATGAAAACAGATACGTTAGCATGTGAACATAGATACATTAGCATGTGAACACAGATACGTTAGGATGTGAACAGATACGTTAGCATGTGAACATAGATACGTTAGCATGTGAACACAGATACGTTAGGATGTGAACAGATACGTTAGCATGTGAACACAGATACGTTAGCATGTGAACACAGATACGTTAGCATGTGAACATAGATACGTTAGCATGTGAACACAGATACGTTAGCATGTGAGCACAGATACGTTAGCATGAAAACAGATACGTTAGCATGTGAACATAGATACGTTAGCATGTGAACACAGATACGTTAGGATGTGAACAGATACGTTAGCATGTGAACACAGATACGTTAGCATGTGAACACAGATACGTTAGCATGAACACAGATACGTTAGCATGTGAACACAGATACGTTAGCATGAACACAGATACGTTAGCATGAACACAGATACGTTAGCATGTGAACACAGATACGTTAGCATGTGAACACAGATACGTTAGCATGAACACAGATACGTTAGCATGAACACAGATACGTTAGCATGAACACAGATACGTTAGCATGGGAACAAAGATACGTTAGGATGTGAACAGATACGTTAGCATGTGAACACAGATACGTTAGCATGAACACAGATACGTTAGCATGTGAACACAGATACGTTAGCATGTGAACACAGATACGTTACCATGTGAACACAGATACGTTAGCATGTGAACACAGATACGTTAGCATGAACACAGATACGTTAGCATGTGAACACAGATACGTTACCATGTGAACACAGATACGTTAGCATGAACACAGATACGTTAGCAGGTGAACACAGATACGTTAGCATGAACACAGATACGTTAGCATGAACACAGATACGTTAGCATGAACACAGATACGTTAGCATGTGAACACAGATATGTTAGCATGAAAACAGATACGTTAGCATGTGAACACAGATACGTTAGCATGAACACAGATACGTTAGCATGAACACAGATGGAGCCTGTGCCGCGCCACAATAATTGCGCTGCATAAGCGCATAGGTACGCCACATTTTCGGCTCAGTTCAGGCACCCTCCCTAAGATGAGGCCCCCTCCCTAAGATGAGGCCCCCTCCCTAAGATGAGGCCCCCTCCGCAAGGTGAGGCCCCACGCAGTCGCATGATCGGCCTGCAGGGAGGGACGGCGCTTTCAAAAAAGAAAAAGTTAGACAGCGAAAACAAAGCATTTAATGACATGTTCTCTGACTGGACCTCTTTGAAATGAAATTGAATAGCCCTGCATTATAGCAACAACAACAACAATAATAATAATAATAACAGCAATAATAATTGTGAGGGCGGGCTCGGCTGTTCTCATGTCCTCTGAGGGGGGGCTCACCTTCCCACACTTTGAAAACCCCTGCTCTAATGAATAAGTTAGCATGAAGGCGTGTGAGACACATGCTGTATATTTGATTCAAGCTTTCTGTAGAAAGCTCCGTGTGGGATTCCTCCAGAGACTCAGAGCGGCTGCTCGGATAGCTCATGTGAGCAGGCTTTTTAAAGGAGCTTTAGTTTCAAAATCACGTTTCTGTTTTGATGTCGCGCCGGAGGCTTTGGAGACATTGTTATCTGATGCAGATTGTCACGGGCTGTCAGTGGATCCTTTCTGCAGCTGGAAGCAGTTCATCTTTCATAACAAACACCAACCATCAGGAAGAAAAGGACCCATGAACAATACCCGGAAATCTGCCTGAAGTATATTGTAAAATGTCTCTTAGCCCTCGTGTTTACTATTTATAGAATACAATTCAGCTATATTTATAAAGCACTTTAAAACCTGACCAAAGTGCTGTACAGTCAAACAAACAAACAAACAAACAAACAAACAAACACACATACAAACAAACAAACAAACAAACACACATACAAAGCAATAAAAGCAGCAATCTAAAAGATGTCAATACGCTAAGGAGAAGAGCAGGATTTATAAAGAATTTAGTATAAATGATCACCCAAATCTGAGTCACCCCAATGAAGGCAACTTTATTCCAACTTATTACCACAAGTGATACTCTTCTTTTTGAATTGTATGGTCAATAGACTTCACACACTTTTACACAAAATCAAACCTCAGTTCTGAGTAAAATAATTATCCAAAAACGCTATAAATTTGAATAAAATACAAAATCTAATGAAAGAGATCAGGATTCATTTCTTGTTGTTTGATTATACAAACTAACAACAACAAACCTTCATCCCAACACGCAGACGTTTGGGAGCGGAGGCCAACAGGAAGGGTTAGGGTCTACTCACTGAGCCTGTGAGCGTGAGATGTTTCAGATCTCTGAGGGTCTCCAGCAGCTACAGAGACTCGTCTCCAGTCAGAGGAGTCTGCAGAGCTTCTATGAGCTTGTATCTGATATATTAAACCCACCCTCAGTCGGCTCAGCACCCACCCTCAGTCGGCTCAGCACCCACCCTCAGTCGGCTCAGCACCCACCCTCAGTCGGCTCAGCACCCACCCTCAGTCGGCTCAGCACCCACCCTCAGCACCCACCCTCAGCACCCACCCTCAGTCGGCTCAGCACCCACCCTCAGTCGGCTCAGCTCCCACCCTCAGTCCGCTCAGCACCCACCCTCAGTCGGCTCAGCTCCCACCCTCAGTCGGCTCAGCACCCACCCTCAGTCCGCTCAGCACCCACCCTCAGTCGGCTCAGCTCCCACCCTCAGTCCGCTCAGCACCCACCCTCAGTCGGCTCAGCTCCCACCCTCAGTCGGCTCAGCACCCACCCTCAGTCGGCTCAGCACCCACCCTCAGTCGGCTCAGCACCCACCCTCAGTCGGCTCAGCCCCCACCCTCAGCTCCCACCCTCAGTCGGCTCAGCACCCACCCTCAGTCGGCTCAGCACCCACCCTCAGTCGGCTCAGCACCCACCCTCAGTCGGCTCAGCACCCACCCTCAGCTCCCACCCTCAGTCGGCTCAGCACCCACCCTCAGTCGGCTCAGCACCCACCCTCAGTCGGCTCAGCACCCACCCTCAGTCGGCTCAGCACCCACCCTCAGCACCCACCCTCAGTCGGCTCAGCACCAAACTGAGTGTGTCTCTACGTTCATATAGAAAGCATGTAGAGGTGAATGTATTAATGAAGCCTGTGACCTTAAAAACATGAGGATGATGATACGACAGGATTCACAGAGACGCTGAGAGTTTCATATTTAGATTAACAGATTCTGTTTAAAGGGTTTCTATTGGATAAAGGAATCAAGTGTGCGACAATACACATTCATTCAAGCTATTTGGAATACGTGTGTGTGTGTGTGTGTGTTTCTGTGTGTGTGTGTGTGTGTGTGTGTGTGTGTGTGTGTGTGTGTGTGTGTGTGTGTGTGTGTGTGTGTATGTGTGTGTGTGTGTGTGTGTGTAAACACAGAGTTATATAAGCACTCAGCTCGTGGTAACCCTAAGGTCTGTGTGTGTGTGACTCACCCCCCTTTAACAATAAATTGGATCTGAAGGATTTACGGTTACAGCGACACTGAGCTAATGGGAACCTTTAAAATGAGATTGCCTTTGGGTGGGGGGGCATGCCCCAGGGCCCTAGCTTTTCACCCCCCCCCCCACACACACACACAGAAACACACACACACATACACACACACACACACACACACACACACACACACACACACACACACACACACACACACACACACACACACACACACACACACAGAAACACACACACAGACACACACACACACACACACACAAACACACACACACACACACACACACACAGAAACACACACACACACACACACACACACACACACACACACATACACACACACACACACACACACACACACACACACACACACACACACACACACACACACACAGAAACACACACACACACACACACACACACACACACACACACACACACACACACACACACACACACACACACACACACACACACACACACACACACACACACAGACAGAAACACACACACACACACACACACACACACACACACACACACACACACACACACACACACACACACACACACACACACACACACACACACACACACACACACACACACACACACACACACACACACACACACACACACATACACACACACACATACTAGCAACACTTGGATGTGTTCCCTCTCCTCAGCTGGATTAAGACCATCGGTCTCACTGTGTGTGTGTGTGTGTGTGTGTGTGTGTGTGTAAATATGTAGCATGAGTCAGAGCACCGCGCGGTCACTGAGAACACGAGGAGACGCTTAGACTCTGGAAACATTACAGATATGAATAACTGCAGAGGAATCAGTAGTGAGGGAGGAGGGATCAGATCAGGATCAGATCAGATCAGGATCAGGATCAGATCAGGATCAGATCAGGATCAGGATCAGATAAGATCAGATCAGGATCAGATCAGGATCAGGATCAGATCAGGATCAGGATCAGATCAGGATCAGATCAGGATCAGATCAGATCAGATCAGACCAGGATCAGATCAGGATCAGATCGGATCAGATCAGATCAGATTAGGATCAGGATCAGATCAGATCAGGATCAGATCAGGATCAGATCAGATCAGGATCAGAACAGGATCAGATCAGGATCAGATCAGATCAGGATCAGATCAGGATCAGATCAGATCAGGATCAGATCAGATCAGGATCAGACCAGGATCAGATCAGGATCAGATCAGATCAGGATCGGATCAGATCAGAATCAGATCAGGATCAGATCAGATCAGGATCAGATCAGATCAGAATCAGATCAGGATCAGATCAGATCAGGATCAGATCAGGATCAGATCAGATCAGGATCAGGATCAGATCAGATCAGGACCAGTTTTTATTCAACACAAAGTGACGTTCACTGCTTAGTAAATCTAGCAAGATAATTCCTTTCATCCTGTTTTTGTATTTTTCTTTGTTTTTATTCTCTGTCAAAGCGTCTTTGAGTTTTTAGAAAAGCGCTATATAAGTCTCATGTGTTATTATTATTATTATCATAAATCTTTTGCACTTAAATCATTTGCAAAGTTAGGTCACCTTGATGTCAAAGCCTTCCTCTTCACTAAAGGGGATGTGGTGATGTGTCTCCACTTAGTATACGTTGATGTACAAGAGGCAACATGTTCCACTGACTGTCACGACGTGTGACTGATACTGAATTCACAGCGCCATCGTTCTCTCTTCGTGTCACCGTATCTCTTTGTGAGAGCTGCTGAGTCTGCGTGTTAATGACTTCAGATAAAGTGTCTCGTGAGAAATGAACTCACGTCAGTCTGAGGCAGAGGAGCAGGAAGTGAGTCAGACTGAAGAGGAAGCAGAGGTGGCTTCTCAGCTTCATGAAGCCTCTGTGATCACATCTGCTCCTAAAGAGCACAATGAAGCTCACACAGATTCAGAGTGTGTGTTTAGATTATAACACGTGTGTGTTGCTCTAACCTGAGGTTCACACACTCTGCACTGAAGCTCTCACCTTACTACAGTTTAAGACTTTCTTCCTCTAAAGATAAAGCAGTACATGTTCTGTTCTTATACATCCCTTGATCAGGTCTCCACGACCCCTCAAAGCGCTTTACATACTACAACATAGAAATAGAAATAAACCAGCTTTAAGAGACTAAGACAAACACACACGACCGAGAAGATAGACAGTGTATAATCTGTCTGACAAATAGAAACACCAATGTTTCTAAAAGACAGAAAACATTTGAACTTCTTTTCATAAAAAAGGCTAAAAAATAAATAATTGTAGAAATATGAAACAGGCTAAAGATAATTTATCTCTAACTTGATTAAATATTGGTTTTAACTTTAAATCATAAAGCTGATGATGAATCCTACACACAACCCTTTCATTTATTATTCCATGCAACACTGAAACTCACATTTTAAACTGATGTAATTAGGTTTCACTTTTAATACGGCTGTGTCACGGACGAGAAGGGAATCAAAATGCAACACACGGGAGACCAGGGAAAGTCGGTAACCAGCTTTATTAAAACTTGTTTCCACAGAATAGTTCTGGTGTGCCCCTTTAAACTGTGGGGTTTTCTATGGAAGGTTTTCCTTGTACGATGTGAGGGTCTAAGGACAGAGGGTCTAAGGACAGAGGGTCTAAGGACAGAGGGTCTAAAGACAGAGGGTGTCGTATTGTCATACTGATATTCTGTACACACTGTGAAGACCACTGAGACAAACGTAACATTTGTGATATTGGGCTATATAAATAAACATTGATTGATTGTGTAAGGCAAACCGGTAGACAGTAGGCAAAGGGCTGTCGGGGACAGGCGAGGTCGGAACCGGGAGAGCAATCTGGAAGGTAATGCAGGACAGAAGTGCATGCTGCGAAGTACGATCTGGCACTGAGGTGAGAGTGAAGGGGGCCTATATACTAGTGGAGCTGATGGGTGTAACAGAGTGTGTGAGAGAGACAGGGTGTGACTACCAGGTGACTACAGGTGACTACAGGTGACTACCAGGTGACTACAGGTGACTACAGGTGACTACCAGGTGACTACAGGTGGCTACCAGGTGACTACAGGTGACTACCAGGTGACTACCAGGTGACTACCAGGTGACTGCAGGTGACTACAGGTGGCTACCAGGTGACTACAGGTGACTACCAGGTGACTACAGGTGACTACAGGGGACTACCAGGTGACTACAGGTGGCTACCAGGTGACTACAGGTGACTACAGGTGACTACCAGGTGACTACAGGTGACTAAAGGTGACTAAAGGTGACTACAGGTGACTACAGGTGACTACAGGTGACTACCAGGTGACTACAGGTGACTACAGGTGACTACCAGGTGACTACAGGTGACTACAGGTGACTACAGGTGACTACCAGGTGACTACCAGGTGACTACAGGTGACTACAGGTGACTACAGGTGACTACCAGGTGACTACAGGTGACTACCAGGTGTCTACAGGTGACTACAGGTGACTACAGGTGACTACCAGGTGACTACAGGTGACTACCAGGTGACTACAGGTGACTACAGGTGACTACAGGTGACTACAGGTGACTACAGGTGACTACAGGAGACTACCAGGTGACTACAGGAGACTACCAGGTGACTACAGGTGACTACAGGAGACTACCAGGTGACTACAGGTGACTACAGGTGACTACCAGGTGACTACAGGTGACTACCAGGTGACTACAGGAGACTACCAGGTCACTACAGGTGACTACAGGAGACTACCAGGTGACTACCAGGTGACTACAGGAGACTACCAGGTGACTACAGGTGACTAAAGGTGACTACAGGTGACTAACAGGTGACTACAGGTGACTACAGGTGACTACCAGGTGACTACAGGTGACTACAGGTGACTAAAGGTGACTACAGGTGACTACAGGTGACTACCAGGTGACTACAGGTGACTACAGGTGACTACAGGAGACTACCAGGTGACTACAGGTGACTACAGGTGACTACAGGTGACTACCAGGTGACTACAGGGGACTACCAGGTGACTACAGGTGACTACCAGGTGACTACAGGTGACTACCAGGTGACTACCAGGTGACTACAGGTGACTACAGGTGACTACCAGGTGACTGCAGGTGACTACAGGTGGCTACCAGGTGACTACAGGTGACTACCAGGTGACTACAGGTGACTACAGTGAACTACCAGGTGACTACAGGTGGCTACCAGGTGACTACAGGTGACTACAGGTGACTACCAGGTGACTACAGGTGACTAAAGGTGACTAAAGGTGACTACAGGTGACTACAGGTGACTACAGGTGACTACCAGGTGACTACAGGTGACTACAGGTGACTACAGGTGACTACCAGGTGACTACAGGTGACTACAGGTGACTACAGGTGACTACAGGTGACTACCAGGTGACTACAGGTGACTACAGGTGACTACCAGGTGACTACCAGGTGACTACAGGTGACTACAGGTGACTACCAGGTGACTGCAGGTGACTACAGGTGGCTACCAGGTGACTACAGGTGACTACCAGGTGACTACAGGTGACTACAGTGAACTACCAGGTGACTACAGGTGGCTACCAGGTGACTACAGGTGACTACAGGTGACTACCAGGTGACTACAGGTGACTAAAGGTGACTAAAGGTGACTACAGGTGACTACAGGTGACTACAGGTGACTACCAGGTGACTACAGGTGACTACAGGTGACTACAGGTGACTACCAGGTGACTACAGGTGACTACAGGTGACTACCAGGTGACTACAGGTGACTACAGGTGACTACAGGTGACTACCAGGTGACTACAGGTGACTACAGGTGACTACAGGTGACTACAGGTGACTACAGGAGACTACCAGGTGACTGAAGGAGACTACCAGGTGACTACAGGTGACTACAGGAGACTACCAGGTGACTACAGGTGACTACAGGTGACTACAGGTGACTACCAGGTGACTACAGGTGACTACCAGGTGACTACAGGAGACTACCAGGTGACTACAGGTGACTACAGGAGACTACCAGGTGACTACCAGGTGACTACAGGTGACTAAAGGTGACTACAGGTGACTAACAGGTGACTACAGGTGACTACCAGGTGACTACAGGTGACTACAGGTGACTAAAGGTGACTACAGGTGACTACAGGTGACTACCAGGTGACTACAGGTGACTACAGGTGACTACAGGAGACTACCAGGTGACTACCTGGTGACTTACAGGTGACTACCAGGTGACTACCAGGTAACTACCAGGTGACTACAGGAGACTACCAGGTGACTACCAGGTGACTACAGGGGACTACCAGGTGACTACCAGGTGACTATCAGGTGACTACCAGGTGACTTACAGGTGACTACCAGGTGACTACCAGGTGACTACCAGGTGACTACAGGTGACTACCAGGTGACTACCAGGTGACTACAGGGGACTACCAGGTAACTACAGGTGACTACCAGGTAACTAGAGGTGACTACCAGGTGACTACCAGGTGACTACAGGGGACTACCAGGTGACTACAGGGGACTACCAGGTGACTACCAGGTGACTACAGGGGACTAGCAGGTGACTACAGGGGACTAGCAGGTGACTACAGGTGACTACAGGTGACTACAGGGGACTACCAGGTGACTACCAGGTGACTACAGGGGACTAGCAGG
This sequence comes from Notothenia rossii, assembly GCF_949606895.1. Lineage (NCBI taxonomy): Eukaryota > Metazoa > Chordata > Actinopteri > Perciformes > Nototheniidae > Notothenia > Notothenia rossii. Next base: position 502,118 of record NC_136902.1, read on the forward strand.
TGACTACAGGTGACTACCAGGTAACTACAGGTGACTACCAGGTAACTACAGGTGACTACAGGTGACTACCAGGTAACTACAGGTAACTACAGGTGACTAACAGGTGACTACAGGTGACTACAGGTGACTACCAGGTGACTACAGGTGACTACAGGTGACTAAAGGTGACTACAGGTGACTACAGGTGACTAAAGGTGACTACAGGTGACTAACAGGTGACTACAGGTGACTACAGGTGACTACAGGTGACTACAGGTGACTACCAGGTGACTACAGGTGACTACCAGGTGACTACAGGAGACTACCAGGTGACTACAGGTGACTACAGGAGACTACCAGGTGACTACCAGGTGACTACAGGAGACTACCAGGTGACTACAGGTGACTAAAGGTGACTACAGGTGACTAACAGGTGATACAGGTGACTACAGGTGACTACCAGGTGACTACAGGTGACTACAGGTGACTAAAGGTGACTACAGGTGACTACAGGTGACTACCAGGTGACTACAGGTGACTACAGGTGACTACAGGAGACTACCAGGTGACTACCTGGTGACTTACAGGTGACTACCAGGTGACTACCAGGTGACTACCAGGTGACTACAGGAGACTACCAGGTGACTACCAGGTGACTACAGGGGACTACCAGGTGACTACCAGGTGACTATCAGGTGACTACCAGGTGACTTACAGGTGACTACCAGGTGACTACCAGGTGACTACCAGGTGACTACAGGTGACTACCAGGTGACTACCAGGTGACTACAGGGGACTACCAGGTAACTACAGGTGACTACCAGGTGACTACCAGGTGACTACCAGGTGACTACCAGGTGACTACAGGTGACTACAGGGGACTACAGGAGACTACCAGGTGACTACCTGGTGACTTACAGGTGACTACCAGGTGACTACCAGGTGACTACCAGGTGACTACAGGAGACTACCAGGTGACTACAGGGGACTACCAGGTGACTACCAGGTGACTATCAGGTGACTACCAGGTGACTTACAGGTGACTACCAGGTGACTACCAGGTGACTACCAGGTGACTACAGGTGACTACCAGGTGACTACCAGGTGACTACAGGGGACTACCAGGTAACTACAGGTGACTACCAGGTGACTACCAGGTGACTACCAGGTGACTACCAGGTGACTACCAGGTGACTACAGGGGACTACCAGGTAACTACAGGTGACTACCAGGTGACTACCAGGTGACTACCAGGTGACTACAGGTGACTACCAGGTGACTACCAGGTGACTACAGGGGACTACCAGGTAACTACAGGTGACTACCAGGTGACTACCAGGTAACTACAGGTGACTACCAGGTAACTACAGGTGACTACCAGGTGACTACCAGGTGACTACCAGGTGACTACCAGGTGACTACCAGGTGACTACAGGTGACTACAGGTGACTACAGGTGACTACCAGGTAACTACAGGTGACTACCAGGTAACTACAGGTGACTACAGGGGACTACCAGGTGACTACCAGGTGACTACAGGGGACTAGCAGGTGACTACAGGTGACTACCAGGTAACTACAGGTGACTACCAGGTAACTACAGGTGACTACAGGTGACTACCAGGTAACTACAGGTAACTACAGGTGACTACCAGATAACTACAGGTGACTACAGTTGACTACCAGGTAACTACAGGTGACTACCAGGTGACTACAGGTGACTACCAGATAACTACAGGTGACTACAGGTGACTACCAGGTAACTACAGGTGACTACCAGGTAACTACAGGTGACTACCAGGTGACTACAGGTGACTACCAGGTAACTACAGGTGACTTCCAGGTGACTACAGGTAACTACAGGTGACTACCAGGTGACTACAGGTGACTACCAGGTAACTACAGGTGACTACCAGGTGACTACAGGTGACTACCAGATAACTACAGGTGACTGAGGTGACTGAGAAATGCTAATGCAGAAAATAGATGAGTGAGGGAGCAGACTGTGACAGGCTGCATATACATATATTTAAATAATGTGTTTCTCTTGTAAATGGACTGTTCTTATATATCTCTTTATCAGGTCTCCACGACCCCTCAGAGCGCTGGGATCTAACCAACAACCGCCCTCCCCCCCAGCCACAGTCTTTACGGTAAAAGCTGTTTAACCATAAAAGCAACTGAAGTTTTGACAATTGAAACCATTGCATCCAATCCTGTGTATCCATTCCTAAACTCCAAGCTGCTTCTTCTTTCTTCTGAACATGTGCATTTCACGGCGAACCTGAACGGTTTTTAAAGATCATTTCTAGATTAAAGAAGAAGAAAATAGTCAGGAAACAACAAATTAAAACAGTATAAATGCATTAAATGATTTAATTACATCAACATCTTAATTGATGCTAATTGCTTCAAAGCTTCGGAGTCTGAAGGTGGTTGGTTCAAATCCCCTCCAGGCCTTTTAACAAAAGCTCCTTTAAGCCGTCAGCCTTCAGAGGCCCTCACACCATGAAGATGATCCACTAAGAACACACGTTGACAGGATCATCAGAGACACACTTCACTCCCTCTCTCTGCCTTCAGAGGAAAAGCACGAGGCGGAGGATCAGCTTTTATGGAATCTACAAAGAACTCGAGTCACGCTTTATTGGCAACAGCTGAAAAAACAAGAATCCATGAACAGGCACGAGGCAGCATCCAAACAAAGGTGACTGTGACCAACATGAAGGGAGACATGATGAACCAACACCGAACACAGGAAGAGACTAAATCAGGGAGGGGTAATCACAAGAAGCAGCCGGGCAGGGGAGGAGAAACACAATGGCAACAGGTGAACACAATCAGACAATCAGACACACCAGGGACCCTAAGGACACTAAGGACACTAAGGACAGGAGGAAGACACAGGGAGAACAGAACAGTAAAACAAAACCATGACAGGACAGACCAAACTAAACCGTGACATAAAAC
>NC_136902.1:512565-514052 GCF_949606895.1 Notothenia rossii
TGCTGCGTCATGACGACATTACTAAAATGTGGGCGGGCTTTAGCCCCACGGGCCAATCAGAAACGTTGCTGTCAGAAACAGTGAGACGTGTTCTGGAAGTAATATGGTCTGTGTTTACATTAGCATGCTAACACTCAGAGCTAACCTGTGCTGGAGAGAGTCTTTGTGAAGAACAGCTGGAAGAGAGGGGGGAGGGGGCTACAAGGATCTGTTTGGGGTTTGGAGCAGGACACTTCAGAGACATGTCCTTAGTAACAGCTGGAAGAGAGGGGGGGGGGCTACAAGGATCTGTTTGGGGTTTGGAGCAGGACACTTCAGAGACATGTCCTTAGTAACAGCTGGAAGAGAGGGGGGGGGGCTACAAGGATTGTTTGGGGTTTTGAGCAGGACACTTCAGAGACATGTCCTTAGTAACAGCTGGAAGAGAGGGGGGGGGCTACAAGGATCTGTTTGGGGTTAGGAGCAGGACACTTCAGAGACATGTCCTTAGTAACAGCTGGAAGAGAGGGGGGGGGGCTACAAGGATCTGTTTGGGGTTTTGAGCAGGACACTTCAGAGACATGTCCTTAGTAACAGCTGGAAGAGAGGGGGGGGGGGGCTACAAGGATCTGTTTGGGGTTTGGAGCAGGACACTTCAGAGACATGTCCTTAGTAACAGCTGGAAGAGAGGGGGGGGGCTACAAGGATCTGTTTGGGGTTTGGAGCAGGACACTTCAGAGACATGTCCTTAGTAACAGCTGGAAGAGAGGGGGGGGGGCTACAAGGATCTGTTTGGGGTTTTGAGCAGGACACTTCAGAGACATGTCCTTAGTAACAGCTGGAAGAGAGGGGGGGGGCTACAAGGATCTGTTTGGGGTTAGGAGCAGGACACTTCAGAGACATGTCCTTAGTAACAGCTGAAGAGAGGGGGGGGGGCTACAAGGATCTGTTTGGGGTTAGGAGCAGGACACTTCAGAGACATGTCCTTAGTAACAGCTGGAAGAGAGAGGGGGGCTACAAGGATCTGTTTGGGGTTTTGAGCAGGACACTTCAGAGACATGTCCTTAGTAACAGCTGGAAGAGAGGGGGGGGGCTACAAGGATCTGTTTGGGGTTTGGAGCAGGACACTTCAGAGACATGTCCTTAGTAACAGCTGGAAGAGAGAGGGGGGGGGGGGCTACAAGGATCTGTTTGGGGTTTGGAGCAGGACACTTCAGAGACATGTCCTTAGTAACAGCTGGAAGAGAGGGGGGGGGGCTACAAGGATCTGTTTGTGGTTTGGAGCAGGACACTTCAGAGACATGTCCTTAGTAACAGCTGGAAGAGAGGGGGGGGGGCTACAAGGGTCTGTTTGTGGTTTGGAGCAGGACACTTCAGAGACATGTCCTTAGTAACAGCTGGAAGAGAGGGGGGGGGGGCTACAAGGATCTGTTTGTGGTTTGGAGCAGGACACTTCAGAGACATGTCCTTAGTAACAGCTGGAAGAGAGGGGGGGGGGGCTACAAGGG
>NC_136902.1:514252-534686 GCF_949606895.1 Notothenia rossii
GTGCAGCGGCTGTGTCTACTCGCTGGTGCAGCGGTTGTGTCTACTCGCTGGTGCAGCGGCTGTAGTAGCTGAAGATGGTGTTGTCTATCCAGCGGCGGAACTTGGACACGGCCGTGTAGACTCCGGGGTACTGAGCGTCCGCACAGCCGTAGCCCCAGGACACCAGGCCGTAGATCCGGCCCTCGCAGACCAGAGGACCCCCGGAGTCCCCCTGAAACAGAGGGTCACCTTCTTAGTTTTGTGTGTTTAGTTTCCGGTTTTATTTTGAAATTCTGTCAACCTCATGTGACCTCAGGTACCCTCAGATGACCCCTCACCTGGCAGGCGTCCTTCCCCCCGATGCTGAACCCGGCACAGAGCATGTTCTCCGTGATCCTGCCGTTGAACGACTGGCTGCTGTTGCAGGTCAGTGAGGAGACGATGGGCAGCCTGACGGTGCGCAGCGTGGAGGGGATCTGCCCCCCGCTGGGGCTGGTGTACCCCCACCCCGACACCCGGCACATGCTGCCCTCAGAGATGGAGGCACCGTGTCGAGGCAGCAGGGCAATGGACACGAAGCTGTTCAGGAAGACCGGGGCCTTCAGCTGCAGGGGGCAGGACACAGGGACAGGTGGGGTCAAAAGGAGCATAGCTATTGGAGCGGCCAAAATCATATAGAAATAAAACAGATAATAACTTAAAATTACACGGACGCTGAGGCACCAGTCAGTGAATCTGATGATCCAAGTCCAAGTACAATAATCTCTGTTTGTGCATTTTATTCCATCAAATGTCAAATACTAAGAACAGGTTTCCCATGTTTCTTTCCTTTAGTCTTTCCTATGGCTTTCTTGTGGCTTGAATCACGCTGGTAAAAAAACATTTTCCTCCTGGTGCTCTACTCGTCCACCTGTGTCCAATAAATACAATTACTATTATTATTATTGCCCAAACATGCCTTCAAAATGAAAGCATAGAAACTACTTTAATAACAACACTAACTAAGAATACATTTTCTATAAACAATACAAACAGCAAGAACATAAATGTTTAAGTATTAAATAATATAATAAGTCATCAATGATAAGCTAAAGGAGGCTTAATGTTGGGCTGTAAAGGAACTACAGCACGGTCACATGACTTCACGTCACCACCGCTAAGCTAAAGGAGGCTAATGTTGGGCTATAAAGGAACTACAGCACGGTCACATGACTTCACCACCGCTAAGCTAAAGGAGGCTAATGTTGGGCTATAAAGGAACTACAGCACGGTCACGTGACTTCACGTCACCACCGCTAAGCTAAAGGCGGCTAATGTTGGACTATAAAGGAACTACAGCACGGTCACGTGACTTCACGTCACCACCGCTAAGCTAAAGGCGGCTAATGTTGGGCTATAAAGGAACTACAGCACGGTCACGTGACTTCCATCACCACCGCTAAGCTAAAGGAGGCTAATGTTGGGCTATAAAGGAACTACAGCACGGTCACATGACTTCACGTCACCACCGCTAAGCTAAAGGAGGCTAATGTTGGGCTATAAAGGAACTACAGCACGGTCACATGACTTCACCACAGCTAAGCTAAAGGCGGCTAATGTTGGGCTATAAAGGAACTACAGCACGGTCACATGACTTCACGTCACCACCGCTAAGCTAAAGGCGGCTAATGTTGGGCTATAGAGGAACTACAGCACGGTCACATGACTTCACGTCACCACCGCTAAGCTAAAGGAGGCTAATGTTGGGCTATAAAGGAACTACAGCACGGTCACATGACTTCACCACAGCTAAGCTAAAGGCGGCTAATGTTGGGCTATAAAGGAACTACAGCACGGTCACATGACTTCACGTCACCACCGCTAAGCTAAAGGCGGCTAATGTTGGGCTATAGAGGAACTACAGCACGGTCACATGACTTCACGTCACCACCGCTAAGCTAAAGGCGGCTAATGTTGGGCTATAAAGGAACTACAGCTCGGTCACATGACTTCACGTCACCACCGCTAAGCTAAAGGAGGCTAATGTTGGGCTATAAAGGAACTACAGCACGGTCACATGACTTCACGTCACCACCGCTAAGCTAAAGGTGGCTAATGTTGGGCTATAAAGGAACTACAGCACGGTCACATGACTTCACGTCACCACCGCTAAGCTAAAGGTGGCTAATGTTGGGCTATAAAGGAACTACAGCACGGTCACATGATTTCACGTCACCAACGCTAAGCTAAAGGAGGCTAATGTTGGGCTATAAAGGAACTACAGCACGGTCACATGACTTCACGTCAACACCGCTAAGCTAAAGGTGGCTAATGTTGGGCTATAAAGGAACTACAGCACGGTCACATGACTTCACGTCACCACCGCTAAGCTAAAGGTGGCTAATGTTGGGCTATAAAGGAACTACAGCACGGTCACATGACTTCACGTCAACACCGCTAAGCTAAAGGAGGCTAATGTTGGGCTATAAAGGAACTACAGCACGGTCACATGACTTCACGTCACCACCGCTAAGCTAAAGGAGGCTAATGTTGGGCTATAAAGGAACTACAGCGCGGTCACATGACTTCACGTCACCACCGCTAAGCTAAAGGTGGCTAATGTTGGGCTATAAAGGAACTACAGCACGGTCACATGACTTCACGTCACCACTGCTAAGCTAAAGGAGGCTAATGTTGGGCCATGAAGGAACTACAGCACGGTCACATGACTTCACGTCACCACCGCTAAGCTAAAGGAGGCTAATGTTGGGCTATAAAGGAACTACAGCACGGTCACATGACTTCACGTCACCACCGCTAAGCTAAAGGAGGCTAATGTTGGGCTATAAAGGAACTACAGCACGGTCACATGACTTCACGTCACCACCGCTAAGCTAAAGGAGGCTAATGTTGGGCTATAAAGGAACTACAGCACGGTCACATGACTTCACGTCACCACCGCTAAGCTAAAGGCTAATGTTGGGCTATAAAGGAACTACAGCACGGTCACATGACTTCACGTCACCACCGCTAAGCTAAAGGAGGCTAGTGTTGGGTGAGATGACGTTTATTCGTCTCATTTAGACTCGTGTTATCAACCCCCGTTCTTAAATCCATCAGTAGGGTATTTAGTGACGTATTTTAAGTCGGAGAACAAAGCGTTAAGATCTCTAAATCTTGTATCAACCACAGACACGGATAACGACCAGAAACCGCTGAGATGTACCTTGATGAGCATGATGTCGCTGTCTGTGTTGGTGCTGTTGTACCCGGGGTGGGGCACCAGCAGCTGGGGCAGGATCTGCTGCTCTGTGCCTTCATAGATGGCCAGAGAATAATCTCCTGCTACTATCATCATGTTCTTCACCCTGCAGAGACACATAGGTACATTTAGTGCAGGGATAGTACTTTAACGTATGGATTAAAATAAATGAAAAGTGTTGATGGAATCATGTTTCTAGCGTTAGCGCTGAAGCTTCTGAGGACAGAGGGGATCGAGCACCATGACTTTATAGACTGTTTACAACGAGAAGGATGAAAACATGGAAGTGTTTTTATTGGAGCCTGATTCTGTGGCTGTCGTGAAGTAATCCGTCTTCAACTTTAATGTTGACTGTTCATTAAAGGCAAAATGACCTTTCAAAATGACCTTCATTCTTTCCCGTGGCTCATTCTGTAGAGACGAATACGTGTTTAGTGAGAGATTGTATTGAGCTACAGGGCAAGTGTCATCGTAGCTGGGGAGAAGTTAAAGGCAAGAGAGAAAGATAATTGACTCGTCACTCTTGTGTGTTTAAGAAACTGTGATATTCGACTCTTTGCAGACGATACTGTGTTATTCGTAGAAGACATCTCGTGATGGCGTAGACTACAGGCTGATCTTATTGCTGTTGGAATGAGTTTTGATTAAACAAACTTCTACTAAATAAGAAAACCTCTTACTACAGAATGTTTTAATGCATTACATTTGATGTCTGAATCTTTTAAATCACAGTTAGTTCATCGTATTATCTCAAATCATTTCTCACAAATCCCTTGCGGTTTAGTTACCATACTTTAGATATGGTTAGCTAGTTTTAGGTAAATCCATTTCTTTTGATTAATCACAACAAACACAAGACGTCAGATTTCATTAAATATTCCATGTGTATTAACAGCTCATAGATCCACCTTTCAGTCATCGTATATTTCCTGCCGTGGTTTCTATGTATTTATGTGGGGGTCTAAAGACAGAGCGTGTTGTTTCTGTGTTGAAAGACCCCTGAGGTGAATTAGTCATATGTGATATTGGAATGGGAGGAAACGGATCAATGTTTATTGTGATGTTGTTGTTATTGTCTACACACATGCACAGCTCACACAGTGAAGTATAGATGCTGCATCTTTGTCTTGACTTGTTGTTGGAGCCTTTCCGATTGTTCGCTCCCAGAATCTGTTGAGCATGTGAGAATGAAACGTCTGAATGATTGAATCCAGTTCCCTCAGAGCAGATGTTTCTGAGGAACCTGTTGTTCCTGTTATCTGATCCGGGATCAGGAGATACTGTTCCCGCCTGAGCGTTAAAGGAGGAGGAGCAGGGGACTGGGGCCCATCAGGACACAGAGGAGAGCAGGGTACTGGGGCCCATCAGGACACAGAGGAGGGCAGGGTACTGGGGCCCATCAGGACACAGAGGAGAGCAGGGTACTGGGGCCCATCAGGACACAGAGGAGAGCAGGGTACTGGGGCCCATCAGGACACAAAGGAGAGCAGGGTACTGGGGCCCATCAGGACACAGAGGAGAGCAGGGTACTGGGGCCCATCAGGACACAGAGGAGAGCAGGGTACTGGGGCCCATCAGGACACAGAGGAGAGCAGGGTACTGGGGCCCATCAGGACACAGAGGAGAGCAGGGTACTGGGGCCCATCAGGACACAGAGGAGAGCAGGGTACTGGGGCCCATCAGGACACAGAGGAGATCAGGGTACTGGGGCCCATCAGGACACAGAGGAGAGCAGGGCACTGGGGCCCATCAGGACACAAAGGAGAGCAGGGTACTGGGGCCCATCAGGACACAGAGGAGAGCAGGGTACTGGGGCCCATCAGGACACAGAGGAGAGCAGGGTACTGGGGCCCATCAGGACACAAAGGAGAGCAGGGTACTGGGGCCCATCAGGACAGAGAGGAGACCAGGGGACTCTTAAGAGTGATGCACACAGCCTGAGACCAGGGGACACTAAAGAGTGACGCACGCAGCTGGGAAACCAGGGGACACTAAAGAGTGACGCACACAGCTGGAGACCAGGGGACACTAAAGAGTGACACACACAGCTGGAGACCAGGGGACACTAAAGAGTGACGCACGCAGCTGGGAGACCAGGGGACACTAAAGAGTGACGCACACAGCTGGGAAACCAGGGGACACTAAAGAGTGACTCACACAGCTGGAGACCAGGGGACACTAAATAGTGATGCACACAGCTGGAGACCAGGGGACACGAAAGAGTGACGCACACAGCTGGGAAACCAGGGGACACTAAAGAGTGATGCACACAGCTGGAGACCAGGGGACACTAAAGAGTGATGCACACAGCTGGGAGACCAGGGGACACTAGAGAGTGACGCACATAGCTGGGAGACCAGGGGACACTAAAGAGTGACACACACAGCTGGGAGACCAGGGGACACTAAAGAGTGACGCACACAGCCGGGAGACCAGGGGACACTAAAGAGTGATGCACACAGCCGGGAGACCAGGGGACACTAAATAGTGATGCACACAGCTGGAGACCAGGGGACACTAAATAGTGATGCACACAGCTGGGAAACCAGGGGACACTAAAGAGTGATGCAGACAGCTGGAGACCAGGGGACACTAAAGAGTGACGCACACAGCTGGAGACCAGGGGAAACTAAAGAGTGACACACACAGCTGGAGACCAGGGGACACTAAAGAGTGACGCACACAGCTGGAGACCAGGGGACACTAAAGAGTGATGCACACAGCTGGAGACCAGGGGACACTAAAGAGTGACGCACACAGCTGGAGACCAGGGGACACTAAAGAGTGACGCACACAGCTGGAGACAGGGGGACACTAAAGAGTGACGCACACAGCTGGAGACCAGGGGATACTAAAGAGTGATGCACACAGCTGGAGACCAGGGGACACTAAAGAGTGATGCACACAGCTGGAGACCAGGGGACACTAAAGAGTGACGCACACAGCTGGAGACCAGGGGACACTAAAGAGTGACGCACACAGCTGGAGACCAGGGGATACTAAAGAGTGATGCACACAGCTGGAGACCAGGGGACACTAAAGAGTGACGCACACAGCTGGGAGACCAGGGGACACTAAAGAGTGACGCACACAGCTGGAGACCAGGGGACACTAAAGAGTGACACACACAGCTGGGAGACCAGGGGACACTAAAGAGTGACGCACACAGCTGGGAGACCAGGGGACACTAAAGAGTGACGCACACAGCTGGGAGGCCAGGGGACACTAAAGAGTGACGCACACAGCTGGAGACCAGGGGACACTAAAGAGTGTCTTCTCTAAGTGCTGCATGTGTGAAGATGTTTCTTCGTGTGGAACCTTTGTGTTTTGTTTCTGCATCCTGTCTGAAGCTGCTTGTCCTGATGGAGAGACCTGGGACGTTGTGCTCCTGTCGGCCACCGTAGGGTACTGGGTGGATGTAGATGACAGATAATGATTGATTACCCGATGTTGCAGTGAGCGGCGGTGAGGACCCAGTGCTTGTTGATCAGCGCCCCCCCGCACACATGCTGCCTCTGAGTCGTCTGGATGGAAACAATGTAGTTGATCAGGTACGGCACCGGAGCGTAGCCTCCCACGATACGAGCGTTCTGACCTGCAGACACAGGGAATACAGAGAGGAGTCACAGAGGTTTCAAGGTTTCAAGGTTTCAAGGTTCCAAGGTTTCAAGGTTTCAAGGTTTCAAGGTTTCAAAGTTTCAAAGTTTCAACATCAACCAACACAGCCGCTCACAAAGAAACCCTCAGCAGGTCAGTGGAAACCACCAGAGAGGAACAGAGACAGCTTCACCCCACAGGCCATCAGACTGTTAAACGCCTGAACTGTTGAAACAACATCCATAACATTCATAACATTCATAACATTCATAACATTCATCTGCTACTGAGACATTATTTATCTAACATCATATTCCAATAACTTGCATATGGACTCTTATTGCACTATTTCACTTTTTAAAATGATTTTGTATTTACTATTTACCTGCACTATATGTGTCTGTGTATCAGTGTTATTGTGTTGCTCTGTGGGAGGAGCCTGTGAGCTCAGTTTTCCATCGTCATGACTACACTGTAGCTCTGTTCGTATGACTAAATCAAAACCTTGAACCTTGATCCGGAGCGAGGAGACCATCATGATCTGCTCAAGGAACACGAAACCATCCATTGTTAAAGAGGACTCCCTGTGTTTCCTTCAAACGCCCAAAACAATCCCTTCACTCTTTGTATCCAGCACACGCACATGATGCATTACATGAACGCACATCATCTTCGTTTGTGTCTTTTTTAACACATGTGAGCAGACATGTGTGCTCACATGTGTGCTCACATGTGTGCTCACATGTCTGCTCACATGTGTGCTCACATGTCTGCTCACATGTCCTCACATCATTAACGATTACCATTAACCCAGCTTCCCCAAATCTCTTTCTTTTTGGTGTCTATATGCGCCGGGATCCGGAGTCATGGATGATCCTGCGGTCCTGTGTCATGGATTGCGAGTCCTGGATCTTGAGTGGTGGATGGATATCCTCGTGGATTCATCTTCTTATTATACACACATGCTTTTCCAAACATTTGGACTACCTATGTTGTAAATGTATTATCTTTTCAATTTACACACGGCATCTATTGCACGTCTGTCCGTCCTGGGAGAGGGATCCCTCCTCTGTTGCTCTCCCTGAGGTTTCTCCATGTTCCCCTTTAAACTGTGGGGTTTCTCTGGAAGTGTTTCCTTGTACGATGTGAGGGTCTAAGGACAGAGGGTCTGAGGACAGAGGGTCTAAGGACAGAGGGTCTGAGGACAGAGGGTCTAAGGACAGAGGGTCTAAAGACAGAGGGCCTGAGGACAGAGGGTCTAAAGACAGAGGGCCTGAGGACAGAGGGTCTAAAGACAGAGGGTCTAAGGACAGAGGGTCTGAGGACAGAGGGTCTAAGGACAGAGGGTCTGAGGACAGAGGGTCTGAAGACAGAGGGTCTAAGAACAGAGGGTCTGAGGACAGAGGGTCTAAGGACAGAGGGTCTGAGGACAGAGGGTCTAAGAACAGAGGGTCTGAGGACAGAGGGTCTAAGGACAGAGGGTCTAAAGACAGAGGGCCTGAGGACAGAGGGTCTAAAGACAGAGGGTCTAAGGACAGAGGGTCTGAGGACAGAGGGTCTAAGGACAGAGGGTCTGAGGACAGAGGGTCTGAAGACAGAGGGTCTAAGAACAGAGGGTCTGAGGACAGAGGGTCTAAGGACAGAGGGTCTGGGGACAGAGGGTCTAAGGACAGAGGGTCTAAGGACAGAGGGTCTGAGGACAGAGGGTCTAAGGACAGAGGGTCTAAGGACAGAGGGTCTGAGGACAGAGGGTCTAAGGACAGAGGGTCTGAGGACAGAGGGTCTAAGGACAGAGGGTCTAAGGACAGAGGGTCTGAGGACAGAGGGTCTAAGGACAGAGGGTGTCGTATTGTCATACTGATATACTGTGAAGTCCACTGAGACAAATGTTACATTTGTGATATTGGATATATAAATAAACATTGATTGATTGATCGATTGATTGATTGATTGATTGATTGATTGATTGATTGATTGACATCCTTTTTTAAGGCTAAATTGTTTCTTAAAAATACTTATTTTTTAGTATCCTTATGTATTTTGTTTTGATTTTGTATTACCTACTTTGCAACTTATCTTTTTAGAGTGTTTCTGTTGGCACCCCCAGTGTGTGAGATATCAAGGTTCATGAACATGTCTCTGAAGTAGAGCGCTGGATGGATAAGAGTGGACAAAGTGAGAGCCTGTCTGTTAATGGATCCTCAACAGGACCTCATTGAGACTTTAATACCTATTGGATTCCTCATGAGAGAATGAGAGCGTACGTCCAGCTCTGAAAAGTGAATTGAAATGTTAGCTCTAGTGTTATTTTGGCCGTATGCAAATGTCTTTTTAAAATCCGATGAACTCAACCGTCTCCTGTCCCTTTCCGGGGACGTCACCATGAATATGTCCTGATGATGATTTTGGGGTGACGTGTTCCTCTGACACAGTGTTTGACTCCTGAAGAGCAGGGGTGGACATGTGCTCTGTAACGTATTCAACCACCGCACTCATGAGGTTCAGGTACAAAGAGCCGTCAGAGTCCCCTGGCTGCCACGTGGGGGGGGGGGGGGGGGGGGGCTCTGAGGAGATCCATCCTTTCAGAACATGCACATAAATCAGACTCGACAGCAGACAATTATTCAGGTTTCATTTTCAACATCTGACCCAGAAATTAAAAATCAATGCCGGCTGTCCTGATACTGAGCCGGGATATGATTAGCAGCAGGGCTACGTGTCAGGAGCCGTAACTCTAGTACACACACACACACACACACACACACACACACACACACACACACACACACACACACACACACACACACACACACACACACACACACACACACACACACACACACACACACACACACACACACACACACACACACACACACACACACACACACTGAGTCTCCTGGTGTTTGTAATGTGAGCTAAAGTAAATATAACTTCTCTAAGTGCAGATTATTCCCCGTCGTCAGTGTTTTCGCTCGGCCTCAGATGTTATCGGAGTTTCCTTTCACGTTATCTTTGTGGAATAATTGCCGTTGAACAAAAGCGGGCGTTGGCTGCGATCTCTTTGTTTCTTGCATTGTTTCTTCTGGTCCGTTGTTCCTCAGGTTTCAGGTTCTTCTGGTGAAAAGACACACTTTTACTGACCTTTACATTTCAAAAGCTCCTGATCTCACGCAGATATCTTTGACACAGCAGGAGGTTCAACTCTTAACCTGAGTGTTATCATCCCTGGCTGCTAGCTAACTTCCATCATGCTGATACTTCGTGCTTCTTGGTCTCTTTTATTTATTATCCAATCCTACTTTTGTATTCCTCTTCATCATCGTTGTCCCTTTGTTCTTGTTATCGGACAAATGAAGGATTTCTGATCAATGTTACGAGAAAATCTGGACTTTTTAAAACCAAAACAAAGCTTTTCAAACCTTACCGAACGCCAACCTGAATACATCTTCAAAATATCACAAAGATAATCTGCTCATGTTTGGTTTGATCTGCAGCCTTCTGCCCTTCTTCTATTTCTATCAGTGAGATGTCAGATTCCAGTCTGTGGCTCTGAATCACAGCGCGTCTCGGGGAGAGCCTCTGCTGGCCCTTTGACAGATAGAGAGTGAGGATGCTAACACACATTCAGTCCATGTCAGCGTATTAACCAAATCATGACATCATCAGCTCATTGATTTGTGCGTCAACGAAACACAACACGTCATTGATTTTAAAGTGTCCAGCCTTTCCAATCTGGACCTCTGATGCTTCTCTGTTTGATCTCACATCAAACTGAAAGTCTTTGGAGATTTGAACACAACACTTTGGACTCTTTGGACATGATCACTTCCACACTGTGTTTAACGGATCAATTGGCTGCTCATTGTATTGCTCTGTTGGAGGAGAATGTACAAAGGACAATAAAAGCCTTGAATCCTTGAATCCTTGGATCCTTGGATCCTTGAGCTGATCCCCAGAGGCTCTTTAATGTGAATCAGAATATAGTTGTACTCACAGCGGACGGCCAGGGCTTGCAGCAGGACGCAGAGCAGTAGAGATGGCAGGTCCATGTTCAGCAGCAGCTCACCTGAGAGCAGCGCACCTGAGAGCAGCGCACCTGAGAGCAGCTCACCTGAGAGCAGCTCACCTGAGAGCAGCTCACCTGAGTGTGATGCTCAGGTTTCTTATACTTTCCGTCTCCTCTGTCACCTCCTCGTCCTGGACGATGTATAATTGAAGCTCCCGGCGGTCTCACCTTAACACCGTTTTACTGGAAGCCCTCAGAGGTGAAGCACCCATTTATCATTTCCTGATGACATGCACAACCCCCCCCCCACCTTATTCCATCCTTCCTGGTTGATGCGTAACTCTTTAGGGGATGTTTTTGTTGGTGAAAGTTTTGACTCTTTGTGATGCATCCATGATAACAGCCTTGTTTATGCACTGGTACATGTTGAGATGTTTGGCTGTGTGTTTCCAAACTACTGGAAAGAGAACATCCAAAGCCTGATCATTTGTATATTACAGAAGAGGATTAGGGCTACATGCCATTTTCCTTTGAGATCGGACTAAAAGGGAAATCTCTTTTGAGTTCTGGGAATACACTCTTCCCCAAAGTCTTCTTATATTTCACTATATTTTTTAAATATTTGTTTTAATGTTATTACTATTTTTTTCAAATAGTTTTCTATCTGTGTTTTACATTTTTGTTTTATTTGTACTCCACAACACCAAGTCAAATTCCTCGTACGTGCTAACCTATCCGGTAATAATCCTGTTTCTGATTCTAAAGTCAGAATTCTGGGTTTAAACTCAGATCTTGAAAGAAAATCCCTTTTGCTCAGAAGTCAAACACTTTGAGATCTGAGAACACTTTATTAGTGTCTACAGATGTCTCCTAAATTCACCAAAAGTAATCGATGCATCACCAATGGGGTCCCACAAGGCTCCGTCCTGGGTCCCCCTTTTTTCTCCATACGCCAATCAACACGTAAGAATATAAACAAACAGGTACACCGTGGTGATAATCTAGTATCAGTATTCTATGCAAGTGGACAAACTAAGGTTTTGAATAACCCATCAACGTTAATTCATTCATTGTAAAAAACGTATACATTTGCACATTCCCTCGGGCAATAACAAAACATTGATTTGATCAGAGAACTTGTAATACAAAAGATAATGGTGTTAATGTCAGTAATGAAGTGGGGAAGTTTCATGGTGATATTATAAAGGTTCTCTCCACCTGCTGCTTGTGATTGAAGCTCCTATCGATGTGGTCTCTTCAACGAAAGGAGGTCTCTAAACTGATTCCCCCAGGAAGCACTAACGAGGCTTCCCTCTGATTACAGGACTTTATTTGTGGTTTATGTCGAGGTCCAGCCGTCATTAAACATGGATCTGAAAGCTTCTCATGTCCCAGAGTCAGAATCCTGTCTCGCTTACAAAGAGCTTCTTTGTAACACGAGACGAGTGTCTCAGATTGTTTATCAGTGCCAGGAACACTGGCCTCACTTCTCCAAAAATCAACGTTTCCTTTTGAAGATTTCCCTAAAATGCAAGAATATCATCAGCTGATCAACGGGGACTTTCTGTTTTTATAAATATATCTCTTTACTCCAAGTGTTGGGTGTTAACGGAAATACACTAAACTGTTATTGTTTGTATACACATGAGAGAAATGAAGATGAATAAAAGCAGTATTAGCAGTTCATCTCCACTGACTGGGACTCATAAAGGAATCTGATTCTGATTACTGCGTCCTAATGAGATATCATGTATTTGTTAAAATACTAGCATACGAGCATACAGTATGTCACACATCATATGAGGGTCCGAGGCTTCATGCCAATAATTCAGAAACCCTGTTATAAGAAAGTAAAGAGTATTTCCTCTAACCAGCTAAACAGCACACGTGTATTGGTTTAATGTCCACCCAAAATACAAGTAATATAAATACTATTATTTTAAACGTGTGATCAAATATTTATAGTTTTGTTTATTTCTACACTTTAATTTGTGCAATGCCTTGTTTGGGATCAATAAAGTGCCTCTATTTGATCGACATGGAGCTCCTTCTTGTCAGGGAGAAAGCCCATCATGAGACTGAGCGCTCACAAACGATCTGGACTCAGAGGTGCTCTTTAATATGTGTAATGTCTGCAGGGATTGTGACCCAGAGTGTTCAACAAGTAGAAGCTGTGAATAACTGATTGTGGTTTTGAAGAAGCACGATGACACCTCTTTAGACCCCCTCACGTGTTAAAGTGAAATCACGATGACCCCTCTTTAGACCCCCTCACGTGTTAAAGTGAAATCATGATGACACCTCTTTAGACCCCCTCACGTGTTAAAGTGAAATCACGATGACCCCTCTTTAGACCCCCTCACGTGTTAAAGTGAAATCATGATGACACCTCTTTAGACCCCCTCACGTGTTAAAGTGAAATCACGATGACCCCTCTTTAGACCCCCTCACGTGTTAAAGTGAAATCAAGATGACACCTCTTTAGACCCCCTCACGTGTTAAAGTGAAATCATGATGACACCTCTTTAGACCCCCTCACGTGTTAAAGTGAAATCATGATGGCCCCTCTTTAGACCCCCTCACGTGTTAAAGTGAAATCACGATGACCCCTCTTTAGACCCCCTCACGTGTTAAAGTGAAATCACGATGACACCTCTTTAGACCCCCTCACGTGTTAAAGTGAAATCATGATGACACCTCTTTAGACCCCCTCACGTGTTAAAGTGAAATCATGATGACCCCTCTTTAGACCCCCTCACGTGTTAAAGTGAAATCATGATGACCCCTCTTTAGACCCCCTCACGTGTTAAAGTGAAATCACGATGACCCCTCTTTAGACCCCCTCACGTGTTAAAGTGAAATCACGATGACACCTCTTTAGACCCCCTCACGTGTTAAAGTGAAATCATGATGGCCCCTCTTTAGACCCCCTCACGTGTTAAAGTGAAATCACGATGACCCCTCTTTAGACCCCCTCACGTGTTAAAGTGAAATCACGATGACACCTCTTTAGACCCCCTCACGTGTTAAAGTGAAATCATGATGACACCTCTTTAGACCCCCTCACGTGTTAAAGTGAAATCACGATGACCCCTCTTTAGACCCCCTCACGTGTTAAAGTGAAATCATGATGACACCTCTTTAGACCCCCTCACGTGTTAAAGTGAAATCACGATGACACCTCTTTAGACCCCCTCACGTGTTAAAGTGAAATCATGATGACACCTCTTTAGACCCCCTCACGTGTTAAAGTGAAATCACGATGACCCCTCTTTAGACCCCCTCACGTGTTAAAGTGAAATCATGATGACACCTCTTTAGACCCCCTCACGTGTTAAAGTGAAATCATGATGACACCTCTTTAGACCCCCTCACGTGTTAAAGTGAAATCACGATGACACCTCTTTAGACCCCCTCACGTGTTAAAGTGAAATCATGATGACCCCTCTTTAGACCCCCTCACGTGTTAAAGTGAAATCATGATGGCCCCTCTTTAGACCCCCTCACGTGTTAAAGTGAAATCATGATGACCCCTCTTTAGACCCCCTCACGTGTTAAAGTGAAATCATGATGACCCCTCTTTAGACCTCCTCACGTGTTAAAGTGAAATCATGATGACCCCTCTTTAGACCCCCTCACGTGTTAAAGTGAAATCATGATGACCCCTCTTTAGACCCCCTCACGTGTTAAAGTGAAATCATGATGACCCCTCTTTAGACCCCCTCACGTGTTAAAGTGAAATCATGATGACCCCTCTTTAGACCCCCTCACGTGTTAAAGTGAAATCATGATGACCCCTCTTTAGACCCCCTCACGTGTTAAAGTGAAATCATGATGACCCCTCTTTAGACCCCCTCACGTGTTAAAGTGAAATCATGATGACCCCTCTTTAGACCCCCTCACGTGTTAAAGTGAAATCATGATGACCCCTCTTTAGACCCCCTCACGTGTTAAAGTGAAATCATGATGACACCTCTTTAGAACCCCTCACGTGTTAAAGTGAAATCATGATGGCCCCTCTTTAGACCCCCTCACGTGTTAAAGTGAAATCACGATGACCCCTCTTTAGACCCCCTCACGTGTTAAAGTGAAATCATGATGAACCCTCTTTAGACCCCCTCACGTGTTAAAGTGAAATCACGATGGCCCCTCTTTAGACCCCCTCACGTGTTAAAGTGAAATCACGATGACCCCTCTTTAGACCCCCTCACGTGTTAAAGTGAAATCATGATGACCCCTCTTTAGACCCCCTCACGTGTTAAAGTGAAATCATGATGACCCCTCTTTAGACCCCCTCACGTGTTAAAGTGAAATCATGATGACACCTCTTTAGACCCCCTCACGTGTTAAAGTGAAATCATGATGACACCTCTTTAGACCCCCTCACGTGTTAAAGTGAAATCATGATGACCCCTCTTTAGACCCCCTCACGTGTTAAAGTGAAATCATGATGACCCCTCTTTAGACCCCCTCACGTGTTAAAGTGAAATCACGATGACACCTCTTTAGACCCCCTCACGTGTTAAAGTGAAATCATGATGACCCCTCTTTAGACCCCCTCACGTGTTAAAGTGAAATCAAGATGGCCCCTCTTTAGACCCCCTCACGTGTTAAAGTGAAATCACGATGACACCTCTTTAGACCCCCTCACGTGTTAAAGTGAAATCATGATGACACCTCTTTAGACCCCCTCACGTGTTAAAGTGAAATCATGATGGCCCCTCTTTGGACCCCCTCACGTGTTAAAGTGAAATCATGATGACCCCTCTTTAGACCCCCTCACGTGTTAAAGTGAAATCATGATGACCCCTCTTTAGACCCCCTCACGTGTTAAAGTGAAATCATGATGACCCCTCTTTAGACCCCCTCACGTGTTAAAGTGAAATCATGATGACCCCTCTTTAGACCCCCTCACGTGTTAAAGTGAAATCATGATGACACCTCTTTAGACACCCTCACGTGTTAAAGTGAAATCACGATGCCCCCTCTTTAGACCCCCTCACGTGTTAAAGTGAAATCACGATGACCCCTCTTTAGACCCCCTCACGTGTTAAAGTGAAATCACGATGACACCTCTTTAGACCCCCTCACGTGTTAAAGTGAAATCACGATGACACCTCTTTAGACCCCCTCACGTGTTAAAGTGAAATCATGATGACCCCTCTTTAGACCCCCTCACGTGTTAAAGTGAAATCATGATGACACCTCTTTAGACCCCCTCACGTGTTAAAGTGAAATCATGATGACACCTCTTTAGACCCCCTCACGTGTTAAAGTGAAATCATGATGACCCCTCTTTAGACCCCCTCACGTGTTAAAGTGAAATCACGATGACCCCTCTTTAGACCCCCTCACGTGTTAAAGTGAAATCATGATGACACCTCTTTAGACCCCCTCACGTGTTAAAGTGAAATCATGATGACCCCTCTTTAGACCCCCTCACGTGTTAAAGTGAAATCATGATGACCCCTCTTTAGACCCCCTCACGTGTTAAAGTGAAATCATGATGACACCTCTTTAGACCCCCTCACGTGTTAAAGTGAAATCATGATGACACCTCTTTAGACCCCCTCACGTGTTAAAGTGAAATCATGATGACACCTCTTTAGACCCCCTCACGTGTTAAAGTGAAATCATGATGACACCTCTTTAGACCCCCTCACGTGTTAAAGTGAAATCATGATGACCCCTCTTTAGACCCCCACACGTGTTAAAGTGAAATCATGATGACCCCTCTTTAGACCCCCTCACGTGTTAAAGTGAAATCACGATGACACCTCTTTAGACCCCCTCACGTGTTAAAGTGAAATCATGATGACCCCTCTTTAGACCCCCACACGTGTTAAAGTGAAATCATGATGACCCCTCTTTAGACCCCCTCACGTGTTAAAGTGAAATCATGATGGCCCCTCTTTAGACCCCCTCACGTGTTAAAGTGAAATCATGATGACACCTCTTTAGACCCCCTCACGTGTTAAAGTGAAATCATGATGGCCCCTCTTTAGACCCCCTCACGTGTTAAAGTGAAATCACGATGACACCTCTTTAGACCCCCTCACGTGTTAAAGTGAAATCATGATGACACCTCTTTAGACCCCCTCACGTGTTAAAGTGAAATCATGATGACCCCTCTTTAGACCCCCTCACGTGTTAAAGTGAAATCATGATGACACCTCTTTAGACCCCCTCACGTGTTAAAGTGAAATCATGATGACACCTCTTTAGACCCCCTCACGTGTTAAAGTGAAATCATGATGACACCTCTTTAGACCCCCTCACGTGTTAAAGTGAAATCATGATGGCCCCTCTTTAGACCCCCTCACGTGTTAAAGTGAAATCATGATGACCCCTCTTTAGACCCCCTCACGTGTTAAAGTGAAATCATGATGACCCCTCTTTAGACCCCCTCACGTGTTAAAGTGAAATCATGATGACACCTCTTTAGACCCCCTCACGTGTTAAAGTGAAATCATGATGACACCTCTTTAGACCCCCTCACGTGTTAAAGTGAAATCATGATGACACCTCTTTAGACCCCCTCACGTGTTAAAGTGAAATCATGATGACACCTCTTTAGACCCCCTCACGTGTTAAAGTGAAATCATGATGACACCTCTTTAGACCCCCTCACGTGTTAAAGTGAAATCATGATGACACCTCTTTAGACCCCCTCACGTGTTAAAGTGAAATCATGATGACACCTCTTTAGACCCCCTCACGTGTTAAAGTGAAATCATGATGACACCTCTTTAGACCCCCTCACGTGTTAAAGTGAAATCATGATGACCCCTCTTTAGACCCCCTCACGTGTTAAAGTGAAATCACGATGACACCTCTTTAGACCCCCTCACGTGTTAAAGTGAAATCATGATGACCCCTCTTTAGACCCCCTCACGTGTTAAAGTGAAATCACGATGACCCCTCTTTAGACCCCCTCACGTGTTAAAGTGAAATCACGATGACACCTCTTTAGACCCCCTCACGTGTTAAAGTGAAATCATGATGACCCCTCTTTAGACCCCCTCACGTGTTAAAGTGAAATCACGATGACCCCTCTTTAGACCCCCTCACGTGTTAAAGTGAAATCACGATGACACCTCTTTAGACCCCCTCACGTGTTAAAGTGAAATCATGATGACCCCTCTTTAGACCCCCTCACGTGTTAAAGTGAAATCATGATGACCCCTCTTTAGACCCCCTCACGTGTTAAAGTGAAATCATGATGACCCCTCTTTAGACCCCCTCACGTGTTAAAGTGAAATCATGATGACACCTCTTTAGACCCCCTCACGTGTTAAAGTGAAATCATGATGACACCTCTTTAGACCCCCTCACGTGTTAAAGTGAAATCATGATGACCCCTCTTTAGACCCCCTCACGTGTTAAAGTGAAATCATGATGACCCCTCTTTAGACCCCCTCACGTGTTAAAGTGAAATCATGATGACACCTCTTTAGACCCCCTCACGTGTTAAAGTGAAATCATGATGACCCCTCTTTAGACCCCCTCACGTGTTAAAGTGAAATCATGATGGCCCCTCTTTAGACCCCCTCACGTGTTAAAGTGTCACAGTTACCCTGCTCTCCTGGACCGGAGTCCCTCAGCTGAGCGTCCAGAACATAACTCTCAGCCGCTCTGCGTTCAGAGAGGAAACAGAATAACAGATACAGAAAGGCCTCCAGCTCCTCCTCCAGCTCCTCCTCCAGCTCCTCCTCCAGCTCCTCCTCCAGCTCCTCCTCCAGCTCCTCCTCCAGCTCCTCCTCCAGCAGGCTGTGCTGTGTCTGTTAGTTCTGCCTCTCTGGAGACACTCCGTCTCTTCTTGTAGTCATGTCTTTGTTGTTGTCTCTCTTGTAGTCATTTCCCGGGCTTCCTGGTTGGTGCGTGTCCGTCTAGAGCAGGGGGTCCAAACGTTTTCCACTGAGGGCCACAAACAGAAAAACATACGAAGGGCTGGGCCGCTCCCTAGAGGTGTACTGCCTTATCAGTTCAGTTATAAGTTAGCTAAATCAATCAAATGTAGGTCGATCATTCTTGATACTTGAAGATGCTTTGAGAAACATCCCAGCTCTCCAGAGGGTTTACTTTATTTAGTTAGAAGACGTGTTCGTAACTCATTCCTTAAAACAGGAGCCTCACATTGCTTATAAAAAGATTGAGGGTCTATTTAAAGCTTGTTCTGGAAATCAGTTATTAGGCTTCTTTTAATCAACTAAGATTTGTTTGACATCTTTTCCAACTTCAATTTTTAACACATGAATACTGTGTCATATATTTACATATATATTTAAGAAGTACAATATATGACAAGCACAAGTTTATCTGAGGAATGTATTGCATTATACTTTTTAAATTAGCTGAGGGCCGATTCAAAATGGACCGCAGGCCGTAGTTTGGACACCCCTGTGTTTGAGCCATTGAGCTTGAACTGTTGATTTTAACTTTCTTTTAACAAGGCATGTGTCGCTTAAATATATATACAGTATATATATGTATCCACGACAAACGCACATGCATCTCAATCATGAGTAATCACTTCACGATAACTCCCTCATATCATGGAGGCCCTGGACATATTCTCTGTGTTCTCTATTTCCCAGGTGAGCAGAGCTTAGAAACAGAGATAATACCCGGGAACACTTTGTCTCGTTGTAGGTCACACTCTTTGTTGCAGCGTGAGATTCCTCTGAACAAAACAGACCAAAAGATAATTTCAACAAAAGATGTGAACGAGGACAAGTTTCTGTATAAAAGGCAGCTGCAGAGCCAGGTGAGCAGGCGGAGAATCTGCACAGGTAAGCTGATCATTTCTCTCTAGGCTCAAAATGAATAACTTATATTCACGGGTTTCTCTCTAATAAATGGGTTAAAATGACGATACATTCAGTTTAGCTTGGGTTGTTAACTTTTTGTTCCATTTTCGTAACTTAAATTAAATTAAAATATGTGTAAAACACTTTGAGGGGTCAACTGAGAATCTGGTAGCGGATTTCTTTTTTTTTTACAATTTGTATGAATTGTAAACATATTTGGATCTACTGTAATGCGAGGTAATTAAAAGTCCAGTTTCTTTATTACAGATGTTCAGTGAAAACATGTCGGCAGTGAGAGGCTGCGCTGTGCTGCTGCTTCTGGCCGTTTCAGGTACGTTTGAATAAATAAGTGCTTAATAAGATTTAAAAAAGAATACAGCTCGGTAATAACAAGGTAGTTTAGCAGCACAGAAACTAGCATTAGTAGTTTCCAGGTAAGGGACAGTATTCAACTAATTATTTAAAGCAGGGGGGTCAAACTCAATTTCCTCGCGGGCCACATCAGCATTATGGTTGCACTCAAAGCGCCGGTTGTAACTTTAAGACTATATAAAAATACATATATAAATATTTAATATATATAAAATAATGCATTATATTTTGAAAAAAAATCAAATTCTAAGAAAAAATTCTAATTTGAGATGCATTGTGGGACATGTAGCTATGTGCAACGTGCTTCTGTAAATCGGCATGTAACCGTATGATAAACATATTCTTTGCAAGCTCTTGTGGGGCCACAGGCAGTGAAGTCACGGGCCGGATTTGGCCCCCTGGGCCTTGGTTTGAAACCTCTGATTT
>NC_136902.1:534886-589018 GCF_949606895.1 Notothenia rossii
AAAATATAGTGAAAGACAGTAAAAGTAGTCGTTGTGCAGATTGGTCCATTTCAGAATAATAGATATGATATGTTTTATAATGATTGATCATGAAAGTGTTCTCAAAGCTGGTAAAGGAGCAGCTAGTCTGAATGACTTTGTATACTGCAGGGTAGCTGGTGGATTCACTCCAGGTGGAACTAAAGTCTGATTTAACACTTGATTAGATTTCACATCATTCATCCACATCTGAGAAGTAACTAAAGGTATTAAATACATGCAGTGGAGTCAAAGTACACCATGTACCTCTGAAGTGCAGTAGAAGTACACCATGTACCTCTGAAGTGCAGTAGAAGTACACCATGCACCTCTGAAGTGCAGTAGAAGTACACCATGTACCTCTGAAGTGCAGTAGAAGTACACCATGTACCTCTGAACTGCAGTAAAAGTACACAGTACCTCTGTAGTGCAGTATAAGTACACCATGTACCTCTGAACTGCAGTAGAAGTACACAGTACCTCTGTAGTGCAGTAGAAGTACACAGCAGCATGAAGGCGTCTCTCTGTGCCCTCAGGGGGACTCCGGGGGGCCTCTGATCTGTGACGGGCAGCTGGAGGGCATCGTGTCCTGGGGAATCAGCTGCGCTAACCCCTACTTCCCCGGGGTCTACACCAAAGTGAGGAACTACGTGGGCTGGATCCAGAGGGTCATCGCTACGTTCTCTCCATGAAGACACGCTGCACACACCATGCTACACTCACTCTGTGGAAACACCTTATCACATTCTTCTTGACTTCCTGAGGGTTTGTTATATTAGTAACTCCACACTGTGGAGCGTAGAGCCATGGTTACCTGTCTCTTACAGATTAGACCTGTATTTATTACAATCCATGGGTTTTCATTCAATGTTCTTATGGAGAGATGAGATGAAGAAATGAATAGTGGTGGACTGATATGGGTTTTAAAATGGCCGATATTGTTTTTTTTCTTTTGCATCTGATTAAATAAAATAATAATGAGACACATGTATTCAACCAGTTCATTGACTCAGTTGGTGTTTGCTTCAGAAGGTGTGCATTGCTTTCAATTTGATTAGAATAATAAACAGTGTCAGTGGAAAGGGGCTCAGTCACATGTTTAAATAAATAATCAGAAAATTCTTACTTTTCTGAAAATCTCAAAATTGTGGCAGTTTTGTGTTTTTATGTCATCGTTTCTGAAGCTGCGGCGCTTTTCTCCAAATGTAAGTGTTTTGAGGCGTTTGGATCTGTCGGCCACTGCTGAACATTTTTCTCAGAGATGTTTGCAAGTTATTTTCGTCAAATAAATGTCTTTGAGATGCCAGTCTAGATTTTGTCTAGATATTTATTGTTATTTATTATTGAGAGGACACACTTTCATCACACTCCCTTTGCCTGGTTTAAGAACCACGATGGCTCCTGAATCATTTCAGTGGTGACTGGGTTCAAATAAAGCTGCTTGTTACACATTGTTCTGTCGGGGTTCTGTTCAGAGAGCAATCCTCTCCTGGCTCGCCAACATTATCTCATTCATACATCTTCAACTGGGATCAATGGTTTCACATTCACACCTGACACATTCAATTCAACAGGTCAGAACATGAGACTCCAGAACTCCATTTGAATATGTTTACTGTAGATTTAAAACATTACGACACACCAATCTGGTCTGCAGAGAGAATCCTCCGGTACATCCTGACTCCAGATGAAAGGAGACATGATGGTAACTGTCCCAGTGTCCACAGCCAGCACTGATTGGTGAATATGAAGAAGGGTTATATTGAAGTGACAGTGACTGCTGCCCTCTAGTGCTCAGAGGGAGGATGACAGCATGGCAGTGACTTGTTATTTAATCAGCGATCAGTACTGATGTGCATTATGATCATTCAGAATCAGCTTCATTAACAAACTGTGTGAACACATTCAGTTTCTCTCAGTGCTCGTACAAAAGGAGAACCAAGCTGAACCAAGCAAAGCGTGAACATTCATACATCTGGAGGAACAGCATGTGGAGACAGAGACACAGAGGCTGTCTACTAACCAGTCGCTCTGAATCTGAAGCTTTGTTGTCTCTGTGATCTGGTTTCAAAGAGCACAGATAACGTCTCTGCTGAGGGGCAAAGGAGCGGCAGGGAACGCTCTCGGGAAGAGTCCGTCTGATTGGTCAGAACTCTGGAGGTGGAAATCATAAAGTTTCTGACTCTTAGTTTCAGTTGTTTCTTTGAGTTTCCCTTTGTAATCTGCCTCAGGTCGGTTAATGTCTACCTTTACCACCGACATCTACCCAGAGGTGGACAGTTACTAAGATCATTTACTCAAGTACTGTAATAAGTCCAATTTGGAGGTACTTGTACTTAACTGAAGTGCTTCCATTTCCTGCAATTTCATACTTCTATTCCACAAATATTTACGTTTTTTTTTATCCAGTTACTTTGATGGTTCATAGAAATAGAAAATATTAGCTAATGAGTTACGATGGACTAATATAAAATACCTTTGAGTATAAAAGACATTACAGTTAGCTCCACCTTTACCAGCGGCACAGTTAAAATGATGAACACATGAATGCATTACTAAATATAACCCAGTGATATAATATATACTATATATCCCAGGAACCCAGGACTTCTACAGAGTATTTCTACACTGTAGTAGAATTACTACTTTAACTGCAGTAACAGATCTGAGTACTGGTGGTAACACGTG
This sequence comes from Notothenia rossii, assembly GCF_949606895.1. Taxonomy (NCBI): domain Eukaryota; kingdom Metazoa; phylum Chordata; class Actinopteri; order Perciformes; family Nototheniidae; genus Notothenia; species Notothenia rossii. The sequence goes on from NC_136902.1 coordinate 537,593, forward strand.
TGATTGATTTGACAGACGGTCAGTCGTGTAGAAACCAATATCAGCTGTGAGTGATCCAGTACACACTGATCTATGCTCAGCAGGGGGGGGGGGGTCTCACTCCTGCTGAGAACACAGAGACACTGAGGAGTCAGCGAAACCAAATAACCCAAACCCAGCGTAGAGAGGTTCAGTGAATGTGGTTCTGAAGGTGTGGAGGTGGGTCAGTGTGTCAGAGGAGACTCTGTAGAAGGAGAGAGAGCCAGCAGGATGATCCAGATACACTGCTACTCTACCAGAGGAGGAGGAGGGGGAGGGGCAGGAGGGGGAGGAGGAAGAGGAGGGGGAGGAGGTGGAGGAGATGTGTGTTACTGTGTTATTGTGCCTGACAGAGTAACCACCACCAGAGCACTCCAGAATCCAGGACTGATCATTCCCTCCATACAAACAGTCCTCTCTGTTTCCTCTCCTGCTGATTCCTCTGTAAGTCACTGATATATCAACCCCTCTTCTCCACTCGACCTCCCAGTAGCAGCGACCAATCAGAGCTTCTCTGCACATCAGCTGAGGCCAGGAGTCAAACCTCTCTGGATGATCAGGATATTTCTGCTGCTCTCTCACACGTGTCACCTTCCTGTTGTCCTCAGACAGTTGGAGTTTTCTGTGTGCTGTGTTTGAGTCCGGTGTGAGTCCACAGGAATCTGATGAGAGACACAGCAGGTATTAAAGGTTATTGATGTCCCTGTGATGTCCCAGGGTGAAGATGTTCATGACACACTTACACTTCCTGAGACCTGGCCTCAACCACCGGACTGCAGCAGGCTCCAGGCTGAAAGAGGGAGGGGGGGGGGGGGTCAGCATGGAAACATGACATGTCTTACAGGTCAGGTATGTTCACACCGGGCACGTTGCCATTACATGTAAAGTCAATGCAAAGACGTGGGTAGATGCAAATTCCAGGCGGAGGCCGAGGTCATATCGGTAAATGTTTTGCAATTGAGAGTCAAATTGCGTGACACTGTCATGACATTGAATCAGAAAACAAAAACAGCAACATCCAATCCCAGAGCTTGAAGATTAATCACGGGGTTTGTCAACGGGACTGTAGTCCCAAACGATAGCAGGGGATTATGGGTAGTGTAGTGTCTTCGGCCATCCTAAACTGAATTTTTTTTCGGATATCATATCGCATTAACAACACCACATCTGGCGTCACAGAGATCTTCTGTTACTGTCCTTTCTTCTTAGAGGAAGTTCAGAAACACGTAACTCTGGATTTATTTTAATGTTTGAGGAGCAATAAACGACAGCAGCTTGTTGGCATGTTAAAACTCTTATGTTCTGCCTCGCTCATGAGAGTAACAGCTGGAGAAATTACAGCCTCACCTACTGATTTCAAATGTGTGCTCTAAAATGATATTTATAAATGACTATTATATCATTAATATAAGCAAGACAATAAATGGCAAAGATATGTATTCAATACATTCATAAGAAACGTAACGTGGGAGAAAATACGTTTCTAGCTAAACGTAATTGAGAATGCAGTTTAGTGGGAACGTAACTTTTAGGAGACTGGGTTGCCATAATACATTCTGACGAAAAATACAAATGATTATGAATACAAATCAAATAAAAGAAGCCTCCCGTGAGTTACTACGAGCTCTAAAGTAGATTTAAAAACGTTTTATAGAATAAAAGCTCACTGCTGGATGTTGTAGAAATGCGTGTGTGCACCAGGACGAAGGAGCCTCATCCACTTTACATTGGGGTTGTTTGCGTGGTGCCGACACGTAAATGTAACAAAGTTCGTGACTCCACCACGCAATGCGGTGTTAAGGAGTCGTGGTGGAGTCACGCATTCTGGTGAGACCAGGTTGTCTTTATTAGTCACATTAATAATTTAATAATCCATTTTCTCTCTGCTGGTAAAGTAACGTGTGTTCTTCTATTTGAAGAGGGATCAGTAAGGCTCCCGTGACGGTTTGATTCAGAAGGAGTTTAAAGAATAAGATCCCTGATGTGGAGGTGACAGAATGTTTCTTTCCACTGTGTGCAACACGTCATAAGGGACCCACCATCTATCTTTATGCAAGGGATAATGTGCAGCGAGGCGTCTCTATGGGGAAAGAACACCTGAGTCTAGATCCCTCTGCAGGAGGTACTTTGACTATATTGTGATGATCATACTTTTCTACTTTTACTTCTAACATTTGGAATGCAGGACATTTTATTGTAACCGAGTATTACTATACGCTGGTACTTTTACTCAAGTGTAAGATCTGAACTCCCCCCCCCCCCAAAAAAAAAGGTTATTTTCATTTGACAAATCCTGCACTCAGCTTTGCTTTCTCCAGTATCTCTGAAATGCAGCCAGACGCTGCTTCTTTTTTAGGTTTTCGCTCATATCATGACTTTTTCCGACGCGCTTGCATTAAAATCCGGCTCCCAGTCTCCCCGTCGCTCTGTAGCCGGCCTGTACCACTACACATGGGCGTAGGAAGCATCCGGAATGTGGGGGGGACATTTTTAACGGGAGCTTTGGGGGTCCACTCCCCCCACGAAAAAAATAATAGATGTCCTGTATTCTGGTGTTTTTCAACAGGTGGTTTGATACTTGTACGTGGCTATACTAGCATGAGGAACATGATGGGTACATTTTGTAATTTCATCCAGTCGTAAAGAAAGGAAACATATTTGATTATTAATTCAGAGCCGTCTTTGAATTAATCAAAAGCAGTTTAAATGCCCATTTGTTGTACATTTATAAACAACAGTACATATTTGTGAGTGCATTGAGAGATATTGTTGTGGAGAGTCATTTATATATAAATCGCAAAATACATTTGTGAATCCTTCTGTGAGCATTTATTAATATTGAGACTGATCTGACTCCATACAGATGTTCAGTTCACCGAGTGTTCAAATACATGTTGCTCTTCTGTCTGTATTGGTCACATGATGCCCCTTGACTGAAATGCTTCCTGTTCAAGACCCCCACTGATTTCCTTAACGTCCTGGGATGAGAGTCCACATCTCAATTTACTCAAACTGTCATTTCCCTTTCATCACTCACCTCAGCAGCGGACCTCTCTCCTCTGTCCCTGTGTTCTGCCTCTGACTCACTCTCAAGCGCCTAGAGGTCAGGAGAGGTGGTGAAGTGATCACTATGTATTGAGCAGTCTACTCTTTCACATTGAATCAAGTCATACTGAATGTAAATACGACTGACTCTAAAGTAAGTCCCAGTCTGTGACATTGGACATTTTGAAGACTCAAAGTCCCAAGCAGTAGAATATTAGCTAGTCTCTGTAATGTGCACAGAAAATAAATAGTTAACTGAATGCTGGGATGGAAATGGCCTATAAGCACTCAGTAAAACATAAACACACAAAAAGCTTCTGAATGATAAGAAGTATAATTAAAACATAATGCACATTACCCTTTTGAGAGAGAGTACCTTAAAGAAGAATCTCTTCTGGAACTGAGGCTCCAGTCAAACACACTGACTGAGTCTCTATGGACATCATGGTGTTTCCATGAGCACAGAGAGATGGGGTTATTCATGTTCCCTGTTTACATGATAAATACTAGTAACCTGGAACTTCGATGCCTTTTCTCATCTAAACTATTCAGTGTTTGTTTCTCTCTATCGTGACATAAAGACCAAACCCCTCTCCAGAAGTGAGACGCTTTTGCCGCCATCACTGTTAACTGATGAACTGCTGCAGCTGAAGACTGACTTTCCTCTTCTTTGAAATGTTCTTATGTCCATGTTGTCTGGGGGAGAAGACATATCAAACCAAGAGATCGTCAGCTTTGATTTTCGCTTTATTAACAATGTCCTGAACACTTGGTGTGTGTGCCTTACCTCCGCTACCGGCATCGCTTCATACAACAGACCTGGGGCCTCATGTATAACGCCGTGCGTAGGATTGACGTGGGAAGGTTGATTACGTAGTAGAAATCCGAAAAATAGGTAGATAAATGTTCCGCCATTTTCCGATTCACCGAACATTGCGTACCGGCGAGGAAAGTGAGTACAGCACTTCCTACCGCCGGTTTCCCTTTATAAATCACAACCGACTCGAAATGCGGCGCAGCTTTTGCGGGCTTCACGTAACGCCCATATCTGCCTATAAATAGTCAAAGAAACGTCCATTCATTCATTCATTCATTCTTTCATTCATTTATTCATTCTTTCATTCATTCTTTCATTCATTCATTCATTCATTCCTTCATTCATTCTTTCATTCATTTATTCATTCATTCATTCATTCTTTCATTCATTCTTTCATTCTTTCATTCATTCATTCATTCATTCATTCATTCATTCTTTCATTCTTTCATTCATTCTTTCATTCATTCATTCATTCATTCATTCTTTCATTCATTCATTCATTCATTCATTCTTTCATTCATTAATTCTTTCATTCATTCATTCATTTTGACTGCATGGAGAAGATCGCAGGAATTGAGGACAGAACAGCTCAAACTTCTCACACCGTGTCAGATTCTGGTTATCTTGGGGAGGTGGAGATAAATCATATTGTTTGGTGGATGCAGTTTGAACCAGAGTAGCAGCATGGAGGTTGGATCGTCACCAAAATAAATAAATAAGTGGTCCGAAAAAGGTTCATGACAAAAAGAATACACGTAGCCTTCCTCAGGCAGTGTGTTTGTACCGGGGACAGGAGACCCCCCCTCTTGATGAGAAACTAAGAAATGATGGGGTGTCCCTCCGGAGTGGAGTCATGACGACTGGATCTGAATTATATTTTTGTATTTGGTGGTTTGTGTCCCAGCTTTCGATCAGCTGTGCGCAGCGCACTGCAGCCTGTGCATCTCAACCCCCCCCCCCCCCCCCTCCCCCCGCAGCAACTCTATATCCACCAGTTAAAGGAAATACAACTAATGTGTTGCGTAATACTAGCTGTACAGTTTACCTCATATGGTGTTCTTAGTTACCATACCTCCTGTGTTTTACGGGCGACTTATCAAGTCTTGGCAAACGGCATAAAACACGATTAAACATGTTTTAAACATAAAACCATGCTCGTATCATCGACCTATAGAAATGCAACACGGTGTCAGTTTAGACGTGATTCTGTCCTCCTGCTTACCGCATCATTTATGAGAAAACATTTCATAACATTAACACAACATATTCCAGGTGGTTTTAAATAACATATCCGTATTTATTTATTTCTCCCAGTTATGTTTTTGTGTGCACTGAGGAGTCTCAAACAGGCGTTTGTTAAATCATTTTAAGATTGGCTTTAATCAATGTTTGAAAATGAATTCTTCATATCTGATAAATGAGAGGTAACATTTTATTTATTATATTATTTTCACATATTTCTCTCCGTTCTTCCTTCTGCCAACGGTGTCGCAGTTTCTCGTCTCCCGTGTTTGTGCTTAGTGCGTACGCATGGGTTAGAGTTTGCGTGGAGGGCCGCATGTTTTCCCCTCAAGTTAGTATTTTATAAATCGCAAACATTGCGTAGAAACTGGTGTACGCCATTTTTTGAGCGCATATCCCTTTATACATGAGGCCCCTGAGCTGTCCAACTATGACAACACTCCTTGAACATGAGCGCGCTATGAGAATCTGCCTTGGTAGAAAGCAGCAGTGAAAACATGGTGCGGAGTTTCACTGATTTGGGTGCGGCGAGTGGATAGACCGATGCACGGATTTTCCACATGGTAAAAGTGGGGGGGTCTAAACTAATGATTTGAAAAAGTGGGGGGGACTTGTTCAAGTCCAAAGTCATCAAATTGGTGACTCGAGTCCAAGTCATGTGACTCGAGTCACCACCACTGGTATCAGCATGTCATTATTTCAGCATCTTTTTGAAAACGTGTATTACAAGGAAGTCACTGTAGAATATGTTATGGTATCTAACAGAGCATCTAAATGGAGATAAGTCCCGCCTCCTCTCCAGTGCATCTCGTTTGAGTGATGCGATTAAACACAGCTGGAAGTCCGGTTGAGCAATTAGAGTAATGAGAATCTTGTGTACGGTGTGAACGCACAATCAGTCTCTGAAATCATCTTATATGTCCACAAATTGCTGTTTTCTCTCTGCCTCCCTGTGCGCTTCATATTTCTGTGAAGCGCACAGAAATTCTCCTTTCTGATACCTGAATCCCTTTTATACTTCTCGGTTATTTAATGGTTTTATTCTGAATTTAAATCTGAACAAGGGTGGGGGGGGGGGCTACACACCCTGTTGCTTTGCTGCTGATATAATGATGATTATTCGAATCGTCAATGAAAAATCAACCAACTGATATATAATTCCAGGGCAGGCTCTTCTGATTGGATGTTTGCTAGGACTCAGAATAAACCATCTGGAAATGAATACGTTTATTTATTCATGTCACTTCCTGTGCTTAATCAGATAAATCTGTGTGAGCATTGAAACCCCCCCACTCTGTTTCTGTTGGTGGTTCCACGATGAACATTGACCCACTGAGGGGGGGTTAACTCTCAGTTGTGGAACATGTGTGTTTGATGCTAACAGCTGACGGCAGACAGTGTGAAGAGTCTATCAGCTCTGGGTGTTTCAGGTCATAGGAGCCAGTTTCTACCTCCTCTATCAGACTGAGAGCCTCTCCATACCTGAGCGTGTCCAGTCCAGCAGACAGCAGCCTCCCCCCTGAGGCTCCTGGATGATTGTAGCTCAGGTCCAGCTCTCTCAGATGGGAGGGGTTTAAAGCTGAGGCCAGAGCATCACAGCCTTCCTCTGTGATCAGACAGCCTGACAGCCTGCAGACACACAAACAAGCCGTCAGATCATCTGAGGGTCCAGGACTGGAAGGGGGCGGGGCTTATTATCTGCATCCCCTCTTGGTCATCTCTACACCTACAACTCCAGTCACTGCTTCAAGTTCAACTGGACAGCCATGGTAAGGGTCTTACTGATATGAACAGATCACAAAACAAAGGAATAGAGAATAATGTGAACAAAGACACAGAGAGAAGACTACAAGAAGATCTGCAGCTGACACACTCTCCTACAGTTTGGACATCGGACCTCCAACACCACCAGGTAGATCGTCTCAGACGCTCAGTGTGGCCTATCAGGGCTGCTCATTGTGGAGATTCATGTAGTATTTCAGAAATCATCCAGTGTTTGAAACAGAATAATGAAATGTTGTTTAACCAGCACCGTTTCAGATTCCTCTTTATTGTCATTCTCCTCACCTAATCTCTGAAGCTGATCCAGTCAGCCTACAGAAGAAGCTTTAATCTGAAGCTCATTTAAACTGCTTGTATCTGTGACCTCATCCTTTCAGTTGCTACCAAGCGGAAAACTCTGGGGAACAGCCGGGACGCCAATACGGAAGTGCCACACACTGCAGTTCATACATGGGCCGCTAGGGACTGACTGCAGAAAGGAGCATTTTCCATAGACCCCCAAAATGTTAAAATGCCCAACTTTACAGCAGAAAAAAACCTGTTTCTACCCATGGATGCAATAAATATTATTATCGATATAGTTAGATTCCAACTTCATGATTATGAATCTGTGAGTGAATTGTTTTCTAACACGACCCTTTTATTTATATTAGTTCTTAACGTTTTGGCATAAATTAGGGCGTGGTCACTTTGATGGACATGTTTCATGCCTCACTGTCAGCTAACAGCAACTTGTCCACTCAGCTAGGCTACAACCATAGAGGCTACAACGTTAGTTAGTCATAGTGCTGTACTTGACCCTTTAGCTTTAGCCGTGTTCGTGGTGATTGTGTGCTTGGTAGCTTAGCTTGTTACTTATTAGCCAGCTAAGGACGTAACCCTTTATACATACATATACATTTTAGTTTATGATTCAGCCTTGGGTAAGACTTTTATAGTCTATGGCTATGAGGCCCATAATGCTAAACGGGAGCAAATGTTAATAGGGGACCCAATTATCCCACTGTTGGCCGCCGGAGCTAACGGAGACGCAGGGGGCTAGCTCCAGCCGGCGTCCCGGAGCTAGCCCACTGCGGCTCCGTTAGGTCCGAGCGGTGGAGTCCGTCGTTATAACTGAAGATCAAGGAATGCAGCGAAACGCAGACTTGGTTCGCCTGCTGTAGTATTAGCTAAATAAATTATGTTGAACAAGGCTTATTAAGCTGAACATCACCACAATTGTTCTGCTATGTATCGGTACTTCTACTGCAACAAACTGCCTGTCCATCTAACGCTTCATTTGACCCTCACGCTTTAAAGAGACCCTGAGATAATTTACCCTCCCTGCTGCAGCGAAGGCTCGGTGCCCTCGGGTTTTGAGCCTGGTCTTGGGCACTATCAGTAGCAGCTGGTCAGCCGACCTTAAAGCTCTGACTGGGGTGTAGCGCTGGAGGAGTTCTGCTAAATAAGCCAGAGCCAGCCCATTTAGTGCTTTGAAAACAAATAAAAGGAGTTTAAAATCAATTCGCCAGTGCAATGAGGCCAGAATTGGGGTGATGTGGTCACGCTTTTTATGTCCAGTGAGAAGACGTGCAGCTGCGTTCTTCACTAGCTGCAGGCGTCTAATTGAGGCCTGGTCCATACCCACATACAGAGCATTTCAGTGGTCCAGTCTCGAGGTAACAAAGGCGTTAATGAACCTAGGAGCATTATGTACAGTAAAAAGAGGATGGAGCCCAGGATAGAGCCTTGGGGAACCCCACAGGTAAGAGGGGCTTTAGCAGAGAAGAAGGCACCTAGCTGCACTGAGAAGCTATGGTCTGTCAGGTAGGACCTGAACCATGCAAGGGCAGAGCCTGTGATACCAGCGGACTGTTCAAGCCGTGAAAACAGGATGCTATGGTCCACAGTGTCGAAGGCATCTGTCAGGTCTAACAGCACCAGGACAGCTGGGCTACCTGAGTCGGCGGCTAGGAGCAGATCATTAAAAACTCTTCAAAGGGCTGTTTCAGTGCTGTGCATGGGTTTGAAGCCAGACTGAAACTTTTCATGGATTCCATGCGTGGTTAAAAAAGACTGCAGCTGGGCGTAGACTACTCGCTCCAGGGCTTTAGATAAAAAAGGTAGCTGGGAGATGGGCCTAAAATGTGCGAGAAAGGAGGGGTCTAGATTTGTCTTTTTAAGTAGAGGCTTGACCACGGCATGTTTAAAGGCAACTGGGACACAACTAGGGCCAAAAGGGTGGGTGGAGGGGGTCTGGAGGAAAGGTTTGGGTGGACGGCCCAGGGCACGGCAGAGGCAGAGGAGGGGCGAAGGCTGCGGCGGGCAAACTCCGGGGGCCGGGAAAACTCTGGGGGCCGGCCAAAAGGACGGTCAGGAAGGCGGCGATGGGACCCCTGGCGGAACAAGGCATGGAGTTGGCTGGACCCCCCGACGGAAAAGGTGTCGGCGGAATGGAACAGGAGCCGGCTGGTCCCCCGGCGGGGAAGGGGCTTGAGTCCGTGCCCCCAACGGGACAGATGACGGCAAGACCACCGATAGGACAAGGGGGGCTGGATTTGGAGCTGAAAGCATGGCTGCTGGGGCTTGGACTGGTAGCCTGGATGCCAGCAAACGAGCTGGTCGCCTGGCCTTCCGTTTCTTAACAGACCGTTGGAGGCTCCGCGTACCTCCAAACGCCAGGTGGATCCTAAGAAGGGGTCTGAGGCTGGAGGCTGGCACTTGGGGCTGCCTGAGAATAGTCTTAGCCATTCAGGAAACAAGTTCCTTAGCCACGCCTCCTTGAGGGCAGACACTTTGGCCCCTCTAGACGAGGCTGTCTTCCAGTCTCCGTAAATGCACCCAAGCGTGTACTTTAGCTCGTACAGCTCTTGGTGGAAAGACAAATCTGCTGGGTCCATACTGGTCCGATTGTGCTGTCAGGATACTGGTATGAGGACCCAAACGCAGTAGAAAAGGGAACCAAGAAGTATTAACAAAAGGCGAGCTTTATTCAAAAAGCTGATTACAAACAAAAAAAAACAAAGAAACACTGATCGGGTGAAACAAGGAACAAGAACAAACTCACGGACAGGCAGGGAACAAACTCACAGACAACCCCTAACACTAACACACAAGGGTAATCACAAGACAATACACAGCTGGGAAGGGGAGGCAAAACACAGGCAGGAGGTGGACGCAATAAGACAATCAGGCACAAGAGGGAAACTAAAGACAGGAAGGCAAACACAGGAAGTAGGACCAGACAGGCACAAGGAGGAAAACATTTAAAAATAATCCAAAACCATGACATATTGTGTCTCATTTCACTTCAATTATGTTTTTGATGATGGTATTCCCCCAGCACAGCAGCATGGCTGATGCTGGTATTTACTTTTATTGCTGGCTAAGTCAAACTGTTCTGGTCTCTGACCTGAGAGTCTTCAGTTCACAGTGTGGACTCTCCAGTCCAGCAGACACCAGCTTCACTCCTGAATCCTGCAGGTCGTTGTTACTCAGGTCCAGATCTCTCAGACTAGAGGACTGGGAGCTGAGGACTGAGGACAGAGCTGCACAGCTTCTCTCTGACAGCTTACAGACACTCAGCCTGAAGAGAACATAATGAACAAAAAGATAAACAACATTTGTGTTTACAATTAATCACATTGGATAAGGTATGATATGCAAGTGAAAAGTAATTTTGAACAGACCATAAAACATAATCCTATGAAAATACTTCTAACATTTGTATATTAAGAACTCCTGAGCTGAGAAAGGCTGGTTAACGTACCTGGAGCTGATCGATCAAAGAAATATAAGAGAGATTTAACTAGGGACAGTTTTTTCAGAAATGCTCATTAAAGGGTTCAGCGTTAAAGCCCAGTGTAGACGCAGACATTAGAGTTTTTAAGATGTTTGTTTAATTTTTGTATGAAATGAAAACGAAATCCTTTGTTTTGCAGGCGTGCGCAACAAAATGTATAGAACAGAGGCACTGATTGTAGATAGATTAATGAATGTTGGTCGCTAAAAAGAAAGCTAGCTAAGGCTCTGGCTAAAGTAACGTCAGTTGAATGTAGCTAACCAAAATATGATGCATGCATGTGAACGTGTTGCATTACAAAGATACAGATGTGAGTGATGGTATTCCCACAGCAGAGCAGAATGGCTGATGCTGGTATTGACTTGTATTGCTGGCTAAGTCAAACTGTTCTGGTCTCTGACCTGAGAGTCTTCAGTTCACAGTGTGGACTCTCCAGTCCAGCAGACAGAAGCTTCACTCCTGAATCCTGCAGGTCGTTGTTACTCAGGTCCAGATCTCTCAGACTAGAGGACTGGGAGCTGAGGACTGAGGACAGAGCTGCACAGCTTCTCTCTGATAGGTTACAGACACTCAGCCTGAAGAGAACATAATGAATAAAAAGACAAACAACATTTGTGTTTACAATTAATCACATTGGATAAGGTATGATATGCAAGTGAAAAGTAATTTTGAACAGGCCATAAAACATAATCCTATGAAAATACTTCAAACATTTTTACACTACGAAATCCTGAATAAGTGGACATTAAGAAATCCTGAGCTGAGAAAGGCCGGTTAACGTACCTGGAGCTGATCGATCAGAGAAATATAAGAGGTTTAACCGGGGAACGTATTTCAGAAATGCTTTAAAGGGCAGCGTTAAAGACCTGTGTAGACGCAGAAATTAGAGATTTCAAGATGTTTCATTTATTTTTATAAATACAAACGAAACCCTTTTGCAGACGTGCGCTACAAATATATAGAAAAGAGACACTGATTGTCGGTTTTACATTGATTCATTAATTTATGTTGGTTGCTAAAACAAAGCTAGCTAAGGCTCTGGCTAAAGTAACGTCAGTTAAATGTAGCTAACCAAAATATGATGCATGCATGTGAACGTGTTGCATTACAAAGATACAGATGTGAGTGATGGTATTCCCACAGCACAGCAGCATGGCTGATGTTGGTATTTACTTTTATTGCTGGCTAAGTCAAACTGTTCTGGTCTCTGACCTGAGAGTCTTCAGTTCACAGTGTGGACTCTCCAGTCCAGCAGACAGCAGCTTCACTCCTGAATCCTGCAGGTCGTTGTTACTCAGGTCCAGATCTCTCAGACTAGAGGACTGGGAGCTGAGGACTGAGGACAGAGCTTCACAGCTTCTCTCTGACAGCTTAGAGACACTCAGCCTGAAGAGAACGTAATGAACAAAAATACAAACAACATTTGTGTTTAAAATTAATCATACTGGATAAGATATGATATTTAAGTGAAAAGTAATTTTGAACAGACCATAAAACATAATCCTATGAAAATACTTCAAATATTTTAACACTGAAAATCCTGAATAAGTGGACATTAAGAAATCCTGAGCTGAGAAACGCCGGTTAACGTACCTGGAGCTGATCGATCAAAGAAATATAAGATGTTTAACCAGGGATCGTCTTTTCAGAAATGCTTTAGAGGGCAGCGTGAAAGCCACGTGTAGATGCAGAAATTAGAGATTTCAAAATGTTTAATTTTTTTATTAAATAAAAACTAACCCTTTTTTGCAGACGGGCGCTACAAATATATAGAACAGAGGCACTGATTGTCGTATGTGGTTTGACATTGATAAATCAAGTTATGTTAGTTGCTTAAACAAAGCTAGCTAAGGCTTTGGCTAACGTCAGTTGAATGTAGCTAACCAAAATATGATGCATGCATGTGAATGTATAAGTATTGACTTGTATTGCTGGCTAAGTCAAACTGTTCTGGTCTCTGACCTGAGAGTCTCCAGTTCACAGTGTGGACTCTCCAGTCCAGCAGACAGCAGCTTCACTCCTGAATCCTGCAGGTCGTTGTTACTCAGGTCCAGATCTCTCAGACTAGAGGACTGGGAGCTGAGGACTGAGGACAGAGCTGCACAGCTTCTCTCTGACAGGTTGCAGCCACTAAGCCTGAAGAGACGATGAGGACAACAGTTATTCAGAAGACAGCACTTTATTAACCTGTTAAGCCCTGAGCCTGTTTTTCAGGTCTTAGGCTCGAAAATGACATTCCCAGAACAAATGACCATATCTTCCCTTCTGAAAGGGTTAAATTATTAATCTTTTTTCTCAAAGTAATGATAAACCTGTGAGTTGGATGTAGAAAAGTCAGAATCAATATAGATTTTTTTATTTTAAAGAAAATTCAGATTGAACACAGTAAAAAAAAAAGGAAATTATTGTGTCTGTCCAAAAGAAATGTTTTACTTACAGTGAAACCCACCCTTGAATGATGGTAAGGTAGACTAAAAGCTTTAGGAATCCAAAGTACAACATATAATAAGTACCCTGTATCAAGATTGATGCAAAACAAGTGAAATCTGACCTTTTTAGAGAGGTTTAGCCAAAGAAAACACTTCTGGGGTCATTTGGGTGGATTTTCCATATCTCTGGCCCCCCTTGGTCCGGTAGAAAAACCGGAAGCTGCGCTAACCTCTGGTGGCTACCATTAGCAGCTAATTTTCATTCTCCGATTTTTGCATAGAAATGGAATTATGGATTATCAATAATTGTTTCAAAGTGACAGACGCATTGCTATAACCTATGGATTAACATTCAGCCGCGTTTTTTCTCGTTTTAATGCCATTGAACACGACTTTTGATCAGAATAACAGCTAAGGTGAGCATATCTCCGTGTTTTGCTACCTAAAGCTACTCGTGTGTTGTCTGTGTTTGCTTCCCCTGTCACGAGTTCAGGTCGCTCAGTGATGATCCTTATACTTCTATAATCTGTGGACTCTCAGGATGTTATAATAATAATAATAATAATAATCCTTATGTAAGTAGTGTGGAAATGGAGTGATGGCATCACACTACTCAGCCTCCCCGGGAAAGTTTACTTTAAGGTACTCGAAAGGAGGGTCAGGCCGATTGTCGAACCTCAGATTGAGGAGGAACAATGCGGATTCCGTCCTGGTCGTGGAACGACGGATCAGCTTTTTACTGTCGCAAGGATCCCGGAGGGGGCCTGGGAGTACGCTTATCCAGTCTACATGTGTTTTGTAGACTTGGAGAAGGCGTATGACCGGGTTCCCAGGGAGTCACTGTGGGAGGTGCTGCGGGAGTATGGGGTGAGGGGGTCTCTACCCAGGGCCATCCAATCTCTGTACTCCCAAAGCGAGAGCTGTCACTGGGTCCTCGGCAGTAAGTCGGACCCATTTCAGGTGAGGGTTGGCCTCCGCCAGGGCTGCGCTTTGTCACCAATCCTGTTTGTAATATACATGGATCGGATTTCGAGGCGTAGTCGTGGGGGGGGGGGGGTCTGCAGTTTGGTGGACTAAGGATTGCACCACTGCTTTTTGCAGATGATGTGGTTCTGATGGCTTCATCGGTCTGCGACCTTCAGCACTCACTGGATCGGTTCGCAACCGAGTGTGAAGCGGCTGGGATGAGGATCAGCACCTCCAAATCTGAGGCCATGGTTCTCAGCAGGAAACCGATGGACTGTCCACTCCAAGTAGGGAATGAGTCCTTACCCCAAGTGAAGGAGTTCAAGTATCTCGAGTGAGGGAACAATGGAGCGTGAGATGGGTCGGAGAATCGGAGCAGCGGGAGCGGTACTGCAGTCACTTTACCCCACCGTTGTGACGAAAAGGGAGCTGAGCCAGAAGGCAAAGCTCTCTGTCTACCGCGCCATTTTGGTTCCTACCCTCACCTATGGTCATGAAGGATGGGTCATGACCGAAAGAACGAGATCGCGGATACAAGCGGTCGAGATGGGTTTTCTCCGCAGGGTGGCTGGTGTCTCCCTTAGGGATAAGGTGAGAAGTTCGGTCATCCGGGAGGGACTCTGAGTTGAACCGCTCCTCCTTGGCATCGAAAGGAGCCAGTTGAGGTGGTTCGGGCACCTAGTTAGGATGCCACCTGGGCGCCTCCCTAGGGAGGTGTTCCAGGCACGTCCAGCTGGGAGACCAAGGGGTAGACCTAGGACCAGGTGGAGGGATTATATCTCTTCTCTGGCCTGGGAGCGCCTTGGGACCCCCCAGTCAGAGCTGGTTGATGAGGGGAAAAGAAAGTTTGGGGCTCTTTGCTGGAACTGCTACCTCCGCGACCCGACCACGGATAAGCGGGAGAAGATGGATGGATGGATGGATAATCCTTATATTTATTATAGCGCTTTATCAATGACTCTCAAAGCGCTTTACAAAATACACATTACACATACAGATCATACATGTAATGGTCATGTACTGTGGACAATACCCACAGGAGCAAGTTCAGGTGAAGTGTCTTGCCCAAGGACACAAGCTAGTTATCTAAGCTTGTTTGTGCAGATCCAATAAGTATATTGATCAGTGTAGCTAGAGCTCTGTGCTAACGGCCTTAAGATTGTTTCGTAGTAATTCATAGGCTCGGCGCTAGCTTTGTGGGTTGAAAAAAAAATCCCGTTACATGGATATAAAACATTCATAGTTTATTGAATATTAAGACGCCCTCAGACGCTGTTTCCTGCAGATGACGCGTTTTCCCCCCAGTATCATGGGTGCGGTGTAGAAGAGGTTAATAACTGATTCACTAAACCAAATGATCTCTGTACTTACAGAGCTTTGTTGGAGGCTTTGACCACTGGCAGCATCCTCAGAAGAGCCTCCTCTGAAGAAGAGTATCTCTTCAGGTCAAACACCTCCAGATCTTCTCCTGATGACAGTAAGATGAAGACCAGAGCTGACCACTGAGCAGGAGACAGATTATCTGTGGAGAGACTTCCTGAACTCAGGTACTGTTGGATCTGCTCCACTAGAGAACCATCATTCAGTTCATTCAGACAGTGGAACAGGTTGATGCTTCTCTCTGCAGACAGATCCTTTTCTATCTTCTTCTTGATGTACTGGACTGTTTCCTGGTTGATCTCTGAGCTACTTCCTGTTTCTGTGAGCAGGCCTCGTAGGAGTTTCTGATTGGTCTCCAGTGAAAGACCCAGGAGGAAGCGGAGGAACAAGTCCAGGTGTCCGTTTGGACTCTGTAAGGCCTGGTCCACAGCACTCTGGTAGAGATCTGTTAGTTTAGGTTTGGCTTTGGGTTTGGATCTGAAGACTTTAGGACGCCTGGAGGTTGTTGGTTCTTCTGCCAGCAGGTTGACTCCAGACTTGATGAAGGTCCGATGGACATGAAGAGCAGCCAGAAACTCCTGAACGCTCAGATGGACGAAGCAGAACACCTTGTCCTGGTACAGTCCTCTCTCCTCTCTAAAGACCTGTGTGAACACTCCTGAGTACACTGAGGCTGCTCTGATATCGATGCCACACTCTGTCAGGTCGGACTCATAGAAGATCAGGTTGCCTTTCTGCAGCTGCTCAAAAGCCAGTTTCCCCAGAGCCTCCATCATCTTCCTGCTCTCTGGACTCCAGTGTGGATCTGTCTCAGCCCCTCCATCATACTTGATGTTCCTCACTTTGGACTGAACCACCAGGAAGTGGATGTACATCTCAGTCAGGGTCTTGGGCAGCTCTCCCCGCTCTCTGGTTTTCAACACCTCCTCCAGAACTGAAGCAGAGATCCAGCAGAAGACTGGGATGTGGCACATGATGTGGAGGCTTCGTGAGGTCTTGATGTGGGAGATGATGGTGCCGGCCTGCTTCTGATCTCTGAACCTCTTCCTGAAGTACTCCTCCTTCTGTGGGTCAGTGAACCCTCGGACCTCTGTCACCATGTCCACACACTCAGGAGGGATCTGATTGGCTGCTGCAGGTCGTGTGGTTATCCAGAGGCGAGCAGAGGGAAGCAGCTTCCCCCTGATGAGGTTTGTCAGCAGCACATCCACTGAGGTGGACTCTGTGACATCAGTCAGGATCTCAGTGTTGAGGAAGTCCAGAGGAAGTCGACTCTCATCCAGACCGTCAAAGATGAACACAACCGGGAACTGATCAAACCTGCAGATTCCTGCGTCTCTGGTTTCAGAGAAGAAGTGATGAACAAGTTCCACCAAGCTGTACTTGTTCTCTCTCACCACATTCAGCTCTCTGAAGGTGAATGGAAATATGAACTGGATGTCCTGGTTGGCTTTGCCTTCAGCCCAGTCCAGAGTGAACTTCTGTGTTAAGACTGTTTTCCCAATGCCAGCCACGCCCTTTGTCAGCACTGCTCTGATTGGTGCATCTCTTCCAGGTGAGGCTTTAAAGAGGTCTTCTTGTCTGATGGTTGTTTCTGGTCTGTCTGGTTTCCTGGATGCTGTTTCAATCTGTCTGACCTCATGTTCAGCATTGACCTCTGCAGACCCCCCCTCTGTGATGTAGAGCTCTGTGTAGATCTGGTTCAGAAGGGTTGGGTTTCCTGCTTTAGCAATGCCCTCAAACACACACTGGAACCTCTCCTTCAGGGTGGATTTGAGTTTACGCTGACACTCTGTAGCAACCGTTCCTGAAAGAACACACAACAAAGATCATGAGGTCACACTGTAACTCTGGTTCTCTGAATGAAGTATGGATATATGTTGGTCTCTTGAGACATCAGCAGAGGAGACATTTATCCAGAGTGTTAACTCTCTATAGAAACCCTCTTACCGCTCTGCAGACGGTCAGCCAGCTCCTCCTGCTTCATGCTCCTCAGGAAGTGCAGTGTGATGTTCAGGAAGGCCTCTCTGCTCCTCCTCTGCTCTTCATCCTCAGCCTCCAGCACCTCCTCATCCTCACTTTGACTCTCTAAGCCTTCTGGGTAATCTGAACTCAGAGCCTTCTGGAACTTCTTCAGCTCGCTCTTCACAAAGGTGACGATGTGGTCCTCCAGCAGCTGGAACATCACATGAAGGACACAAACTATAAACCATGGATCCAAACATCAGATCCGGACAGACTGACTCTCTGAAAGTGCAGCATGGAGATGACTGTGAACAGAAGAGAGGTCAAGTATCTGTAGTACATGTACTCACCGTGAATATGGAGTCCAGCTGTGTCTGATGCTGCTGGGCAGACTGACCACCGGGAACCTCCCAGCTCTCCTGGTCCCCTCTGTGGAGGAACCATGAAGCATTAGCTCACATGATGTCTGTCCACACAGAGACACACTCAGGGTAAAGGAGGACAGGGAAACAGGCTGGTGGTCCTGTGCGTCAGCGGGAACTTTGCACTTCAGGGATACAGGGGAAGAAATCATTATTTGATCCCTTGCAGATTTTGTAAGTTTACCCACTTACAAAGACATGAACAGTCTATCATTGTAATGGTAGCGTTGCTTTACTAATAAGAGACAGAATATAAAAAAGAATATCCAGAAATGTACGTCATATAAGAGACATACATTAATTTGCATTTCATTTTGTGAAATAAGTATTTGATCCCCTTACAACCAACGCTAATTCTGGCTCCCACAGACCGGTTACACAAGTCCTCTTCCTTTAACATTCAAGCCCTGAGCCTGTTTTTCAGGTTTCAGGCTCGAAAATGACATTCCCAGAACAAATGACCATATCTTCACTTCTAAAAGGGTAAAATTAATTATCTTTTTTCTCAAAGTAATGATAAACCTGTGAGTTGGATGTAGAAGAGTCAGAATCAATACATATGTTTTTATTTTAAAGAAAATTCAGATTGAACATAATATCCGTCCGTCCAAAATATCTTTTTTAATTATAGTGAAAACTACCCTTGGATGATGGTAAGGTAGACTAAAAGCTTTAGGAATCCAAAGTATAACATATAATAAGTACCCTGTATCAAGATTGATGCAAAACAAGAGACATTTGACCTTTTTAGAGAGGTTTAGAAAAAAAAACTCCACCTCTGTGATTTGGGTGGAAATGGGGGTTTTACCGTTTCTCTGGAACCCATTGGTCGATTTTGACGAATAAAATCTCTTTTTGACCGTTAGAGCCAATAGAATCTAAGGGGAATCTCCCCACACACACACACGGTAAAATAAAAAGGTGGGGGCTTTGCACATGCAGTTTTGCATCAGAGTGAAGCTATCTCTCGCTCTGACATCTGGAAACGGAAAAGCAGGTTTATTCCTCATGGATTATCAGAAATAATTTCAAAGGGACACAGACACATTGGATTAACCTATGGATTAACTTCAGCAGCGTTTTTATCACTTTAATGCCATCGAAGACCACTTTTGACCAGACAACGACCAAGGTAAGCGATGTTAGCGTTTTTAGCTACCTAGCGCCACATGTTTTGATGTCTGTTTTTGTTTATAAAAGTCGCGAGTTCTAATTATGGAGTGATAATGTATGTACCCATCGATTCTGTGTCATCTCACGATGCGAATCGATAGGTTGGATGTGCAGAAAGGATACGAGTCCGACCCTTGTCAATTAACTACAGGGGTCCCTCAGGGCTCGGTTCTTGGTCCCCTCCTCTTCTCCCTGTACACAAACTCGCTCGGGTCTGTCATTAGCCCGCATGGTTTTTCATACCACTGCTACGCTGACGACACCCAACTAATTCTGTCCTTTCCCCGCTCAGAGACCCAGGTCGTCGCACGCATCTCTGCTTGCCTAGCAGACATCTCTCGGTGGATGTCTGCTCATCACCTCAAGCTCAACCTTGACAAGACTGAACTGCTCTTCCTTCCGGGAAAAGATTGTCCCACTCTTGACCTGACAATCAACATCGGCCCCTCTGTTGTTTCCCCGACTCAGACTGCAAGGAATCTGGGTGTGGTCCTAGATAACAAATTGTCCTTCACTGCAAACATCGCTGCTACAACCCGCTGCTGCAGATACACGCTTTACAACATCAGGAGGATACGTCCCCAGCTGACCCAGACATCAGCGCAGATTCTGGTCCAGGCTCTCGTCATCTCACGCCTAGACTACTGCAACTCCCTCCTGGCTGGTCTACCTGCATGTGCCATCCGACCTCTGCAGCTCATCCAGAATGCAGCGGCTCGTCTGGTCTTCAACCTTCCCAAATTCTCCCACACCACACCGCTCCTCCGCTCCCTTCACTGGCTTCCAGTAACTGCTAGAATCCACTTCAAGACACTGGTACTTGCGTACCATGCTGTGAATGGATCTGGCCCTTCCTACATCCAGGACATGGTTAAACCGTACACCCCAGCACGTGCACTCCGCTCTGCATCAGCCAAACAGCTCGCTGCACCCGCACTGCGAGGGGGACCCAAGTTCCCGTCAGCAAAAACACGTGGGTTTGCTATCCTGGCTCCAAAATGGTGGAATGAGCTCCCCATTGAAATCAGGACAGCAGATAGCTTACACATCTTCCGACGCAAACTGAAAACTCATCTCTTTAGACTCCACTTCGAGCGATAGAATGACTAACAAAGCACTTATATACTAATAAAGGGCTGGCTTTCTAAATGCCAGTTGAGTAGCACTTGAAATGTTTGGCTCTATGAAACCTGATGTACTTATATGATTCTGTTTTCTTAAAGGTTGTATCTTCCTGGTCGAATGCACTTATTGTAAGTCGCTTTGGATAAAAGCGTCAGCTAAATGCAATGTAATGTAATGTAATAACATAATAAGGTTTTATGAGTGAGTTTCTGGGCAGTAATCTGTTAGCATTTTTCGCTCGTTGCTAGTTCAGAGGCTCAACGTTAGCATTGTGTGGTTTTTTTCAAAAATGTTTTTAAATGATCAGTTAGATGAGTTTCTTCCCGTTACATTGATATAAAACATTCACAGTTTATTAAATGAACATGCCCTCAGACACTGTTTCCTGCAAGATGTTGCGGGAGGGCCCCGGTACCGGGTCTCTCGGGCTTAACAGGTTAAGAAAGTACTCATAATGTCAACTTGTTACCTGTATATAAGACACTTGTTCACAGAATCAATGAATCAGATTCCAACCCCTCCACCATGGGTGAGACTAAAGAGCTGTCTAAGGACCTCAGGGACAAGATTGTAGACCTGCCAAAGGCTGGGATCGGCTGCGAGACCATCAGAAAGCAGCTTGGTGAGAACGAGACAACTGTTGGTGCAATTATTCGGAAATGGAAGAAACACAAAATGAGAATCAATGGCCCTCGCTCTGGGGCTCAACGCAAGATTTCGCCCCGTGGGGTATTGATGATCATGAGAAACTCCTGCAGCGCCCGCAAGGTCCCCCTGATCGAGAAGGCACATACAGGCCCATCTGAAGTTTGACAGGATGAGGTATATATATTGAAGTGGACGTACACTTCAAAGGATCGAGTGGCTCAGTTTTGGAAATGATTGGACAACCTTTGGTTTTCGACGATTTTAGGAATGAAGCCTGATAGCTCAAAAACTGAAGTTTCTCTGATTTTCATGAACTCTGCGGTTATGTATTTGAAGTGTACTGTACACCTTAAATACTGAAGAGCTCAGGCATTTGAAACGTACATGACCGTGTCTCCACAATGCATTGAGACAGGGAGCTGATACTTGGACTGTGCTATCTTGGCCACCCTATGATTTATTGGTGTGCAAATGGAGTGAATGGGACCATTTAAAAAATGTATAAGTTCTGCATGGCCTCCAAACTTGGTACAGGGACACATGGGGCCCATTGGCCGCTTCCTACCGGCGTCAGGCAATTTGTTTATGAAGTGGCCGTAGCAAGTCCACTTCATGCACTCTGTACATGTCCGGGAAAAACCCATCTTATGGATGTCCATAAGTATGCCCTTTCCCTAAGTCACCGTTAAAATAAACCTATAATTAAAATGAGAGACTGTTCATTTCTTTGTAAGAGGGCAAAAGTACAACATCTGCAGGGATCAAATAATGATTTCCTTCACTGTATTTATTTCCAGCTGCTGTTGAAGACCAGAGGATTCTGTCCATCCTTCATTCTGGTCTTCCTGAAACGTGGCTGTGTGGATAGAGACTGGACTCTGCAGCTGGCTAACAGCTGTTCATCAGGAAGAGGACAGACCTAGGGACCGTTCTTACACCAGCCCCCGTTACCCCCCCAGCTCCACCTCCAGCCCCACAGCAGGGGTCAGGGTTCAACTGGAAGTAGAGCTGGTTGTGACTTTGATGAGGGTTCAGTCTCCTCCATCAGAAGTGTTTGTGAGATGGTGGAACAGCTTCTGAACAGCCTGAGTTTTCAGATGGAGTTTCACTGCCCCTCTCAGTGTGGACGTTCACAAACAATTAGACCAGAGGAGGGGTCTGACAAGACTTCATACCGACTACTTTTATTCTATCATAACCGGACTCTTACTATGAGTTACAGCTTACCTCTGATCAGCAGATGGAGGTTGTCCTGCAAAGTTTATGACGTCGTCCTTCGAGTTGTCGCTCTTTAGGGACAGACAGCTGGGAGAGTCTGGTCTCTGCTGCTGGACCCTGAAACAGAAACAGATGCAGACATTGGCACGCTGGAGAAAACTGATGAAAAAAATGTTAAACCTAAAGTCACGTTATATAACGGTATAAATCACTCTGTATTGCCGATGTCTCAACAGACCATAATGAAAATTTAAAACCAAGACCTTCCGGACTTTGTGAAGGACTCTAGAAGATTTTCAGAGAAAATCCTGAAGACGTGAAGTTTATCTACAAAGGGCCTGTCCTCTCTTCAGCTGCGCTACAGCCAGCAGTGGGAAGCTAACGTAAAAACATCTCTTTAGTGGAGAACATCAGCGAGTTCATGCAGACTGATCCGGCTGCTAAAGTGCTGAGCTTGCTGTTTGCAGATGTAAGTTAAAGATAGAGCGTTAACCATAGATAGCATGCTCGCTAACGTTACCGTAGCATAAATATTATATTGCATCCGACTACTTTTATTCTATCATAACCGGACTCTTACTATGAGTTACAGCTTACCTCTGATCAGCAGATGGAGGTTGTCCTGCAAAGTTTATGCAAAATTCCTTCGAGCAGTCGCTCTCTAGGGAACGACAGCTGGGAGAGGCTGGTCTCTGCTGCTGGACCCTCAGACACGTTTACACGGAGACGAAACGGGTTGTATCCGCTACAGTTCTCTATCGTATGGACGGTTCGTCCACACGAGGCCGTAACAGAACCGCGGAAACGGAGCACTCAAACGGTAACGGCTCCCAAGGTGGGTAGATCTGCGGACGAAACGCTCCGGGGGGCCTAATGGCTACGTGTGTACGTCCTACACGATCAGTTCCTGATAACGATGAAGCCATAGCCCCGCCTCTCCCCACCTCTGCTGCTCACTGCTGATGCTACAGATGTTAGTGCAAAATCTACAGCTCCTCTACCACAACCATCAGCAACAAGTGGACATGGAGAACTCGAACTACACTGCAGAAAATAAACAGAAGGGGCAACCAGGCAACCATGGCAACCATGCTCGGGGGGTCTTATTCTCTGCTTTTGGTGTATTTTGTGGCCGGAAGTACAGCGCCACTTACAGGCCCAACATATGTACTACAGCGTCTCCAGCGGGTCGAGCGGTCTCGTGTGGATGGACACGTTTCTTGAGCCGATACCGTGTGCATGTGTGACATGTGTGAAAAGATCTCTAATACTAGAGAAAAGTAAGAAGTCTTAGATAGATGCTGTGTAACGAGAAAGGGTTTAGACTCTACTGAAGAAGCTGTGCATGTTTTCTACTTGCTGTACTTTTGGTAATGCAATTGACTAGAGTAAAGTTCTTCCTGAGGAAACACCGCTCTCACTCTCCTGATTATCCGTCCCATTTATAAGGCCGTAAAACATGCTGGAGAAAAACTGCTGGAGAAGACTTTATACCGACTGGTTTTATTCTATCATAACCGGACTCTTACTATGAGTCACAGCTTACTTCTGATCAGCAGATGGAGGTCGTCCTTTAAAGTTTATGACGTCGTCCTTCGAGTTGTCGCTCTTTAGGGACAGACAGCTGGGAGAGTCTGGTCTCTGCTGCTGGACCCTGAAACAGAAACAGATGAATACAAAAAAAAGATCAACTAATAAAATCATACTTTATATACATACAGGGGTTAACTAAAACCCTGATCCAACTCTTGATCCAGGATCCTCAGATCGATTGCTTTTGTCTCCACCCACATATCTGGAGACTCACAGTGTTTAAGTTCTCACTGATTGTTTGGCTCAAAAGGCCACAACAAAGAGGAGACACACCATATCAACGGTTAGAAAAAGATCTTCATTAAAGCAAGTGATTCAAATAAGCAAATGAATCAAGTGCAAAACAAGTAAAGCATGAGGTGTGAACGTCAGTGGTATCAGTAATGTAACTGCAGGGTGAGGATTGCATGAACATGTATGTGTGAGGGTGTTGAACAACTGAAAGTAAAACAACTGAAATAATATCAAACTCAACCGAACCGGGTGTCTGTATGAGAAAACAGAGAGGGAACAGAGAGGAGCAGAGAGGCTTTAAACAGCTGCAGGGCACCAGACCCATGAGTTACTGCAATCAATGCAATCACCACAGCACACACAGGACAGCCACACCCTCTCTAATGATGAACCCAAAGGGGCATTACACTGAGGAAAAAGTACTTTAACTCTCTGATGTTTTTTTCCCATTGATCAGATATGTTACCAAATATCCGGTTATCATTGTTCCTTAACATCTCTCCAGTTTCTGGGACATTTTGAGTGATTAAGAGTTCAGTCTCTAATATTAGAGAAAAGTAAGAAGTCTTAGATAGATGCCGTGTAACGAGAAAGGGTTTAGACCCGGGCTATTCAATTACAAATGCAGCTGGGCCAGACATTCAGCGGCCTGTACAAAGCAGGTAATGACATTTTAAACCAACACATATTACTGCGATGAAAAACATGCAATTTGTATTCATCGTTCATCTAACGTCGAAAAGTGCATAGAAACAAATTAGCATTCATTTAACAGAATCTGAGGCATCTCAAAGTGCATAAAAACAAAAAGTGCACAGTTGTAGCTTTACATTTATTTGCTTTGGAAGTAAAAATATTCAAGTTATGTTTTTGAACCAGGCACATCACAAAGTGCATTTAACTGAATACAATAATAGCAGTCTTAATAAATGTTTTCATACATACACAATTGGATACGTATGAAACATGCACATCAAAAAGTGCATTAACAAACATTTAAAGAGCTCCAATGTTACACAAAGAGGTAGCAATACTATCTTTTCACTTTTCAAGTAATAACAAAAAAAAATCATACGTTTTGGTCCCATTTGACCCAGACACATTACAAAGTGCATTTAAATGAATACAGAAAGAACTGTCAAACCCTTCAGTGCACAAACCCATAACAAGGGATACAGGTAACTATATGAATGAATACTACACTACACGTCTACTATAGTGAACTAGGTGCTTACTATCACCTCATTTGTGATTTGTCATCGCTGACTTTCTCAATGGGAGAAGGGACATTTTTAGTTTTGAACAAGAGCAGTGATTTTTGGCTCATAGGATATCAATGCAATCCCAAGACATTGGTGAAGAGTGCTGTCAGTCAGGGAGCAGCGAGTGCTACTTTTGATTGAGTTCATGTGTGAAAAGCTTGATTCACATGTGTATGTTGATCCAAAGATACTGAGCACACAGATCGCTACTTTCTGAACGTTAGGGAACTGCTGTTTGTTGACATCACTCCAAAACTTCGCTGGCCCATTAGTGCGCTGCTCTTGTGCCATGGTTACGGATGAATTCATGTCAATAAGTCCCGGTGTAAATGTCCCCTCGTCGATGGAGGGGACCACTTCCTTTGCTCTGGTTGATACGTCCCCCTCTATTGCAACAGTGAAGGGGTCTCTGGCAAAGCCCATCATCATGTCTGTGGGCAGAGCAAGTCCATCCAATCGACCAAAGTTCTCTTTCAACCTCGCAATGAAATCTGTCATCACATCCGTGATTGTGCCGGAGACGTGATGTGTTTGGGGAGCGTCGGAAGATGCAGCATCCGACCCGTGCTCAAGTCGGTCGCGAAAAGTTCCAGCTTGACTTGGATCTGCTCCACAAGATCAATGACCGTTTTGTCTCTGCCTTGTAGTCCCACATTTAGGTCATTAAGATGTTTGAATATGTCGCTCAGAAAGCAGACGTCTTCCATGTAGCTGTCGTCCATTAGGCGTTGCAAGTTTGCTTCTGCCTTCTTTTGTTTGCTGCTGCTGCTGCTGCTGCTGCTGCTGCTGCGGAGGAGGAGGAGGAGGAGGAGGAGGAGGAGGAGGAGGAGGAGGAGGAGGAGGAGGAGGAGGAAAGTTATAATCTCTTCTCTGAGATCACAGAAACGCTCCAGTGCTTTGCCTTTGGACAGCCACCTGACATCATTGTGCAAAAGCAGGTTGTGGTGCTCTGACAGCAGCTTGCAGAATAAGCGGTGTTGGAGGCTTGATGTGGAGCATATCAAATGAATAGCGGCCATCACATTGTTCATTGTCGTTTTGAGCTCCCCGCTGAGTTTTGCGCACAACACCGTCTGATGCACAATGCAGTGTCAGGATGTTAACCGGGGTGCTAAACCACCTATTTTCCCTGCCATGGATGGAGCCCCATCAAGCATGCACACACGCTCCAGACCATTGTCTTTGAAAAAGGCTGAAATTCCCTCAAAGACTATCTCGCCAGTCGTGTGTCCTTCTCACGGCAGTAAGCCAAGCAATTCCTCTCGGAAGCATTTGCCGTCGAAAAAACGGACATATACGTATGCACAATTGTGCGATATCACTTCTGTCTGTGGACTCATCACTGCAATGGACATGACACCAGCGTTTCAAACACATCTGTAGCAAGAGTTTCAACCCTACGGATGTTTGACATGTCTGACAAATAAACCTTTTTAATAGCAGATGTCAAACACGTTTTCATTTTGTCGTCATTTATCACTTCGTCCACGACGGCCAGCATACACTCTTTCATGGTTTCAGAGTCGGTGAATTGCCTTTTATTTTTTGCTTTTAAGATCCATGCAACATGGAGGGAAGCAGCTGTAGCTCTTTCTTGGGCAACACACTCACTCCCTGATCGTCCAGGAGGACGTTTGGTCAGGGTCCCGTGGCGTGCAGCTGTGACGCTCCTAGGCTCCTTCAGCTTCATGAAGGGACGCAAATAGCTTTCAACTGATTGCAATGTATTCCCATCTGCGGCGGGATTTGACGCTCATGGAAGAACGGCATTCGTTTGTGTCGGCTGCCCTTAAAGGCAATGTGAGCGTCCATTCCCATTGGATAACGGAGAATTGTACACCGGGAAGTAAGTATTCCCCTTACTGTGGATTGATCTGACAGTGATATCTGCACTACTCATCCACTAAAAAACACCAGATTATCCTTGTTGATTACACAACATTGATTGGTTTAAATTGTGTGCAATGCTTTTGTATTTTCCCCCTCGATTCGGAGAAACAAGTATTTTTTCGGAATTTAGGATTGCCGAAGACACTACACTACCCAGAATCCTCAGCTATCGTTCCGCTTTGCTCGACAAACCCCGTGATCAGTCCTCAAGCTCTGTGATTGGTTGACTTCCAACTGCATTCCATATGAAAAAAACGTTTCATAAAAGATAAAACCATACTTTATTCAGCAGTGCTTGCTTTACTCTTTGAAAGTCATCACATGAATGCATCGTAATAAATGGTTTGGCTGCATTAAATATATTACACATCTGTCGTAGTTCTTTATTTATCTACAGAGATCGGGCTCAGAATAGACCGGAAACTATTCTTTTACCGTTCAGTTTGAATTTCACAATAAAGTTGTAATATTTTTTTTGTTGATATTATTGTTTTTTATTAACTACTAGACCGCTGGGTCATGTTAAGACCATCTTTTCTGTGTTGCTGTGGGTTTTTTCCATCGCTTTTGTTACAAATATCAAAACAATAACGAAATATATCCGTCGTAAACTAAACCAGAAACAGCAGTATATTTTATTTTGTTAACACTGTAAACTTGACAGCTTTTTAACCCAAACCACCTACTGGTGAAAGCACGTTATCACACGTTTAGAGTAATGCAATGCAGGTAGATTGTGTTGCTTTTTAATGACTGTTTAAAATGCCTTTTTCTTCATCTCTTTCATTTTTGTAAAGCACTTTGAATTGCCTTGTGTTGAAAGAAGCTATTTAAATAAACTTGCCTTGCCTAAGGTCTGTTCTATAGGGGGAAAGTAGAAGGTCAATGAAATATAGAATAGAAAAAATCAAGAAGATACTGTAAATTATTACAGTTATTATTAGTATTGCAGTACTGCATAATAGACATGATCACAGATGTAAAGAACAACAGAAGAATTTCTCTGCTCGCCCCAAAAGACCTGAGACGGTGGAGAAAATAAATCCTTTGTTTTGTTCTTTTGTCCAGATATTCAATGTGATCCTTCCATGACAGCAGGTGGTCAATCATTACACCCAAGTGTTTGTATGAAGCTCCCTGCTTGATTTCATCTGTATGGATGACCATGGGGACTTTATGGGAGTCAGATGGTGAGCCAAAAAGGATTTCCTCAGTTTTCTTGGTGTTGATCTCAAGAGCATTGTTATCAGTCCACTCCACCACCTGATGGACAGCCTGTTGGTGTAGCTCAGGGTCGTCTGTGTTACTGAGCAGAGATATTACTGCAGTATCATCAGAGTACTTCATGATGAATTGATTTGGTGTGTTGGTACGACAATCATCAGTGCAGAGAGTAAAGAGCACAGCTGAACTCACACAGCCCTGGGGGGGGGGGGGGGGGGGGGGGTGATGGCAGATGACAGGGTTTTGTTAACCAAGCATGTTATGATACGCTTCAAAGTTGAAAGAGACATGTTTTAGAGTTGCTATCATAGGACCACCGTTACTAGCACCACTAGATGCACTTTCAAAAAACGCGCTGCGTTGTTGTTTGGTTGTTTCTAGGCAACGCAGAGTGTTGCGTTCATAGTCTGTATTAGTGTAGGTATTTGGCCACGGGAGGCCGGGCCACTCGGGAGTTGGTTCTGGGCCGCATCTGGCCCGGGGGCCGCCATTTGAATAGGCCTGGTTGGTTTAGACTCTACTGAAGAAGCTGTGCACGTTTTTTACCTGCTGTACTTTTGGTAATGCAATTGACTAGAGTAAAGTTCTTCCTGAGGAAACACCGCTCTCACTCTCCTGATTATCCGTCCCATTTATAAGGCCGTAAAACATGCTGGAGAAGACTTTATACCGACTGGTTTTATTCTATCATAACCGGACTCTTACTGTGAGTCACAGCTTACTTCTGATCAGCAGATGGAGGTCGTCCTTTAAAGTTTATGACGTCGTCCTTCGAGTTGTCGCTCTTTAGGGACAGACAGCTGGGAGAGTCTGGTCTCTGCTGCTGGACCCTGAAACAGAAACAGATGCAGACATTGGCACACTGGAGAAAACTGATGAAAAATATGTTAAACCTAAAGTCGCGTTATATAACGGTATAAATCACTCTGTATTGTCGATGTCTCAACAGACCATAATGAACATTTAAAACCGAGACCTTCCGGACTTTGTGAAGGACTCTAGAAGATTTTCAGAGAAAATCCCGAAGACGTGAAGTTTATCTACAAAGGGCCTGTCCTCTCTTCAGCTGCGCTACAGCCAGCAGTGGGAAGCTAACGTAAAAACATCTCTTTAGTGGATAACGTCAGCGAGTTCATGCAGACTGATCCGGCTGGTAAAGTGCTGAGCTTGCTGTTTGCAGATGTAAGTTAAAGATAGAGCGTTAACCATAGATAGCATGCTCGCTAACGTTAGCCTAGCATAAATATTACATTGCATTTATCTGAGGCTTTTATCCAAAGAGACTTACAATGAGTGCGTTTCGACCAACAAGATACAACCTTTAAGAAAACAGAATCATATAAGTACATCAGGTTTCATAGAGCCAAACATTTCAAGTGCTACTCAACTGGCTTTAGATCAGCCAGCCCTTTATTAGTATATAAGTGCTTTGTTAGTAATTCTATCTCTGGAAGTGGAGTCCAAAGAGATGAGTTTTCAGTCTGAAGAAGATGTGTAAGCTTTCTGCTGTCCTGATTTCAATGGGGAGCTCATTCCACCATTTTGGAGCCAGGATAGCAAACCCACGTGTTTCTGCTGATGGGAACTTGGGTCCCCCTCGCAGTGCGGGTGCAGCGAGCTGTTTGGCTGATGCAGAGCGGAGTGCACGTGCTGGGGTGTACGGTTTAACCATGTCCTGGATGTAGGAAGGGCCAGATCCATTCACAGCATGGTACGCAAGTACCAGAGTCTTGAAGTGGATTCTAGCAGTTACTGGAAGCCAGTGAAGGGAGCGGAGGAGCGGCGTGGTGTGGGAACATTTAGGAAGGTTGAAGACCAGACGAGCCGCTGCATTCTGGATGAGTTGCAGAGGTCGGATGGCACATGCAGGTAGACCAGCCAGGAGGGAGTTGCAGTAGTCTAGGCGTGAGATGACGAGAGCCTGGACCAGAACCTGCGTCTCTTTCTGGGTCAGCTGGGGACGTATCCTCCTGATGTTGTAAAGAGTGTATCTGCAGCAGTGGGTTGTAGCAGAGATGTTTGCAGTGAAGGACAATTTGTTATCTAGGGTCACACCCAGACTCCTTGCAGTCTGAGTCGGGGAAACAACAGAGGTGCCGATGTTGATTGTTAGGTCAAGAGTGGGACAATCTTTTCCCTGAAGGAAAAGCAGTTCAGTCTTGTCAAGGTTGAGCTTAAGGTGATGAGCAGACATCCACCGGGAGATGTCTGCTAGGAAAGCAGAGATGCGTGCGACGACCTGGGTCTCTGAGCGGGGAAAGGACAGAATTAGTTGGGTGTCGTCAGCGTAGCAGTGGTATGAAAAACCATGCGGGCTAATGACAGACCAGAGCGAGTTTGTGTACAAGGAGAAGAGGAGGGGACCGAGGACAGATCCCTGAGGGACCCCTGTAGATAATTGACAATGGTTAGAAACGGTAGAATATCAGGAGCGATAGTCTGAAGGAGGTTTGAGGGGATAGGGTCCAGAGGACAGGTGGTAGGACGGGCAGAGGCAATGAGGGTAAGAACCTCACTTGGAGAGAGAGGGGAGAAGGAGGTCAGTGTGTGGGTGAAGGGAGGGTCTGGTGACCCAGCGGTGAGTAAAGGTGAGTCAGAAAAAGAAGAGCGAATATCATCAACCTTTTTTTCAAAGTAGTTAACAAAGTCGCTTGACAGAAGGGAGGAGGGGGGAGGGGCTTTGGGGGGGTCCAAGAGAGCGGAGGGGGAAGGGGCTTTGGGGGGGTCCAAGAGGGAGGAGGGGGAGGGGCTTTGGGGGGGGTCCAAGAGGGAGGAGGGGGAAGGGGCTTTGGGGGGGGTCCAAGAGGGAGGAGGGGGAAGGGGCTTTGGGGGGGTCCAAGAGGGAGGAGGGGGAAGGGGCTTTGGGGGGGGTCCAAGAGGGAGGAGGGGGAAGGGGCTTTGGGGGGGGTCCAAGAGGGAGGAGGGGGAAGGGGCTTTGGGGGGGGTCCAAGAGGGAGGAGGGGGAAGGGGCTTTGGGGGGGTCCAAGAGGGAGGAGGGGGAAGGGGCTTTGGGGGTCCAAGATGGAGGAGAAGATGGAAAATAGTTTTTTGGGATTGGAATAGGAAGATTGGATCTTATCTTGAAAGAAAGTGCTTCTTGCCTGAGAGATGGAAGCAGAGAAAGAGGAGAGAAGAGCCTGATAGGTTAGGAGGTCGTCATGGTGATTGGATTTCCACCGTTTCCGCTCTGCTGCCCGAAGGATGGTTCTATTAGCACGCAGTGCGTCAGTAGTAATACCAATCCCCTTTCCATCACATTAGTATGCATAAAAACTGACAGGAGCTGTGACAGGTCACACCTGCTACTACTTATAAATCGACAGGTGTCTGAGACTGTAACTACTTATGCTAATGATCCCGGTGTATGCTAATGACCCCTTTGTATGCTAATGACCCCCATAATGACCCCATTGTTTTGAAGTGTTATCTATAAGGACCCCCATATTGACCCATTGTTCGATGTGTTATAACATGCCGCTCTGATATGCCCCATTGAAGTCTACCTACTGTTGTCAATCGAATTAGCCTTTGATGTCAATCTATGTGTTAATTAAGACAGTCTCTATGAACTTGAGCAGAATATAGTGTGTGTGTGTGTGTGTGTGTGTGTGTGTGTGTGTGTGTGTGTGTGTGTGTGTGTGTGTGTGTGTGTGTGTGTGTGTGTGTGTGTGTGTGTGTGTGTGTGTGTGTGTGTGTGTGTGTGTGTGTGTGTGTGTGTGTGTGTGTGTGTGTGTGTGTGTGTGTGTGTGTGTGGTTTATAAGGGGATAGGAGTTCAACTTTAAAAATGCACAGGATCATTCTAAGAAGAGTGAGAGGGCTAATGAGCCAGCACCATACTTCCTCTCTGTGTTTTCTTGACCTGTATCTGATCTTGAAAAACTCTGGTAAGTACTTTTTATTTTATTTTATAATATCATGTAATTATTTAATGCTGCTTGGTGTGTGTTAAACAACCGCTGTGCATCTGTTGTATTTATTGTGTAATGGTTTAGAAGCTTTGGGAAAAGTACGTACAAATAATGTGGTGTAGATTTTTGCTTTAAAAGTAGCACAATTCATTATGTTAAACCTTCAAAAGTGTCTAGATATCCCTGCCCTGATGCCAAAGGAACTGCACACTGAATATGTTTTTCCGTTTGATGTCTATGTCTGGACCGCTGCGTCAAAAAGGAGGGCTTCTGCCCCGTTACTTCTCCGCTGCTTTCTTGTTTCACTGCAGGCAGTTTGCTTTTCAACCCGATGGTATACTGTTTTTCTCAGACGCGGAGGGATACTGACTTGTTGTGAAAAGTAACTTACAATTCTACCCGTGGTATACGCTCAGTATATCACGGGTAAGAACCAATCAGATTGCTTGATTTGACTTGTCCGTTTTATAATTTTAATCAAATCTTTTGTGTGTGTCTCAGTTCAGGAAAGTCTGAACCAAATATGAGTTGGAATATTAGAGAGGATTAACTCTTTTGGTGGAACCCCATATGATTCATTCCCTGTGGAAAGTGGGTATATATGTATTTAAAACGGTATGTGCTTGTATTTAGCTTATTTTAAAAATCAAATATGTTTTTTGCTGATGTGTAAAATATCCAAAATAACGTTTTATATTCTTACTCTCTTGTTAAAAGGTGATGAAGTTTGCAGCGTAAGCCAGCCATCAGTGTACCAAAACCTCCCCTCTCTTGAGTTTACACACAGCCTACCTTCTGCAAGAAGTGCTGATCTAAGTTTGATCTTCAGTGATCCTCTCACACACCATCCCTCAGAGAGCCAGACAGACTCGTCCCCCTGTAACGCCCCCCTTCAACAGGTCTGAGGCTAACCCCCAACACAACTAAGGAACTTGTTTTATTTTTAATGGCCTAGGCAGATTATGGCTTTTTTCTCAAGATACTTTTAGACACACTTTGAGGTATGCAAAACCTTAAAACTAGAAATGAAGTACATTGTCTGATTAGATTTTTTCTTAAAGACTGTTTATTGTAAAAAGTTTATTTATATAGCACCTTTCAAAAGACATTAAGAAAATGGAATTTAAAAACAGTCGTTAAAAAGCAAAGATAATAAAATAAGCATTAAAAGACAAAATACATGAATAAAAGTTACAGTGCAGTCTAAGATCTGAATAGTTTAATTAATAGCAGCGGCAAAAAGAAAAGTCTTCAGCCTGGATTTAAAAGTAGTCTTCGTTGCAGAGGACCTGCAGGTTTCTGGATATTTGGAGCATAATAACTGAACGCTGCTTCTCCATGTTTAGTTCTGACTCTGGGACAGAAAGCTGACCAGTCCCTGAAGACCTGAGAGATCTGGAGGGTTCAAACTGAAGCAGGAGGTCAGACATTTATTTTGGGCCTAAACCATTCAAGCTTTATAAACAGCAGCAGTATTTAGAAATCACTTCTTTAAGGTAACGGAGTAAACCACCGGTTGTTATTTACTGACTTTAGGCAGACTTTTGGCTTTTTTTTCTCTTTTCTTGTGTTCCTATACTTTTAGACACACTTTGAGGTATCCAAAACCTTAGAACTAGAAAAGGAAGTACAGTGTCTGATTAGATTTGTTCTTAAAGACTGTTTCTCTAAAAGGTAAGTTTGTGATTTTAACACTTTTGTTACTGACACTCTGCAGATGTGTGTGTAACTCTCTCACAGAGGAACTGTAAGATACACTTTTTATTTATGCAAAACCTTTAACTTTTTTGAAAATAAAATACTTTTGTCTGAATACATTTTCTTTAAAGGCACTTTTTGATTTTAACGCTATTTCAGTGGATCAATCCAGTTTTGTTGACATCAATGCTTTTTTTCTCTTTTTCTTGTGTTACTAAGATACTTTTAGACACACTTTGACATAGCCGTGGGAACATGTTTCAAATGGGGGGTGCTGTGGGGATCACATCCTCTAGGGGGGTCAGGGGGGAAGATTTTTTTTCAACATTATAAAGTAAAATGCTTCAATCTGGTGCACTTTGAGCTGAATTGCCAGAGACTAGATCTAAGGGGTACAACTCTAAACACCCATATCGAAAAGATCGGTTTACATTTTAATAATCAAATAATTATGTGGACATAACCAATAACCTAACATAGCCAATAACAAGTAAATGTAACTTATTTTATTTTTGTTGTTCATTTATTTCTTATTTTACCAGTTAACATTTATTTATTTATGCATATTCTTTAATCTCTCCAGATTTAAACAATATTTCTGGTTTACTGTCCTATAGTATTAGACCCTCCAGAAAAACGCGGGCAAAAATCCTTGATTATGCGATTAAACATGCGGGGTTTTTATGTGATTTTATGCGGTGAAATTGCGGGAAGTTGCGAAATATGCTAAATATGCGGGGAAAAAGAATAAAACATTTTTTAAATATTGGGCTGTCTTATTTATTCTCTCTCACACACAACCTGCCACTAACGTTAAACCCCTTTACTATTCAATTAAACACATTCAATGTTTATTTATTGTAAAAGCAATTGGGCTATTTTAATCTCACACACACACACACACACACACACACACACACACACACACACACACACACACACACACACACACACACACACACACACACACACACACACACACACACACACACACACACACACACACACACACACACACACACACACACACACACACACACACACACACACACACACACACACACACACACACACACACACACACACACACACACACACACACTTCTCCGCCTCATTCTGTTTTCATTTACTCGTTCGTTATCTGACCAGCTTCAATCTTGTAGCTACTCACTTCGTTTCTTGTAGCCCTCGAAAGGGTTTTGGAGGTTGATGCCTCGGTGAATGTGAGTTGTTTGGCTTTCTTGTCCGCAGCAGCAGAAAGCATTTTCGAATGTTTGAATGAATCAAAGTGGGTCGTCACTGTCGATTTTCTCTTATGCTCCAACACACAGTTGCACGGGGTGCAGAATAGTTCCCCCCCACTTTTTGCCCGGTCTTTAGTAGAAATGTTCATCGGTAAATGAGATGGATTAGATTTTTTCATCTTGGTGTTTTCTCTATCGTGTGAGCTCCACACGTTCACTCTATACAGTGTTGTTTACATTCTGTGATGATGAGTTAAAACATTTTTTTCTGAATTTTGTGTGGAAAAATGCTGGGATTATGCGGCCTTTTAAAAATCTGCGCCATTTTGCTGATTATGCGGTAAATTCTGCGATCGCAGAATCGCGTTTTTCTGGAGGGTCTATAGCAGGGGTCGGCAACCCCTGGCACGCGTGGCAGCATTGGCACGCGGCACCGTAACCAGTGGCACACTAGGAATAAGTGGAATAAGAGTGCAACATATTTAAATTGTATTTTCGGATCATGAAAGAGACCCCCGCCAGAGCACGTCTCCCCGTTACCTGCAGAAGGAAGCCATGCACGCAACGCAGCCCCGCTCTCTTTGAATCCAGGTGACTTTCTGCCGCTTTCCTCCGTGGTGCAGTGCTGATCGTTTCACCACGGAGGAAAGCACTTCACTAATTGCAGTACCCATAAGGAGCTGTACAAATGACGCAGTTTTTGCGTGGCTGTGTATTTAGTTGAAAGCCCAGTGGCGATCTGCTCATCTCTCCTCTAAATAATATGCTACAAAGGGGCGGACTGGCCATCTGTGTGTTGAACTTTCCTGTCGGCTCCCAGACCGTAGTCGAGGAGGGCAGAAGCAACAAGCTTCAGGTTCAATGACCCACTTTAGCTTAAATGACTGGAGAGACGCGAGCTCTTCTTGGGAGGCCATTGCATTTATTTAGCTGTTCTTCTGTTTCACAAAATACATCACAGACCTCTGTTTTTCTGCTGCCTCGTTTCACTTCCGGAAACATACACACGTTCCCTCACTGTCGCTCTACCATCCACAAACACACTTGCACAAGCCGCACCCCTCTCTCTCTCTCTTAAAGGGACAGCAATCTCATCTCACTCTGCATGACCCTAATATCATAGCATGTGTACTCTGGAGAATCACAGAACGGACGATCGTCCTTATTATTATGCCGTTTAAACCAACTATTGAAATGTGCTTGTTAAATTCGGCATCATGTAAGTTGCGTTGACAGGTCCACACACTGCTTCCCCGCAGCGAGGCTCCCCCCGCCCTCCTGCTGATAGTTGACGAGCGTCAAGCTCCTCAACCCCCCCCCCCGTTGATAATTCTCGATCGTTGGCACGCTGATAACAATTTTTTTTTTAAATGGCACTTCATATCAAAAAGGTTGCCGACCCCTGGTCTATAGTATGCACTGGAATGATTTCAAACCTGTTTTTATTTATCCCAATAATTATAAAGGTTGCCTTGGAAATATTTGTTTACATAAATTGTTAACAAACCGTTTGAGACCCTCTGAGATAACTTAGACTAAAGTGAACTATCTAAACACTCAGTCCTTTACCTCACTGAGCCTCTCAGTCTGTCTGGCTATCAGTCCTGTCCAGACAGCTGATATCTGTCCTGTGTGTGAGCTGCGGGCGCCTGATAAGCCAACATCCCCCACTTTCATCGTACAGGGCAAATGGAAACTGTAACCGGGGTGAAAAGGGTGTTATCTTTACTTAATTATGAATGTTGTTACATCAGGGCTGAAAATTCGTTTTTTTGTATTATATTTCCATTTAATCTTGTGGACGTGCAGATTCCCTGTACTCCATCAGGGGGTGCTGCAGCACCCTCAGCACCCCTACTTCCCACGGCCCTGCACTTTGATGTATCCAACACGTAACCACTGGTGGAATATGAAGTACTTTGTTAGGAATTCGTTTTCTTTTTAATGGCCGTTTTTTCAAACACAGTTAAACAATGGTTTTTTTCTGATAACCTCACATATTTGAGTTATTTTCTGCTACCAAGATACTTTTAGATACACTTTGATGTACGCAACACTTAACAAAAGGGTCTAATATGAAGTACTTTGTAAGGAATGGGGTTTTCTTTAATGGGCTCAAAAACTTTAGAACTGGGTAAAATATTCATTAATTTGTAACGAATTGAGTTTCTTTTCTTTTTTTGATTTTCAACATACTATTGTACACAATGACTTTTCCATATTTTCTTCTTTTTTTCGGAGAAACTATACTTTTGCCTTATTCCGTAAAATCATGACAAACTATTACTTATTCTAAAATCTGACCTCTTGCTGCTTGGTTGGAAATGATAGATGAAAAAGCTACAAAATGTAAAGAACTTTTTTTAAAACTCTCAATTCTACAGATGACTCCCCCCACTCAATGCAATAAGTCCCTCCCTCCACTCAGCAAAGCATCTAAAACTAAGGACCCCACTAAGACGACAGTTGAAAACTAGCCATGGATCTGAGAAAAACCAAGTCTCCCCCCGTGAGTTGCAGCCAGGAACAAACTCCTGGACTACCGTCATCACCACCATTCTGGACACCCGAATCTTGCAGTACTACTGCTGCTGCTGGTTTTGGTTACTTCTGGGGCCAAGACGTCTCTGTTTATGGACACAGTGAAATCAGTGTTGGTTGATATTGTGGAGAGGGTGATACATCGGTACAGAGAAGAAATCTGCAACGGATGCCGAGTCAGTCACCCCGGCCAGAGGCAACACGATTGTCTGAATGACATGCCCGATCTTTTCTTCAGAAACAATTACAACGTGTTAATGAAAAGACTCTGGCTCACCGACTTCATTACTGAGATCGACCAGACTCTTATTGATAAAGAAATGTTCACGGATGATTGGAGGATCCAAGGCGCTTCGGAGGCTTTTCTGCACAATCTCAAAAATGGCAGACGCCTCAAGGAAAGACTTGAAAAGATCCATGCCGAGTTGGATGGAGAAGACTAATAATCAGCGGTTGATTGAAACCAGGTTTTTTTTTTCTTTTTCGATACATTGACTTTTTCTTTAAAGTAAAATAAAAATGGGGAACTACTATGCAAAACGCTCGGTATATATTGATCAGAATGAAGTCAATACCCTTTTAATAAGTGTGGTGATGAGGACGATTGAAAACAGAGTGAGTAGTGATCCCCGTGTAAACAGAACGGCTGAAGTTTGTAAACTAGAAGACATTTTGGATATCGTTCGTTCTGGCAGTACTATTCCTGGTCATTGGGAAACGATTGTAAACGAAACATTTAAAGTGGTCCTGGAATCTTCCTTTTCCGAAACATTACCGAAGAAATGAAACAAACATCAAACGTGTATCATGTGCTCTCATTGTATGCTCTGTTTGTAGATGTAATGTCTTTGTGTCAGAAACAGCATACACATGAATATTTTGACTGAAGTGAAAAAACTCCATCATGATATTTCCAGTAATCTGGGGAATTCTAAACTGGAGACGGTCCTGGGGACAATCAGTATAACTATTGATTTTGTGTGTGAACAAATAAAAATGTAAATAGGAAACTTTTTTAAAAATAAAAAAAGTGTTTTTTACATTTAAAAACTGTTGTCTTCATTATAGCAAGGGGAGCGTGTCTGATACATGTGTATTACAGTCCTTCACATGAACTGTTGTCTTCATTATAACAAGGGGAGGGTAACAGGGAAGATGTATGATAAATGTGTATTGAAACGTGCGTATTATACCCCCACAGAAACACGGAAACACAGAAACGCAGAAACACGGAACCACAGAAACCCAATTTTCAAATAAATTCAGTCAACTAAAGTTGAAAACATTTTCTAACAAATCTTAGTTGATAAGAAAAAAGCCCGATAACACATTTACATAACCTTAAAATATACCCTTCATATTTCCTAACGATATAAATGAAAGCCTACGGAGAGATGTGTGTTTTTTTCATCAATATCAACCATAATTTACCTACATTTGATTGATTTTTCTAACTTATGACTGAACTTATGAGGCAATAAACCTCTAGTGAGTGCCCCAGCCCTTCGTATATTTATCTGTATGTGCAACACAGTCTCACTCCCTGATCGTCAAGGAGCGACGCTTGGTCAGGGTCCCGTGGCGTGCAGTTGTGACGCTCCGAGGCTCCTTCAGCTTCATAAAGGGACGCAAAGAGCTTTCAAGTGATTGCAATGTATTCCCATCGGCGGCGGTATTTGGCGCTCAGGTAAGCACCGCATCGGTCCATGTTGGCGGCAGTTAAAGGCAATGTGAGCATCCATTCCCATTGGATAACGGAGGATTTTACACTCAGAAGTAAGTATTCTCCTTACTGTCGATTGATTTTACAGTGATATCTGCACTACTCATACAGATAACTCAAAAACACCAGATTATCCTTGTTGATTACACAACTTTGATTGGTTTAGATCAGGGGTGTCAAACTCAAATACATAGTGGGCCAAAACGAAAACATGGTTCAGGTACAGCAAATGTGTTGTCTCTATGTCCACCTAATATCAATTCAAACACCATGACACAGTTCCATCAGATTAATGATAAAAACCTAGAGGAAATTATTCAACTTCTGAAATCCTCCTCCTACTGTCTTGATATTATTCCATCAGGGTTTTTTCAAAGATGTTTTTCATTGCATGGCCTCAGATCTACTTCATATAGTAAACAAGTCTCTTCACTCAGGTATTTTTCCACAGGCCCTGAAAACTGTAGTCATTAAACCGCTCTTAAAAAAAGAATAATCTAGATGCTTCAGTAATGAACAATTAAAGGCCCATATCAAACCTCCCATTTCCAGGTAAAATCATTGAAGAAGTAGTTTTTTAACAGTTCACTTTCGTCCAAACCACAGCATTGAGACTGCTCTTGTAAAGGTCTTCAATGACATCCACTTAAATACAGACAGTGGCAGAACTTCAGTGTTAGTATTATTAGATCTCAGTGCTGCTTTTGACACTGTTGACCACAACATATTACTCGACCGACTGGAAAACTGGGTTGGACTTTCGGAAACAGTTCTACATTGGTTTGAATCCTACTTAAAGGACAGAAAAAACTTTGTCTCTATAGGTAAATACACATCTGAGTTGACAAATATGACATATGGGGTTCCTCAAGGCTCCATCTTGGGGCCTCTTCTCTTTAACATCTACATGCTACCACTGGCTCAGATAATGAAAAACTACACAATAAGTTACCATAGCTATGCGGATAAATGTACGTAACAATTTCACCAGGAGACTATGCTCCAATTCAAACACTGAGTAAGTGCATTGAACAAATCAATGACTGTATGTGTCAGAACTTTCTCCAATTAAACAAAGATAAAACTGAGGTAATGGTTTTTGGAGCCAAGGCAGAACGTTTAAAGTTAGCGCTGAGCTTCAGTCTGCAATGTTCAAAACAACAGAGAGAGCCAGAAGTCTAGGTGTAGTCATGGACTCTGACCTGAGTTTCAACAGTCACATTCAAACAGTTACTAAATCAGCCTACTATCACCTAAAGAACATATCTAGGATTAAAAGACTGATGTCACAGCAGGATTTGGAAAAACTTGTCCATGCTTTTATCTTCAGTAGACTGGACTACTGCAATGGTGTCTTCACAGGTCTCACTAAAACATCTATTAGAAAGCTGCAGCTGATTCAGAACGCTGCTGCTTGAGTCCTCACTGACACTTAGAAAGTGGATCACTCCTGTTCTGAAGTCTTTACTCTGGTTCCTCACTGACACTAAGAAAGTGGATCACATCACTCCTGTTCTGAAGTCTTTACTCTGGTTCCTCACTGACACTAAGAAAGAGGATCACATCACTCCTGTTCTGAAGTCTTTACTCTGGTTCCTCACTGACACTAAGAAAGTGGATCACTCCTGTTCTGAAGTCTTTACTCTGGTTCCTCTCTGACACTTAGAAAGTGGATCACTCCTGTTCTGAAGTCTTTACTCTGGTTCCTCACTGACACTAAGAAAGTGGATCACTCCTGTTCTGAAGTCTTTACTCTGGTTCCTCACTGACACTAAGAAAGTGGATCACATCACTCCTGTTCTGAAGTCTTTACTCTGGTTCCTCACTGACACTAAGAAAGTGGATCACATCACTCCTGTTCTGAAGTCTTTACTCTGGTTCCTCACTAACACTAAGAAAGTGGATCACATCACTCCTGTTCTGAAGTCTTTACTCTGGTTCCTCACTAACACTAAGAAAGTGGATCACATCACTCCTGCTCTGAAGTCTTTACTCTGGTTCCTCACTAACACTAAGAAAGTGGATCACATCACTCCTGTTCTGAAGTCTTTACTCTGGTTCCTCACTGACACTTAGAAAGTGGATCACTCCTGTTCTGAAGTCTTTACTCTGGTTCCTCACTAACACTTAGAAAGTGGATCACTCCTGTTCTGAAGTCTTTACTCTGGTTCCTCACTGACACTAAGAAAGTGGATCACATCACTCCTGTTCTGAAGTCTTTACTCTGGTTCCTCACTAACACTAAGAAAGTGGATCACATCACTCCTGTTCTGAAGTCTTTACTCTGGTTCCTCACTGACACTAAGAAAGTGGATCACATCACTCCTGTTCTGAAGTCTTTACTCTGGTTCCTCACTAACACTAAGAAAGTGGATCACATCACTCCTGTTCTGAAGTCTTTACTCTGGTTCCTCACTGACACTAAGAAAGTGGATCACATCACTCCTGTTCTGAAGTCTTTACACTGGTTCCTCACTGACACTAAGAAAGTGGATCACATCACTCCTGTTCTGAAGTCTTTACACTGGTTCCTCACTGACACTAAGAAAGTGGATCACTCCTGTTCTGAAGTCTTTACTCTGGTTCCTCACTAACACTAAGAAAGTGGATCACTCCTGTTCTGAAGTCTTTACTCTGGTTCCTCACTAACACTAAGAAAGTGGATCACATCACTCCTGTTCTGAAGTCTTTACTCTGGTTCCTCACTAACACTAAGAAAGTGGATCACATCACTCCAGTTCTGAAGTCTTTACTCTGGTTCCTCACTGATACTAAGAAAGTGGATCACATCACTCCTGTTCTGAAGTCTTTACTCTGGTTCCTCACTGACACTAAGAAAGTGGATCACATCACTCCTGTTCTGAAGTCTTTACACTGGTTCCTCACTGACACTAAGAAAGTGGATCACATCACTCCTGTTCTGAAGTCTTTACACTGGTTCCTCACTGACACTAAGAAAGTGGATCACATCACTCCTGTTCTGAAGTCTTTACTCTGGTTCCTCACTGACACTAAGAAAGTGGATCACATCAGTCCTGTTCTGAAGTCTTTACTCTGGTTCCTCTCTAACACTAAGAAAGTGGATCACATCACTCCTGTTCTGAAGTCTTTACTCTGGTTCCTCACTGACACTAAGAAAGTGGATCACATCACTCCTGTTCTGAAGTCTTTACTCTGGTTCCTCACTGACACTAAGAAAGTGGATCACATCACTCCTGCTCTGAAGTCTTTACTCTGGTTCCTCACTAACACTAAGAAAGAGGATCACTCCTGTTCTGAAGTCTTTACTCTGGTTCCTCACTAACACTAAGAAAGTGGATCACATCACTCCTGTTCTGAAGTCTTTACTCTGGTTCCTCACTAACACTAAGAAAGTGGATCACATCACTCCTGTTCTGAAGTCTTTACTCTGGTTCCTCACTGACACTAAGAAAGTGGATCACATCACTCCTGTTCTGAAGTCTTTACTCTGGTTCCTCACTAACACTAAGAAAGTGGATCACTCCTGTTCTGAAGTCTTTACTCTGGTTCCTCACTGACACTAAGAAAGTGGATCACATCACTCCTGTTCTGAAGTCTTTACTCTGGTTCCTCACTAACACTAAGAAAGTGGATCACATCACTCCTGTTCTGAAGTCTTTACACTGGTTCCTCACTAACACTAAGAAAGTGGATCACATCAGTCCTGCTCTGAAGTCTTTACACTGGTTCCTCACTGACACTAAGAAAGTGGATCACATCACTCCTGTTCTGAAGTCTTTACTCTGGTTCCTCACTGACACTAAGAAAGTGGATCACATCACTCCTGTTCTGAAGTCTTTACACTGGTTCCTCACTGACACTAAGAAAGTGGATCACATCACTCCTGTTCTGAAGTCTTTACTCTGGTTCCTCACTGACACTAAGAAAGAGGATCACTCCTGTTCTGAAGTCTTTACACTGGTTCCTCACTAACACTAAGAAAGTGGATCACATCACTCCTGTTCTGAAGTCTTTACACTGGTTCCTCACTGACACTAAGAAAGTGGATCACATCACTCCTGTTCTGAAGTCTTTACTCTGGTTCCTCACTGACACTAAGAAAGTGGATCACATCACTCCTGTTCTGAAGTCTTTACTCTGGTTCCTCACTGACACTAAGAAAGTGGATCACATCACTCCTGCTCTGAAGTCTTTACTCTGGTTCCTCACTAACACTAAGAAAGAGGATCACTCCTGTTCTGAAGTCTTTACTCTGGTTCCTCACTAACACTAAGAAAGTGGATCACATCACTCCTGCTCTGAAGTCTTTACTCTGGTTCCTCACTAACACTAAGAAAGAGGATCACATCACTCCTGCTCTGAAGTCTTTACTCTGGTTCCTCACTAACACTAAGAAAGTGGATCACATCACTCCTGTTCTGAAGTCTTTACTCTGGTTCCTCACTGACACTAAGAAAGTGGATCACATCACTCCTGTTCTGAAGTCTTTACTCTGGTTCCTCACTAACACTAAGAAAGTGGATCACTCCTGTTCTGAAGTCTTTACTCTGGTTCCTCACTGACACTAAGAAAGTGGATCACATCACTCCTGTTCTGAAGTCTTTACTCTGGTTCCTCACTAACACTAAGAAAGTGGATCACATCACTCCTGTTCTGAAGTCTTTACACTGGTTCCTCACTAACACTAAGAAAGTGGATCACATCAGTCCTGCTCTGAAGTCTTTACACTGGTTCCTCACTGACACTAAGAAAGTGGATCACATCACTCCTGTTCTGAAGTCTTTACTCTGGTTCCTCACTGACACTAAGAAAGTGGATCACATCACTCCTGTTCTGAAGTCTTTACACTGGTTCCTCACTGACACTAAGAAAGTGGATCACATCACTCCTGTTCTGAAGTCTTTACTCTGGTTCCTCACTGACACTAAGAAAGAGGATCACTCCTGTTCTGAAGTCTTTACACTGGTTCCTCACTAACACTAAGAAAGTGGATCACATCACTCCTGTTCTGAAGTCTTTACACTGGTTCCTCACTGACACTAAGAAAGTGGATCACATCACTCCTGTTCTGAAGTCTTTACTCTGGTTCCTCACTGACACTAAGAAAGTGGATCACTCCTGTTCTGAAGTCTTTACACTGGTTCCTCACTGACACTAAGAAAGTGGATCACTCCTGTTCTGAAGTCTTTACTCTGGTTCCTCACTGACACTAAGAAAGTGGATCACATCACTCCTGTTCTGAAGTCTTTACTCTGGTTCCTCACTGACACTAAGAAAGTGGATCACATCACTCCTGTTCTGAAGTCTTTACTCTGGTTCCTCACTGACACTAAGA
The DNA here is from genome assembly GCF_949606895.1 of Notothenia rossii. Classification (NCBI taxonomy): domain Eukaryota; kingdom Metazoa; phylum Chordata; class Actinopteri; order Perciformes; family Nototheniidae; genus Notothenia; species Notothenia rossii. Next base: position 582,239 of record NC_136902.1, read on the forward strand.
AAGTGGATCACATCACTCCTGTTCTGAAGTCTTTACTCTGGTTCCTCACTAACACTAAGAAAGTGGATCACTCCTGTTCTGAAGTCTTTACTCTGGTTCCTCACTGACACTAAGAAAGTGGAACACATCACTCCTGTTCTGAAGTCTTTACTCTGGTTCCTCACTAACACTAAGAAAGTGGATCACTCCTGTTCTGAAGTCTTTACTCTGGTTCCTCACTGACACTAAGAAAGTGGATCACATCACTCCTGCTCTGAAGTCTTTACTCTGGTTCCTCACTGACACTAAGAAAGTGGATCACATCACTCCAGTTCTGAAGTCTTTACACTGGTTCCTCACTGACACTAAGAAAGTGGATCACATCACTCCTGTTCTGAAGTCTTTACACTGGTTCCTCACTGACACTAAGAAAGTGGATCACATCACTCCTGTTCTGAAGTCTTTACTCTGGTTCCTCACTGACACTAAGAAAGTGGATCACATCACTCCTGTTCTGAAGTCTTTACTCTGGTTCCTCACTAACACTAAGAAAGTGGATCACTCCTGTTCTGAAGTCTTTACTCTGGTTCCTCACTGACACTAAGAAAGTGGATCACATCACTCCTGTTCTGAAGTCTTTACTCTGGTTCCTCACTAACACTAAGAAAGTGGATCACTCCTGTTCTGAAGTCTTTACTCTGGTTCCTCACTGACACTAAGAAAGTGGATCACATCACTCCTGCTCTGAAGTCTTTACTCTGGTTCCTCACTGACACTAAGAAAGTGGATCACATCACTCCTGTTCTGAAGTCTTTACTCTGGTTCCTCACTGACACTAAGAAAGTGGATCACATCACTCCTGTTCTGAAGTCTTTACTCTGGTTCCTCACTAACACTAAGAAAGTGGATCACTCCTGTTCTGAAGTCTTTACTCTGGTTCCTCACTAACACTAAGAAAGTGGATCACATCACTCCTGTTCTGAAGTCTTTACTCTGGTTCCTCACTGACACTAAGAAAGTGGATCACATCACTCCTGCTCTGAAGTCTTTACTCTGGTTCCTCACTGACACTAAGAAAGTGGATCACATCACTCCTGTTCTGAAGTCTTTACTCTGGTTCCTCACTGACACTAAGAAAGTGGATCACATCACTCCTGTTCTGAAGTCTTTACTCTGGTTCCTCACTGACACTAAGAAAGTGGATCACTCCTGTTCTGAAGTCTTTACTCTGGTTCCTCACTGACACTAAGAAAGTGGATCACATCACTCCTGTTCTGAAGTCTTTACTCTGGTTCCTCACTGACACTAAGAAAGTGGATCACATCACTCCTGTTCTGAAGTCTTTACTCTGGTTCCTCACTAACACTAAGAAAGTGGATCACATCACTCCTGTTCTGAAGTCTTTACTCTGGTTCCTCACTAACACTAAGAAAGTGGATCACATCACTCCTGTTCTGAAGTCTTTACTCTGGTTCCTCACTAACACTAAGAAAGTGGATCACATCACTCCTGTTCTGAAGTCTTTACTCTGGCTTCCTGTGTGTCAGAGAATAGATTTCAAAATACTAGTGCTGGTTTATAAAGCTTTGAATGGTTTTGGCCCAGAATACATTTCTGCCCTCCTGCTAAATGATGAACCATCCAGATCTCTCAGGTCTTCAGGGACTGGTCAGCTGTCTGTCGGCAGCATTTAGTTATTATTAGGGGTGTAAAGATACCAAAAACTCACGGTACGATAATATCGCGATAAAAAGTCCACGGTACGATATTTATCGTGATATTGACAAATAAAGGGGACATATTTGTTTTGTTTTTTTTACTTGAATTTTTTTTTCTTTATTAAATAATAAATCTGATTTGTACAGCATTATAGTAGGATGGTAGTATTTTAAAGTGTCAACAATATAATAATCAGACCCTGCAATAGAATAAATCAAGTTTGAATTTAGTTTTTCAAGTAACTCAACTCTAACTCACTCACTCACTCAGCATCATCAAGGTTATCTTTTAGGAATATGAGCATGTCCACATGTCCAGTATCAATCAATATATCAATATCCCCTGCTGTGGAAAGAACTCTTGCTTGGTACTGATGTTGCTGGGACAGAGAGATATGCTTTGGCCATGGGTGACAGCAGTGGGTCAAACTGTGCATTGTCTCTCCACCACTTCAACAACAATACAGTGTTTGCCAAGAAGGTGAGGCTTACTGACAGGGCGAGATCAGTGTTTCCGCCAGACCAGGGTTGAGAGGGCGTCCACCCCGAGATCACTAACGTGAGCCGGGTCATTTGGCTGTTTCGGCTCCCAAACGGCTCTTCATGTTACCACAGTTTACCACGGAGCCTCAGTTTCGCCGCTGCGAGGCTCCGGCGCTCGCAGTTCACACGCGTTCTCCACTAAAACCCCCCCCCCCCCCCCCGCTCATCGCGTCTAAATCGTGCACGTTCCGTGTTGTCCTGTAGCAAGCACCTTCGATGTCGGGGAAACGATCTTCAATACTCCGAAAAGAATCCCACCAGACTCCTTTGCCCCTCCAGCAGCGGGATGTCCTTGTCCTTTTTCCTTTTCGTCATTTCAAGCGATAAAAACTCTCGATCTTCTCTCGAATTATTAATATTTGTGGACGCCCTCGGCTCGAGTTCAGGGCGTCCCGAGCTGAATAGGGGCGTCAAATGACGGCAAGACGCCCCCCTGGCGGAAACGCGGGGCGAGATATAAACATACTGTTGGTACTTGTCAATGTCTCTAGGTGTGTACATGTAGCCCTGTAAATACCATGTCCTTTGGTGTTATCGGTTGTTTATGTTCATGTTGTAACCTACTTGCTGCCATGTTGGACAGGTCTCTCTTGAAAAAGAGATCGATGATATCAATGGGACCATCTGGTTAAATAAAGGTTTTACATTTATTTATTTTTAATCGTGGTATATTTTGTTATTCTCACGACGGTATTGAGACATTTGTTTACCGCGATATCGCAATATTCGATATATCGTTACATCCCTAGTTATTATTAAACTCCCAGAAACCTGCAGGTCCGCTGCAACTCTTACTACTTTTAAATCCCGACTAAAGACTTTTCTTTTTGTCGCTGCTTTTAATTGAACTATTCATATCTTAGACTGCACTGTAACTTTTATCCATGTATTTTTTCTTTTAATGTTTATTTTTATTAGCTTTTCTTTTTAACGACTGATTTTAAATGCCATTTTCTTAATGTCTTTCATTTTTTGTAAAGCACTTTGAATTGCCTTGTGTTGAAAAGTGCTATATAAATAAACTTGCATTGCCTTGCCTTACTGTCGATTGATTTGACAGTGATATCTGCACTACTCATCAACTGAAAAACACCAGATTATCCTTGTTAATTACACAACATTGATTGGTTTAAATTGTGTGCAATGCTTTTGTATTTTCCCTTCGATTCGGAGAAACAAGTATTTTTTCGGAGTTTAGGATGGCAGAAGACACTACACTACCCAGAATCTCTATCGTTCCGCGTTGCTCGACAAACCCCGTGATCAGTCCTCAAGCTCTGTGATTGGTTAACCTCCAACTGCATTCCATATGAAAAAAAACGTTTGGTAAAAGATCAAACCATACTTTATTCAGCAGTGCTTGCTTTACTCTTTGAAAGTCATCACATGAATGCATCGTAATAAATGGTTTGGCTGCATTAAATATATTACACATCTGTCATAGTTCTTTATTTATCTCCAGAGATCGGGCTCAGAATAGACCGGAAACTATTCTTTTACCGTTCAGTTTAAATTTCACAATAAAGTTAGTAGTAATATTTTTTTTGTTGATATTATTGTTTTTTATTAACTACTAGACCGCTGGGTCATGTTAAGACCATCTTTTCTGTGTTGCTGTGGGTTTTTTCCATCGCTTTTGTTACAAATATCAAAACAATAACTAAATATATCCGTCGTAAACTAAACCAGAAACAGCAGTATATTTTATTTTGTTAACACTGTAAACTTGACAGCTTTTTAACCCAAACCACCTACTGGTTAAAGCACGTTATTACACGTTTAGAGTAATGCAATGCAGGTAGATTGTGTTGCTTTTTCATGACTGTTTAAAATGCCTTTTTCTTAATGTCTTTCATTTTTGTAAAGCACTTTGAATTGCCTTGTGTTGAAAGGTGCTGTATAAATAAACTTGCCTTGCCTAAGGTCTGTTCTATAGGGGGAAAGTAGAAGGTCAATGATATAAATATAGAATAGAAAATATCAAGAAGATACTGTAGTGATCTCTACAAAAAACAGTTCAGTGCCGGACGTCCAAAGATATTAATAGGACGATGTGCAAAACAGACAAACTAATTAGGCTTTATTAAAACATTAAAGAATACTTTAGGTTAAGGTCTTCTTTTAAATACATGTAAGAAAAAAGCTTTGGGGGTATCTATCTACAGATACATATTATATATATATATTAGATACATAGTAACTAAAGTCTGATTAAAGGGTTGTTTATATTTCACATCATTAATCAGAATCTGTAAAGTAACTCAAATAAATGTAGTGGAGTAAAAATACCAGGTTAACCTTAAAGAAAGCCCTCAGGATTATAAAAGACCCCCGCCATAAACTGTTCTGTCTGCTGCCGTCTGGGAGGCGGTACCGCAGCATCCAGACTAAAACCACCAGACTGAGAGACAGCTTCATCCCACGGGCCATAAGACTGTTAAACACCTGAACTTTAAAACAACATCCATAACATTCATCTGGCTGCTACTTAGAAATGATTGATCTAATATATCATATTCCAATCACTTGTATAGACTCTTATTTCACTATTTACTATTTTCTATTTTTCTTTTTGTATTTACTTGCACTATTTTCTCTGTTACTGTGGTATTGTGTTGCACTGTAGGAGGAGCCTGTGACCCAAAGGGGGGGGGGGGGGGGGGGGGGTAGGACACGTTTGAGTCCTGTTTTGGATAGTGTGCCGTCGATGGGTTTCGGATTTCAAAGTGCTATTTGACGCTCGGCGTAAACTTCGTGCACTGCCACTCCAACATCCAATCACAGAGCTTGAGGAGTAATCACAGGGTTTGTCAAGCAAAGCACGTGGTGTAGTCCCAAATAATAGCTGAGGATTCTGGGTAGTGTGGTGTCTTCTGCAATCCTAAACTGCGAAAAAATATTTGTTTCTCCCAATCGAAGGGGAAAAATACAAAAGCATTGTACACAATTTAAACCACATGTCAAACTCGAGGCCCGGGGGCCAAATCAGGCCCTTGGTGGATTTAATTTCGGCCTGCAGGATAATTTCTAATTCCTATTAGATCTGGCCCTCCGGTATATTGCACGCACACCTTCACTCCATCCTGAGGGTCTCCTCAGCTCAGAGCCTGAGCCCAAACATTGATGACCTTGCACCCAAGACGAGATGCCAAGTATCTGAACTAGCATCACAGAGCAGCACACTGACTTTAATGGATGTTTCCTTCTGCACTTTCTCTCTCACGACAACAGGGCATGTTTGGTTTCTCTTTGAGGGAAATAGTTTTGTTGAAGCTGTTGTTGGCCTGTGGGAAAATGTACTCATAAGAAATGACTCTGGAGAAGCTGCAGATAGAGCCATAAGAACTGACTCTGGAAAAGCTGCAGATAGAGCCATAAGAAATGAATGAACTGATTATTTAATGTTTAATGTTGTTTTTAAAGGCAATCATTTAAGCTTTGTTAGTTCCAGGTTTAATATGTGCAATAAGTTCTTTTCAATAAGTTCTGCAATAAACATTGAACCAGTCCGGCCCTCGACTAGTACCCATTTTTTCGTTTTGGCCCACTGTGTATTTGAGTTTGACACCCCTGATCTAAACCAATCAATGTTGTTTAATCAACAAGGATAATCTGGTGTTTTTGAGTTGTCTGTATGAGTAGTGCAGATATCACAGTAAAATCAATCGACAGTAAGGAGAATACTTACTTCCGGGTGTAAAATCCTCCGTTATCCACCGTCGACGTGAATACATTGCTATAAGTTGAAAGCTCTTTGCGTCCGTTTATGAAGCTGAAGGAGACTCGGCGCGTCACAACGCCAAAGGACCCTGACCAAGCGTCGCTATTGGACGATCAGGGAGTGAGATTGTGTTGGTATGTGGCCCTCAGTGAAAAAATGTTGGACACCCCTGGATTAGAGCGTCCGGTGTGAACGCAGCATAATGCAGTTCAGAGACCAGACCACTGTTCTGATGCTTTTAAAGCAACTGCAACATTTGAACAGTATCAGGGCCTCAAGGCCATGGTGGCCGTAGGACGTACAATTATTTTCGGGGCGTCACGGCCAGACTGAGTGGCAATGACGGCCATGGTACAACTGACTTTATCTCCAACGACTTTCAGTCCGTTTTATTCTTACCTCTCATCAGCAGATTGAGGCTCCATTGAGCGGTCACACTTTGAGGACAAACAGCAGGACTCAGGTCCAGTTTAAGATCCAGGTCCAGGTCCAGGTCCAGGTCCAGGTCCAGGTCCAGGTCCAGGTCCAGGTCCAGGCTGCTGCTCTGGAATTCAACAATCAGATATTTGTGTCAGGGTTGGGGAAAGTCAGGACCCAAGTGCAGTTAAAAAGCCAAAAAGGTCAGGTAACAAAAAGCGAGCTTTATTTAAAAAAAGCCAATGACAAAAGAAAACAAGGAACAACTTAACATTGCCAGAACCAGGGGAGTACGAGGACGGATCAGGACCGAAGACTTCAGGGACAAACACGGATAGAAAAACAGGTAACATGGACGAGAAGAGACAACGATCAGACATGGAGCACAGGGGAAGACAAGAC
>NC_136902.1:589218-594218 GCF_949606895.1 Notothenia rossii
TCCAGAGGGCCAGACTCCAGAGGGTCAGACTCCAGAGGGTCAGACTCCAGAGGATCAGACTCCAGAGGGCCAGACTCCAGAGGGCCAGACTCCAGAGGGCCAGGGGCCAGACTCCAGAGGGCCAGACTCCAGAGGGTCAGACTCCAGAGGGCCAGACTCCAGAGGGTCAGACTCCAGAGGGTCAGACTCCAGAGGGTCAGACTCCAGAGGGCCAGACTCCAGAGGACCAGGGGCCAGAGGGCCAGACTCCAGAGTGCCAGACTCCAGAGGACCAGGGGCCAGACTCCAGAGGGTCAGACTCCAGAGGGCCAGACTCCAGAGGGCCAGACGTTATAAACCACATCCAGGATCAGGAGGTTCAGTTTATTACAGACGCTGTGATACAGGATCCTCTTCCCTGAGGAATATATTTTGTGACTGTAAATGTGCATTTCAACTTGTATATTTTCTACTTTTTTAATGCTTTTTAATTTCTATTTGAGACGTGTACATTTTGGATTGTTTATTTCTAGTCTTCTAATCTCTCTAATGAACAATGCCATGTATTTTGATGCTGCTGCAACGCAAACATTTCCCAAATTGGGATCAAGAAAGGCAGAAGTGAGGCAGACAGTGTCTGAAACAGGGATGTGAACTTCTGCTAATTCGGTTTCCCGTCTTTGTTGATTCCTGATTTTCTGTCTGAACAGAAGTAGGTCTATGTTGGTATATTAGCGTAACCGAGCCGTTGTGTTATCTGCGAGTCCAAACACAGTGTTGATAGCCTTTGTACATCAGTTTACAGAAATTACAAAGTGACCTTGTTCTACCTATCCAGGGTTTTTCTGAGAATAATATAGTATTAGAGCGTTGAAGCGGCGCCGCCCACTTCCCAGTGAAAATGCATCAGAGCGAAGTGGGGTATAAAAGTGTCATTACATCACATTACATTTAGCTGAGGCTTTTATCCAAAGCAATTTACAAAAAGTACATTCGACCAAGAAGATACAACCTTGAAGAAACCGAATCATATAAGTACATTCAGGTGTCTACACGTCTTAAAGCTGCTGAGTCATATTTTGAACCTCAAATACAAATAAATCCAGAGGTTTCTTTACTTCCTCTACAGAGAAAAGGAAAAGAGACAAATCTCAGTTTCAGTGTCAGACCCACCGGACACAGCTGTCTCAGCCGCCTGACGCTCTGTTTGATATTCATATTTCTTGAGTAAAAGATAAATACATCTTACAAATATTATAAATAAATATAAATATCAAATGTTTAATCTAAATTCCTAAAAAGTCCAAATCTGATAAAAAATCTAAGAGAAATTTGAAATCCCCAAAAATTAGAATTTTACACAGTTTTTGAGGAAATGTTTTCTGGCGTCACTTTAACATTTTAGAGACACGCCCCTTCTTTAGTCCATGGCTTATCAACAACCCACGCTATTGGATTTCAATCTTCCATAAAGAAAGAATAGCAAAAATGTGTTTTTACGTATTAATCAAATTTAAATGGGAAGTTTAGATTTTGCAACCTGTGTTTCTCTGCATCCAATATGCATGAGGACAGACCATACACAAGCTCTGATGTCCTGCAGGAACGACTGCTCCAGAGAGTTGCCCTGCAGGAACGACTGCTCCAGAGAGTTGCCCTGCAGGAACGACTGCTCCAAAGAGTTGCCCTGCAGGAACGACTGATCCCAAAGAGTTGCCCTGCAGGAACGACTGCTCCAGAGAGTTGCCCTGCAGGAACGACTGATCCCAAAGAGTTGCCCTGCAGGAACGACTGCTCCAAAGAGTTGCCCTGCAGGAACGACTGCTCCAAAGAGTTGCCCTGCAGGAACGACTGCTCCAAAGAGTTGCCCTGCAGGAACGACTGCTCCAGAGAGTTGCCCCGCAGGAACGACTGCTCCAAAGAGTTGCCCCGCAGGAACGACTGCTCCAAAGAGTTGCCCTGCAGGAACGACTGCTCCAGAGAGTTGCCCCGCAGGAACGACTGCTCCAAAGAGTTGCCCCGCAGGAACGACTGCTCCAAAGAGTTGCCCCGCAGGAACGACTGCTCCAAAGAGTTGCCCCGCAGGAACGACTGCTCCAAAGAGTTGCCCCGCAGGAACGACTGCTCTAAAGAGTTGCCCTGCAGGAACGACTGCTCCAGAGAGTTGCCCCGCAGGAACGACTGCTCCAAAGAGTTGCCCCGCAGGAACGACTGCTCCAAAGAGTTGCCCTGCAGGAACGACTGCTCCAAAGAGTTGCCCTGCAGGAACGACTGCTCCAGAGAGTTGCCCTGCAGGAACGACTGCTCCCAAAGAGTTGCCCCTCAGGAACGACTGCTCCAAAGAGTTGCCCTGCAGGAACGACTGCTCCAGAGAGTTGCCCTGCAGGAACGACTGCTCCAGAGAGTTGCCCCGCAGGAACGACTGCTCCAAAGAGTTGCCCTGCAGGAACGACTGCTCCACAGAGTTGCCCTGCAGGAACGACTGCTCCAGAGAGTTGCCCTGCAGGAACGACTGCTCCCAAAGAGTTGCCCCTCAGGAACGAATGCTCCAAAGAGTTGCCCTGCAGGAACGACTGCTCCAGAGAGTTGCCCTGCAGGAACGACTGCTCCAGAGAGTTGCCCCTCAGGAACGAATGCTCCAAAGAGTTGCCCTGCAGGAACGACTGCTCCAGAGAGTTGCCCTGCAGGAACGACTGCTCCAGAGAGTTGCCCTGCAGGAACGACTGCTCCAAAGAGTTGCCCTGCAGGAACGACTGCTCCCAAAGAGTTGCCCTGCAGGAACGACTGCTCCAGAGAGTTGCCCTGCAGGAACGACTGCTCCAAAGAGTTGCCCTGCAGGAACGACTGCTCCTAAAGAGTTGCCCTGCAGGAACGACTGCTCTAGAGAGTTGCCCTGCAGGAACGACTGCTCCAGAGAGTTGCCCTGCAGGAACGACTGCTCCAAAGAGTTGCCCTGCAGGAACGACTGCTCCAGAGAGTTGCCCTGCAGGAACGACTGCTCCAAAGAGTTGCCCTGCAGGAACGACTGCTCCAAAGAGTTGCCCTGCAGGAACGACTGCTCCAAAGAGTTGCCCCGCAGGAACGACTGCTCCAAAGAGTTGCCCTGCAGGAACGACTGCTCCAAAGAGTTGCCCTGCAGGAACGACTGCTCCAAAGAGTTGCCCTGCAGGAACGACTGCCCCAAAGAGTTGCCCTGCAGGAACGACTGCTCCAAAGAGTTGCCCTGCAGGAACGACTGCTCCAAAGAGTTGCCCTGCAGGAACGACTGCTCCAAAGAGTTGCCCTGCAGGAACGACTGCTCCAGAGAGTTGCCCTGCAGGAACGACTGTTCTAAAGAGTTGCCCTGCAGGAACGACTGCTCCAGAGAGTTGCCCTGCAGGAACGACTGCTCCAAAGAGTTGCCCTGCAGGAACGACTGCTCCAGAGAGTTGCTCCAAAGAGTTGCCCTGCAGGAACGACTGATCCAAAGAGTTGCCCTGCAGGAACGACTGATCCCAAAGAGTTGCCCTGCAGGAACGACTGATCCCAAAGAGTTGCCCTGCAGGAACAACTGCTCCAGAGAGTTGCCCTGCAGGAACGACTGATCCCAAAGAGTTGCCCTGCAGGAACAACTGCTCCAGAGAGTTGCCCTGCAGGAACGACTGCTCCAGAGAGTTGCCCTGCAGGAACAACTGCCCCAGAGAGTTGAAATCCCAAACGATGAGTTCATCTCGTCTGATGTTCCGGTTATAGATTTCGAAATGCTAAATAAAATCCTCTGTGATAAACGTCTCTCAGATCTCTATGAGTAACTGATTATCAACACATTCTGGGTTTCTCTCAGAGGGTCCTGGGTTTCTCTCAGAGGGTCCTGGGTTTCTCTCAGAGGGTCCTGGGTTTCTGTCAATGGGTCCTGGGTTTATGGGTTTCTCTCAGAGGGTCCTGGGTTTCTCTCAGAGGGTCCTGGGTTTCTATCAGAGGGTCCTGGGTTTATGGGTTTCTGTCAGAGGGTCCTGGGTTTCTCTCAGAGGGTCCTGGGTTTATGGGTTTCTGTCAGAGGGTCCTGGGTTTCTGGGTTTCTCTCAGAGGGTCTTGGGTTTCTGTCAATGGGTCCTGGGTTTATGGGTTTCTATCAGAGGGTCCTGGCTTTCTGGGTTTCTTTCAATGGGTCCTGGGTTTCTGGATTTCTGTCAGAGGGTCCTAGATTTCTGGGTTTCTCTCAGAGGGTCCTGGGTTTCTGTCAGGGGGTCCTGGCTTTCTGGGTTTTATCAGAGGGTCCTGGGTTTCTGGATATCTGTCAGAGGGTCCTGGGTTTCTCTCAGAGGGTCCTGGGTTTCTTTCAATGGGTCCTGGGTCTCTGGGTTTCTCTCAGAGGGTCCTGGATTGCTATATTTCTGTCAGAGGGTCCTGGGTTGCTGGGTTTCTCTCAGAGGGTCCTGGGTTTCTCTCAGAGGGTTCTGGCTTTCTGTCAGAGGGTCCTGGGTTACTGCCAATTGGGTCCTGGGTTTCTGTCAATGGGTCCTGGGTCTCTGGGTTTCTCTCAGAGGGTCCTGGATTTCTATATTTCTGTCAGAGGGTCCTGGGTTTCTGGGTTTCTCTCAGTGGGTCCTGGGTCTCTGGGTTTCTCTCAGAGGGTCCTGGCTTTCTGTCAGAGGGTCCTGGCTTTTTAGATTTCTGTCAGTGGGTCCTGGGTCTCAGGGTTTCTCTCAGAGGGTTCTCGGTTTCTCTCAGAGGGTCCTGGGTTTCTATCAGAGGGTCCTGGGTCTCTGGGTTTCTCTCAGAGGGTTCTCGGTTTCTGTCAGAGGGTCTCTGGGTTTCTCTCAGAGGGTCCTGGGTTTCTATCAGAGGGTCCTGGGTCTCTGGGTTTCTCTCCGAGGGTCCTGGCTTTCTAGATTTCTGTCAGTGGGTCCTGGGTCTCTGGGTTTCTCTCAGAGGGTCCTGGGTTTCTATCAGAGGGTCCTGGGTCTCTGGGTTTCTCTCAGAGGGTCCTGGCTTTCTAGATTTCTCTCAGAGGGTCCTGGGTCTCTGGGTTTCTCTCAGAG
>NC_136902.1:599218-636905 GCF_949606895.1 Notothenia rossii
CTAGAAAGAGTTTCTCAAAGACGATGCAGCAGCAGGACGATGGTTATGTTCAAAATGTTGCAACGTTAAACGAAGACCCTTTCATCAAATGTCTGGAAACAGAAGAAATAAGGAGCACGTAGAAAAGCCTGGTTTTAAAGACCCTCGAATAATCACCCTCCAGTAAGGATTGCCAGATTATTGGGGTGTAACGGTATCCGTATTCGTCCCGTCACGGTTCGGACGTCACGGTTCGGACGTCACGGTTCGGACATCACGGTTCGGACGTCACGGTTCGGTTCATGCAGTCACACCACGAATACGCCTTTTTTTTACCAGTGGGAAAAAAGTCTGTCATGCAGGGCAGTATCCATTACACTATTTATAATCCAGGGGGCAGTATTGCGCCTAAAAGCTGTTTGCCAGCCGCCCTTAAACAACAAATGAAGAACAAGAAGAAACACGAACAAAATACAAGAAGAAGAAAAGTTAGTCTGGTGATTTCAGATAACACACAGGAGCTAGAACCCACCTGCTTCTTTTAAATCAGCTGTGGGAACACTTTGGGTTCCCTGTGGACTACAATAACATGGAGTGCGAGTGGTGGATGGGACGAGGACGGTGTGTCGGCGTTTTTCGACAGCGGTGCGGTATGCTAATGGTAACACACGCCAAACATGCTACATCATATCAGAAGGCATCACCCACATGTGCCAATCACCGGAGCCCGGCAAAAGACAACAGCAGTTCAGCAGCTTCTCCCCGCTGTTTCTAAGAAGCCAATAGACATGAAAGCCGTGAGACCTAAAGAAATAACGGAAGCTATTGGCATATATATTTCAACGGCTCTGCGCTCTTGAAACACTTTCTGTTTATTTATGATGTAATATTTTCAAGACATTCTTTTTAGTTTTACAGCTTATTGAACCTTTTTGTTTGACATCAGCCATTATAGATAACCTGGGCACCTGAGTGTGTGGTACTGTTTGTGGTTTGTTTTTAACCGTGTAATACAGATAATCATTCAAAATGTTAGAGTTCCTTATTTTTAAACTGAAACTTGCACTACTGTTCAAAATAAATAACAACAGACCTGGAATTATGCATTTAGGACTTTTTGGTGCTTTTTCTTGTTGTACCGAACCCGTACCGAACCGTGACCCCCAAACCGAGGTACGTACCGAACCGTGACTTCTGTGAACCGTTACACCCCTACCAGATTACACATTTTTTGGGTCTGTGATTATTTTTTCCCATTTTAGCGATGTCACTACATAATGCAGAAAGTGCCCGGATGTATGTTACCATCTAGTGACATTGAAAGTAAACTGGGAATCAATTACTGATGGGAACTTGGGTCCCCCTCGCAGTGCGGGTGCAGCGAGCTGTTTAGCTGATGCAGAGCGGAGTGCACGTGCTGGGGTGTACGGTTTAACCATGTCCTGGATGTAGGGAGGGCCAGATCCATTCACAGCAAACAAAACACTAACTGGATTGGTATTCCTGCATTTCCCTTGCATCGTAACTCCTGTATTGATCTTATCTCTTGAGTACCGATGGGACGGAGAACTGGTACTAAATGGGTTCCCCAGTAAGAGGTACAATCAACAAGGAGAGATCTCCAAGGGAACGCCAACATACACTTTGTTTAAAAACTACAACTGTTGGATTTATTTGGCTAAACATTACAGCCCAGATCCAACATCTTACCACCTCAGCTTCGATGCAGAAGGAGCAAAGCTTTCATCTGCGTGGCTGTTTATTAAAAAACGTTCCTATCTGTGTCGTAATGACTTCATCTCTGTGGGTCTCAACTGAATGCTTCTTCGCTGACGCTGCAGACGTTATTATGAGGTGAGCTAAAAGCTCCTCGAGGGTTATTTCTGTGATGTCACACACACACACACACACACACACACACACACACACACACACACACACACACACACACACACACACACACACACACACACACACACACACACACACACACACACACACACACACACACACACACACACACACACACACACACACACACACACACACACACACACACACACACACACACACACACACACAGCAGGGGGGAATTCAAGGTGTAATAATAACTAAATCTGCTCAAACAGAGAAATAAATTTGGCTGCAGATCATTTTATGTTTGGATTGTATCACCGTCTCGATGTAAACCTGTTCCTGGTCTGTGTAGCGTCTCGTTGGCCTCTTTTTTAAGGGTTGCTATGATACCGAGCATGTTCATATACAGTCTGGGTGTGTTGTGTCTGCAACTAAAAATAATCGAGAGACGGTAAACGAAGAGAAATTATAAAGAGTCAAGATAAAGAGTCATAGATGTCGTTTAAAGTTTAATATTATATTTAAATAAATCCCCTCTGTCTCTGTGAGATGTGATTCTTGTGTTTGTCCCCACAAAGTGATATAAACAAACACACATGCTATAATATGGTCCCAGACAATGAACTGTTTAGGACTTAATGATCTTCAACACATCAACTAAATCCTGATCCCTTACTTGTGCTCTCGGAGACGGGGACCCACGGGGTGCTGCCGTCATCCTCTCCACTGGGGAGGTCTGGGGAGGAAACACAAGAAATACTTATAGTTTTCAAGGGAAATGGGCGATATGCAAGTTGGGGAAAAACAAACCACATGTCGGGTTCGCTTATGCAACAAGAAGAAAACTAAATCTGCTCTGAATTCCTCCTGAAGAGCTGAAGCCTGTGTTGGGAAAGATTTTAATATATGGCTGTTTTCTGTTCATACACTGCAGATACTTCTAGAGCTGTGGTTAACCCATGTGTCTGCTCACAGCACACACGTTTATATATTATAGTCCTTATTTTCCAATCCCTCAAAGTCTGCACAGATGCACCAAATGGAAACAGGACTTTGTTGAGTATCCAATATTTAGGTGATTTAGTCTTGAATGGATTATGAATAAAACACAGTTAGCAGCGCGGTGCATTACATATCATGCTTCAGGGAGACTCCTGGAGATCCTGAATCAGTTCCTCTCCCTGTGAACTTGCTGGTTTTAGTTGTGTTAGTGTGTGGGGGTCACAGTGAGAGGAATGCATGATGGGAAACATCTCCCTGCATGAGGCTCAGCTGCTGCTGTGGTTAGCGGTTACCCTCCGTAACACACACCTTAAATGAAACCTTTGAATAGACCCAATCTGCTTAGATGCACCAACTGGAAACAGGACTCTGTTGAGAGGAACTATAAGGAGTGTCTGTTTCAGATTGGGGGTGGGGGTTAGAGTGTAAGGGATGCATGATCTACTTATTTATATAAACAGTTATCAACTCAATAAACCGTGTTTAATTTAGTGTTAATGTACATGATTTAATTTCATACTCTGTTCTTGTACATATTCTATTGACATGTATACAGGCTTCTTGCACTATTTTTTATTTGTATTTTATGATATATGTTGCATTGTGGGAGGACCTCAGGTCAGAAGAGTTTCATTTCCATTTCTGCACTGAAGCATCTGAATCTTGAATCTTTGAATCTTTGAATGCTCACCTCCTGACGCCTCATCGGCGGCGAAGTCCTCGTCGTCGTCCATCAGGCTGTGGGAAACCTTCAGAGTCGCCGCCCCCTCCAGGTCCTCGGGCAGAGGGACCTCCCCCCACACCTTGGAGGCCTGCGTCACCTGGAACACACATTTATGGACGTCAAACTTTTTGTAAAGTAATGTTTTTTTGTCAGATTTTCTGAAACTTTTTTCAAAAATGTTAAAACAAATATCATTATTTTTGTATCTTTGTTTTGTGACTGAATCGTGCATCTTATATTATATCTTAATATTTCTGGAAATTGTTTCTGTTTTGCAAAAACAAACACACACACACACACACACACACACACACACACACACACACACACACACACACACACACACACACACACACACACACACACACACACACACACACACACACACACACACACACACACACACACACACACACACACACTAGGGGTTTCACCAACTAATCGACTAGTCGACTACCTTTACCACTAGTCGGCGCTTTAGGCCCTAGTCGAGGAAAAAAATGGAGGTAAATGAGGTGCTGCAAAATGCTCCAAAACACGTCCGACATTCTTATGTATGGCAGAACTTCAACGAAGATGTAACCAACTCCACAGTGAAGTGTCAGTTGTGTACAGCTGTACTGAAGTACAATACAAATGCATCTGCTATGCGCAACCATCTGAAGATGAGACACCCGCTGCCGACAGCTAGCACTAGCTGTAATGCTAGCACCAGTGAGCAACGGACCGGCGTCAGCACTGAACAGAGGCAAACGAACAGCAAGAAAACACGGGTCAACAGTGATGCGGATGATGAGCTACGGGATTACTGGCAGCGGACACCGCATATCCCCACAATGGATAATCCACTGGAGTGGTGGGCAGAAAACGTGCACCGCTTCCCCCGCTTTCGAGGAGCTACCTGGCTATTCCAGCCACAAGCACCCCGAGTGA
Source organism: Notothenia rossii (assembly GCF_949606895.1). Lineage (NCBI taxonomy): Eukaryota > Metazoa > Chordata > Actinopteri > Perciformes > Nototheniidae > Notothenia > Notothenia rossii. The sequence continues at coordinate 603,714 of NC_136902.1, forward strand.
GAGGGTTTTTCCCCTGGCAGGCAACACTGTCACCCGAAAGCGGTCACGCCTCCTTCCCTCACATGTCGATGCGTTGGTGTTCAAACCAAAAATATGGAAAGGTGGACGTTATCGTGGAGGACAGCGAACAAAGTGTTGCGCACTGGATTTACGTGGCATTTATGTAAACAAGAGTTTTTTGCTGTCGATTTTGGTGAGTCCAGTTACTGTTTGTTATTTACTCAGCCATGTAACACAAATTAAAATGCAGTGTTTAATGTTACTGTATGAGTTCCAATAGAAAATACAGTTGTCCACCTCTCTTTGTGTGTCTCTATTATGACGTAACGACTAGTCGACTTCTATTTTGAAAAACTAGTCGACTAGTAAATATTGGTAGTTGTGAAACCCCTAACACACACACACACACACACACACACACACACACACACACACACACACACACACACACACACACACACACACACACACACACACACACACACACACACACACACACACACACACACACACACACACACACACACACACACACACACACACACACACACACACACACACACACACACACACACACACACACACACACACACACACACACACACACAGCGTCAGGAAGTGACGTTGAGTGTTTACGCTCAGCTTTATTATCTCAGAGAGGCCGGCAGCTCGCAGGCAAACAAAACCTCCGAGAGTGAAGGGAGGCATTCAGGACGGGAGATCTAAATATACACATCCATCAGGATGTGACTGCAGCCGGAGACAGGAGACATGCAGGACTCTTTAAGACCTCTCCACCGCAGATCAGACGGAAGTTCAAGACCATAGAATAAAAACTTGGGAGAAAGCGCATCAGAGCTCAGGAGCGAGGACCCGTTCAACATGCCTCTGGTTCTAATCGGTCTCAAGCTCCTGCAGTAAATACATCAATACACACGAGTTAGTCACAACGGATTCAGAACATCTTACTTCCACCTCTAAGCATTGTGAGGACTTTAAGACAGTGTAACACCTATTAAGGAACAATCAAATGATCTTTAAATGAAATGAATGATCTTCTGGTGTGTTTGCATCGTAGAGACTTTGACACTCAGGACTCAGCATCAATAACGTTTAGGATGCGATTCCACAAAAGTTTGAGAAACTGAAATCATCTCCTCGAGCCGTGAACAGAAAGCAGACCTCAAACAGAGCTACACCTGAGAGCTGAGGGTGTCGTGCGTGACGCTGGACATCCATCCATGTGGAAATGTATCACCAGATATTTTAAGACTTTGTTTACAATGTCAGAAAGAAACTGTCCATGTCTTGGCATTTATAAGACTTTAAAAAGATTGATGTTGAACATTTACAAACGGATGAAGACTTTTTGAGATGAATAAACGTAACTCCCGTCGTCTAAGTATCTGTGGGAACACTTCGCCTCGTTTCTGTTAGATATCCTTCTGACGTGATTTTATAATGTGAACGATGGTGTTTGGCTTCACACACACACACACACACACACACACACACACACACACACACACACACACACACACACACACACACACACACACACACACACACACACACACACACACACACACACACACACACACACACACACAGAGTGTGAAGCAGCTGAGCTCAGTGTGACGAGATGACATGAATCTGCTAAAGTATGTTCAAACTGCCCCCCCCCCTCTGTGGAAACATGAGGTCACCTGGAAACACTGAAACTCGAGCGGCAGAGGAAACACTGTCATCTGAGATCAGTGTGTTATTACACATGCTGCAGGAGGGGAGGAACAGAGGAACATCTTCAGGGCGGATTTCAGCCAAACTCACAACATGGTGAAATATCTGAAGTCCTTCAAAGTTTCTGAAACTCTAAGATCTTGAGGTTATATGTTCTGTTCAGTCAGATCCAAACACATTCATCTTTTCAGTTATGATAACTATTAACAAAATGGTGTTTTAGGGTGGATTTCCATTCATCATCACGACGGATCAATCTGCAGATCATTTCTACTGGTTTGATGTGATGATGGTTTGATCATGTGATGATGGGTTGATCATGTGATGATGGTTTGATCATGTGATGATGGGTTGATCATGTGATGATGGTTTGATCATGTGATGATGGGTTGATCATGTGATGATGGTTTGATCATGTGATGATGGGTTGATCATGTGATGATGGGTTGATCATGTGATGATGGGTTGATCATGTGATGATGGGTTGATCATGTGATGATGGTTTGATCATGTGATGATGGTTTGATCATGTGATGATGGGTTGATCATGTGATGATGGGTTGATCATGTGATGATGGTTTGATCATGTGATGATGGGTTGATCATGTGATGATAGGTTGATCATGTGATGATGGGTTGATCATGTGATGATGGGTTGATCATGTGATGATGGGTTGATCATGTGATGATGGTTTGATCATGTGATGATGGGTTGATCATGTGATGATGGGTTGATCATGTGATGATGGTTTGATCATGTGATGATGGGTTGATCATGTGATGATGGTTTGATCATGTGATGATGGTTTGATCATGTGATGATGGGTTGATCATGTGATGATGGGTTGATCATGTGATGATGGTTTGATCATGTGATGATGGGTTGATCATGTGATGATGGGTTGATCATGTGATGATGGTTTGATCATGTGATGATGGTTTGATCATGTGATGATGGGTTGATCATGTGATGATGGTTTGATCATGTGATGATGGGTTGATCATGTGATGATGGGTTGATCATGTGATGATGGTTTGATCATGTGATGATGGTTTGATCATGTGATGATGGTTTGATCATGTGATGATGGGTTGATCATGTGATGATGGGTTGATCATGTGATGATGGTTTGATCATGTGATGATGGGTTGATCATGTGATGATGGTTTGATCATGTGATGATGGTTTGATCATGTGATGATGGGTTGATCATGTGATGATGGTTTGATCATGTGATGATGGGTTGATCATGTGATGATGGGTTGATCATGTGATGATGGGTTGATCATGTGATGATGGGTTGATCATGTGATGATGGGTTGATCATGTGATGATGGTTTGATCATGTGATGATGGGTTGATCATGTGATGATGGGTTGATCATGTGATGATGGTTTGATCATGTGATGATGGGTTGATCATGTGATGATGGTTTGATCATGTGATGATGGGTTGATCATGTGATGATGGTTTGATCATGTGATGATGGGTTGATCATGTGATGATGGTTTGATCATGTGATTGATTCACGTGCATCCAGAGTCTCAGAGACCCAGGTGATGCTTTCAATATCCAGAGATGTTCACTCAAACACAGAAAAGCTGCAGATCTCCAGATTAGAGAAACACCCAAACATTAGCTTTCCTAAATATCACACACACACACACACACACACACACACACACACACACACACACACACACACACACACACACACACACACACACACACACACACACACACACACACACACACACACACACACACACACACACACACACACACACACACACACACACACACACACACACACACACACACACACACACACACACGTTGGTAACTCTCTCTCTTTCTGCCTCACTGAGCATTCCTCTCCCACTCAGACTGTAGGTTGGCAGTCTGCCCCCCCCCCCCCCCTGGTATTTCCAGTTGGCATCGACCGCCAGCCCCCCCCCCCCCTCCGTCTCGGCGGGTTTCCCATTTAAAGCTCTAATAAATAACTACATCTACCCCCCCCCCCCCATCCCCCCTTACATCAACAGTGCCCAAAGCAAAACGCTGACTAGCCAAATTCTTTTCATCCGAGCCGACGGTCCGAGCCTCGCTGGGATCAAACACTCCAGTGACTCTGAGAGGAGGGAGCGATCCAGAGGGTCGAGGGTTCAACAGGACTTTGAGAGGTGCTAGTTCCCCTCCCGTTGAGCAAGGCATCAGACCAAACATGGATTCAATTCATAGTAAATATTCCACTCTGTGAAACGGCAGATCTGGGTAAATGGGTGTGTACCAACCAAAAGGGAAGGATTTGATCGCCCGCTTCTCAGAGCTTTTCTTTCCAGAAATGTTTCCTTTTAAAAAAATTAATTCAGAAACTTTTTTACATTTTAATTTTTTTAATTTTTTGAGAAAGTTTCTCCTGCAGAAAAACTAAGAATCATCCACACTTCCACATCAGCCTCAGCTGTTCAGTCCGCATCAGTCCCTGATCTCTAAGCTAACATGCTAACGCTGCTAACATGCTAACGCTGCCTGAGCATCTTCCTCCTCTTCAGGACTACATCTTATCTCTCACTATTGCACTACACTGATTTCCAGAAGCTTCTGCGACCTTCACTCTCCTTTCAAAGTGTTCCAGATCTGGCCTCAGAAAACCTCCTCACTCCCCTTTCATATCCAGAGCGACATGTGGCAGCCAGGTACACACACACACACACACACACACACACACACACACACACACACACACACACACACACACACACACACACACACACACACACACACACACACACACACACACACACACACACACACACACACACACACACACACACACACACACACACACACACACACACACACACACACACACACACACACACACACACACACACACACACACACACACACACACACACACACACACACACACACACACACACACACACATTCCTTCCTGCAGAGAGGAATTCAGTGTTTGCTCATGGCGGATCCTCTCACAATGCCCTGCAGGCTGAAGCAGAACAACAGACCCTGGACCATGAGTGACAGCAGCTGTTTTTACTGTGTTCACAAACCAAGAGCACAAGCGGGAGGTTCTGGAAGAAGATGCTGAATCTAAAAGCCAAGATCCTGTCGATGGTCGGCCAGCTGCAGAGCCTCCGTCAGCAGCATCTGTCCTGCAGGACTCTAACGTCCTGATGAACGGATAACAGGCGAAGCTTTAGGACTCTCCAGCTTTAATCTGTCCGACCCCAGGATCAATGTCTCAGAAAAGATTCCCAAGAACTGTTCGCTTGATTATCCATCATCGGACAGTGTGGGAAAAAACCAAGGGAGATCTTCCATGGGATGTGATCTCCAAACATCGACTCAATCCTGGTGACTAAAGTGGCTTTCCATTGAACCTCCTGCTGGGCTTCAATCTCAGAGCGGTGCAGGAAGGAGTCCTAACACATGCAGAGACAGAAGCACTTTACCACCTCTGGTTCCCTCTTCTCAAAGTCAATGGTGCTCTGATCCCAATACGTTCCCTTTACTTACAGACACGTGGCTTCCTCTTAAGCCTCTCACACACCAAACTGACACCTCACGTCTCTGCCTCTTGGCCATGTGTCACTGGAACACACCACAAAGACTTCAGCCGACAGCCAAGAAGCACGTACGAACTGCGCATGCGTGAGTGGCAATAACTCTCCTGACCAGCAGGCGGCGGTAGTGTGTATTCATCATTCAAAAGAGGCAACAACCGGAAGACAGACTGCGTGATACAAACAAACAACAAACAGCGTGCGTTCAACAAGTCAAACCGCCGGCCGAAGGTTTCGGCACGGCCGAAAACACACGACGGTGCGGACACACTGAGTAGGGGCGGCCAGACATCTATCGACGCCGAAAAGCGGCTTGGTGTGTCCGGAGCTTAAGGGAAAGGGAACACGTTTTGTTCTACGTCAGAGAGCCAGTAAACACCCCACTGGTGAACCCCAACTAAACCTGTATCCTAGGCGACTTGTTTGAATCGTACGGAGGAATCCCATTGGACACAGCTGCTGGTTTTATACATGCAGAAAAAGAAGTAAGATGCACTCTTTGAGAGCCAAGATACTACGCTGCCCTCGTGTTTAGAAGAGAAACTCTGGACAACGTGCAGAAAACATGAAATGACCCTTTGACAACACATCACACAGCTGCACCGGGGTGTGAGAGTGGGCTCAGCATGTCCAGCAGGGCCATCAATCCCACAGACAAACACCCACAAGCACATCTTCAGAAGCAGCAACACAGATATAAAGTGTCCTCAAGCACATGCTAACACACACCCACACAACGTCACACACACACACACACACACACACACACACACACACACACACACACACACACACACACACACACACACACAGTTACACACAACGTCACACACACACTCTGTGTTACATCTCCGTGAGAAGAATGCCTCTCGCCCACTCCTCTAATAAGCCCACAGATGCAGCTGCAGAGGAATCTGTGAGAAACTGAAGCAGAACGAAAGAAAGAGCTGAGGCTGCACGATAAAGATACGGAACGCTGTGCGACCCATCTGGACTCACATGTAGATAAATAACCCTTTGAATCTCTTTCTCTCTCTCTCTCTCTCTCTCTCTCTCTCTCTCTCTCTCTCTCTCTCTCTCTCTCTCTCTCTCTCTCTCTCTCTCTCTCTCTCTCTCTCTCTCTCTCGTGGAACGCTCATTCCTATGAAACGATTCAAACACAAACTCATGAGCAGAGAAACTCCAGAAGAAGAATCTCTGACCTCCGTGACACACACACACACACACACACACACACACACACACACACACACACACACACACACACACACACACACACACACACACACACACACACACACACACACACACACACACACACACACACACACACACACACACACACACACACACACACACACACACACACACACACACACACACACACACACACACACACACACACACACACACACACACACACACACACACACACACACAATCTGCTGAGACTTGAACAGGAATGTGAGGAGAGCTGCACCGCCCGACACCGATGAGGAAGATCCATCACGCTGATAAAGTACAAATAAAATACAAAGACAACTATAAAAATAAGTCATAAATAAAAAACTGAATAAAAACAAGGAACAAATACAATAAATATAAAAAATGAATAATATAATACAAATTATATTTAAATACAAACTATATAAATAAAGATGTTTCTGTGGAGAGGGGTGACACGCTCCGCACACATGTTTCCTCTGCAGCTTTCAACAACAGCGTGTGTGTGTGTGTGTGTGTGTGTGTGTGTGTGTGTGTGTGTGTTCCTGACAACCTCTGCGGGGCCCTAACCCCAACACAACAACGCTCACACCTTTGCACAGTAAACCCGTCACCCTCTGGATAAATGAAGCCGTTCACACACCCGTGTGTTTCGTGTGTTTCGTGTGTTCCTTGTGTTCCGTGTGTTTCGTGTGTTCCGTGTGTTTCGTGTGTTTCGTGTGTTTCGTGTGTTTCGTGTGTTCCGTGTGTTCCGTGTGTTCCGTGTGTTCCGTGTGTTTCGTGTGTTTCGTGTGTTTCGTGTGTTCCGTGTGTTTCGTGTGTTCCGTGTGTTCCGTGTGTTTCGTGTGTTCCGTGTGTTTCGTGTGTTCCGTGTGTTTCGTGTTTTCCGTGTTTTCCGTGTGTTCCGTGTGTTTCGTGTGTTCCGTGTGTTTCGTGTGTTTCGTGTGTTCCGTGTGTTTCGTGTGTTCCGTGTGTTTCGTGTGTTCCGTGTGTTCCGTGTGTTCCGTGTTTTCCGTGTGTTCCGTGTGTTTCGTGTGTTCCGTGTGTTTCGTGTGTTTCGTGTGTTCCGTGTGTTTCGTGTTTACCGTGTGTTTCGTGTGTTTCGTCTATTTCGTGTGTTTCGTGTGTTTCGTGTGTTCCGTGTTTTCCGTGTGTTTCGTGTGTTCCGTGTGTTCCTTGTTTTCCGTGTGTTTCGTGTGTTCCGTGTGTTCCGTGTGTTTCGTGTGTTCCGTGTGTTCCGTGTGTTCCGTGTGTTTCGTGTTTTCCGTGTGTTTCGTGTGTTCCGTGTGTTTCGTGTGTTCCGTGTTTTCCGTGTGTTCCGTGTGTTTCGTGTGTTCCGTGTGTTCCGTGTGTTCCGTGTGTTTCGTGTGTTCCGTGTGTTTCGTGTGTTCCGTGTGTTCCGTGTGTTTCGTGTGTTTCGTGTGTTCCGTGTGTTCCGTGTGTTTCGTGTTTTCCGTGTGTTCCGTGTGTTTCGTGTGTTCCGTGTGTTCCGTGTGTTTCGTGTGTTTCGTGTGTTCCGTGTGTTCCGTGTGTTCCGTGTGTTTCGTGTGTTCCGTGTGTTCCGTGTTCCCTTCAGCAGGTGTGTTGAGTCTCTTCTCTGCGGGGCATGTATTGAAGACGTTAGGAGAGGAGATGTATAGTATGTTGATCTTCACTGCACTCCTTCAAACACATTACAGACGTATTCCTTTAGACGCGTTAATCATAATATCATACTTTCTGAAGGAGTGTTGTTCACAGCTGATGCCGTGTTCCCTCCTCGCTCAGGCTCTCTGCTGGGTACAGGATCAAGGTCTTTTAAAGATGTGTTTAAACTAGCAGGTTGTGTGTGAAGCCCTTCCTTTATTTCAAAGGGCATTCAATCTCTACGTGTTGCATTGTGTTAAATAAACACGTTGAAAGCACGCTGACGTAAACCAAGACTCTGCTCTTCCTGTCCTGTGTTGTTAAATAAAGATTCCATAAAGTTATAAACTCATTCTGTGTTGTATTTGTATAACTGCAGTCCAATGTGTTTCCACAGGTTAAAGGTTAAGGGGTGTCAATGCTGATCATAACAATAACAAACATCGTTTTTATTTCTAATCTCATAAAGCTGTGGCCTCTCGTCGTCTGGGTTTCACTTCTTCTTCTGCTTCAACCTGAGTTTAGCTTCTGGGTTTCAGAAAGGGTTAAGTTCTCCATCTTGGCTTAATGAAGCATTTTAAAACCACAGTACTTCTTCTCAAGTGTAGGATCGAAGTACTCCTGCCACCTCTTTTTTTTAATAAACAACTATTCCTGCAAATTAAAGTGTCACAGAAAAGTGAATTTAGTGCATTTCTGTGACTCTGACTGACTGGTGCATCAAATGAAACGTCTTCAGATAAATATGAATACTGCAGTTAATATATATATATATTAAATACAGTTTTATTATCTAAATGGTCCTCTCTGTGAGTCACCATCATGTATCTGAGGTCAAAGGTCACAGCGTGGCGACACCACGGCCAGGCGCAGAGAGAGAGCTGTGAAAGCAGACACCACACACACACACACACACACACACACACACACACACACACACACACACACACACACACACACACACACACACACACACACACACACACACACACACACACACACACACACACACACACACACACACACACACACACACACACACACACACACACACACACACACACACACACTATCCGTGAGGTCTTTCTCAGCTTTAATGACAGCCCAGTCACCAGAGACCCCCCAGGACAGAGACTGTTAGGCTCCTGAGTTTATTGCAAATATTAATATATATTACATATTACTACTTATATATATATATATATATATATATGTATATATAAATAAATAACTACTGTACTGTATTTACAAAGACAGTGTGTTTTAACTAATAAACACCCCAGGATAAATAAAGTATTATGTTTTATTTTATTTGATATACTGTCCTTGTTCATGCTCTGTCTATATCATTCATATGTATGTCTTCAGTGTTTTGTAATTGGCATTGTAAGGAACGTGTCTCGTGTCATTTCATCTTCATTTACCTGTATTTCAAGTCATTTAAAAGAAGGAAAATCACCAGAGCTACGTTTTCCAAATGTTTTAAAGCGTTGTTTTCTGTGACAGAGCATGCCCACATTCCCTCGAGGCATGAACGTCCAGTCGACACCTTCAGAAACCCCAAAGATTTTCAATTACCCCCCCAGCAGGAGCCCCAGCGAGACCACAAACCTGAAGAGACCCCCCATCAGAGAACAAAGCCCTGCAGACAGCCATCGTTTACACATGCAGGTAGCAACAACACACAACCACAAGGTCCTCACAAAACGGGTAGTTTCCCAACACTTGGTCCTCACACGTATGGTAAAACAAACACACATACACACCCACCGTTTCACAGCCTGTGGTTTGTGGGAAAGAATTTATTGGATTTGAGGTTTTGCTCTTAAAACTACTGGAGCTCTAACTGTGAGAAAATGTAAGGTTTCTCATAATTAGTAAATCAAGGTTAAAGGTGGGGTAGGTACGTTTGAGAAACCGGCTCGAGATACACTTTGTGTTATATTCCATGGAATGCTCTTAACATCCCGATAGCAATGAATATATTAATTGCTTCTGTCGTCTGTGGAAGCCTTGGTACTGTAAAAAGCACGACCAATCATCTGAGCCGGCTAAAGTAACTGGATGGCCTACCTGCCTGTCAGCCTTCATCTGTGCACACACTGATCTCTGCCCTCATTGGTCATGTGCACGTCCGTGTGTGTTGGAGGAGGGGCTCTGTGAGGAAGCGGCAGATTTGTTCCGGCTGTGTATTTTCAAATTCTAGCGCACTCCAAAATGACCTACCCCACCTTTAAGTAAGTAGAAATGTCTAAATCACGGCAGCGAGGACTTCAAATCAAACCCTGTGTTAGGATGAGAGGTAAAGGGCTTTATCTCAGGTGGTGATTTAAAAAACACTCACAACAGATGGTGGTGTCTCCATTATCATATACTCATGATTTCTCTTTAGAGTGACCTGCTCTCAAATCTCTAGGATGTTCGAGAAGAGAAAACAGCTTCATTTTAAACATAACAATGTTATGTTGACGAAAAGTGACTTTTATGAATGATTCATGGTTTCCTCATTAAATAAACGTGTTCCAGTGGAAAAGGCTGTTTCTCCTTTCTGTAATGCATTAAAGATAGTGGCTGCTTAACTCAAATGTAAGGTAACATGCTGTTTCATAGTTTTATGCACATTTCGGAAATAAAACGTGATTTGTTTCAGCCCTGATGTCGGCCTAACCCTGCTTCACCTGAGTGGCACGTCCTGTCTGAACATAAACACTGTGAGAGTATTTAAGGGGGGGTCTAAAAATAGTGTTTCCGGTGACATTACTGAGAGAGTGAAGTGGGTGGGGGGTCAGCTCCAGCTCCCCAGACGACAGCTGGAGCTCCGTCTGTATTAATAACACAGAGGATCTGAACATGGAGCTGAGATACAGAAACTCAGAGGGACTGAGATCTGATTCGACTGCAGCGACCCGTCGGTTTAACAGCAGAACAGGTCACAACAACATTAGGCGCTTTCACACCGGAGTACTTTGCCCAAGAACTAGGCCGATAGTTCTTGGGATATTGCTTTCACACCGAAAAGAACCTAGTTCCCGCGAACCTTTTCACCCCAGATAGTCCCTGCTAGAGAGGTGGTACTTTCCTGGGGAGAAAAAGGGTTGTGGGTTTGTCGGCCACACTAACAATTTCTGATTGGCTGGGCGAATTGCAAACCACGCCCCGTAAAACTCTGAAAAGTGTTTTGAAGCCGCGTTTTATTTGCTCATATTAGCATTGTTAGAATTAGCATTACATTACATGTCACTTGTTAGACGCTTTTATCCAAAGTGACTCACATACTCAATGCTGTGGACAATCCCTACAGGAGCACTTTGGGGTGAAGTGTCTCAGGGACACAACGACATGCTGACTGCATTAGCCCCGCGCACCAACGGAGAGAGACTAACTTATGGAAACACAATAAAACATGGGAGCGGTGGAGATGAGGAGGTGTCGGCGTTCTCGCGATTTACTCTGAAGGCTCCGGGGACTTCCGTCCGGGGACTCCGGGTGGCAGTATACGCCGTGAAGTGGTTTGCGGTCTGCCAGTAAACCCAAAGCAGAAGAAGAAGAAGTGACGTCAGCGGCTCCATTTGCGTAATCCTCCCTCAGGGTCTTATTCCGGTATGAACGTGATCTACTAGGAAAGTTCAGGGACTAAAGAGTTCAGGGGGACTAAGTACCGCAAAGTACTTTGTGTGAAAGCGGCTAATGTTTTCGTCCAAGTTCTTTCTTTCAAATAACTTTAATTGGAAATACACACAGTTTTCTAATTTGCCTTTCATTGAAGATTTGAAGTCAATGGTACCTGGATAATGAAAGTTAGACTATTAAATAACTTACTCTATTTCCAAGAGTTACCTTCTTGTTAGGGCTAGCGGTTTATCGCCTCATAAGGTAAAGTTATAATTCAGCAAAATCAATGAAATGTAGGTAAATTATTCCTGATACTTGAATTTGCTTTAAGAAAACAAACCAGAGGGTTTACTTTATGTTGTTAGAAGATCATTTCCTAAAACAGAAGCTTCAGATTGCTGATAAAAAGAGGAAGGGTAGAATTCAAGCTTGTTATGCAAATCAGTTATTGGGCTTCTTTTTTTTTTGGATCAACTAAGATTTGTTTGACTTGAATCGACTGAATTTATTTGAAAAGTGGTTTTATTAACTCATGAATACTACTGCGTAATATATGTTTACATTTCTATTGAAGAAGTAGAATATATGACAAGCACAAGTTCATCTGTGGGCCGCATTTCGTTATACTTTTTGAATTAGCTGAGGGCCGATTCAAAATGCTCTAACGTGCATGAGATCTAATGTCAGAGAGACACAACATCTTTCTGAATTTCCTCATCGGGATACAATGCAACACTCGTCCAAATTTCATCCTATTATCCATCTAACACTGTCACGAAAAACCACAAGTTGGCACTACAAGAAAGTTCATTAGGCTTCAACCTCTAAGGAACATGAACGTATGCATAACAAATATCACAACAATCCATGCTGGGGTTATTTAAATATTCCAGTGATCGGTGGGAGGACGCTAACTTGATGTATCACTTGCACAGATTGAGTGGTGCTGATTGAGAAGCTTTAAACAGGAAGTCTCAGCAGCTGTGATCAGATCTGGTTTCTGCAGCCTCACATTTACCCTCCTCTCTCATTGTCACTTTAAAAAACCAGCTAATGTGACCCCACCTGTTGCCCCCCCACCATTGGGAATCATACTGCATTACTTCCTGGTTACACTGAGTGGGAAAAGACAAGAGACCAGTTCTGCTGATTCATCAGGCTCTTTCTGCAGAAAACCGGTCTGTTCATATTGAACTAAATGATTGCTGTCAGAACGAAAGATTTCAGAACTTTTTAAAGACTTTCAAAAAATAAGATAAGATCCCAAAGTGGGAAATGTTTGCGTTGCAGTATAAAAAGACAAGGCATTGTACATAAGAGAAATTAAAAGACTAGAAATAAACAATCCAAAATGTAAACATCTCAATAGAAATCAAACAGCATTCAAAAAGTAGAAAATGGTGGAGCCTCGCAGCGACCAAACCGTGCCACACCAATTGCGCAGGATAAGTGCATAGGTGGGCCGCATCTTCAGCTCAGTTGAGGCCCCCTCCACAAGATGAGGCCCCCTCCACAAGATGAGGCCCCACGCAGTCTGCATGATCGGCCTGTAGGGAGGGACGGCCCTGGATCTATGTGACATAGATGTTTGTGATGTATGTGTTGTTGTGTGTGATGTAAGTGATGTATGTGATGTGTGTGACATAGATGTATGTGTTGTATGTGATGTTGTATGTGATGTTGTATGTGATGTTGTGTGTGATGTATGTGATGTTTTTGATGAGCTACATATGACGTCAGAGAGTCACAAAATCATTCTGAATTTCCTCCTCAGAACACAACCGGTCTCTCGACCATATTTCATCCAACGAACCATCCAACAATTCCTGACGAAGATTAACCAAACTCTGGCGCTACGAGAGAGAAACTGTGTTGAGCATCTCTCACACAGAGGCTTTGTTTTGGTTACCCAAGATGCACTGGGACAGCACAACAAGAGCTGCTGTTATCGGAAAACAAAAGTCCACGTTGGGCGCCGTCAAACATCAAAGAGTTTTCCAACAACACAGCGAGACTCAGACTGAAGAGAGAGGAGGAAACATGGGCGCTCTGTGGATGTTGAGTCCTCACAGGAGGAGGTATTCAGAGGACACACACACACACACACACACACACACACACACACACACACACACACACACACACACACACACACACACACACACACACACACACACACACACACACACACACACACACACACACACACACACACACACACACACACACACACACACACACACACACACACACACACACACACAGACAGAGAGAGCGAGCAGCAGGTCAGCTTTCATCTTTAACTCAAATAGAAGGATGAATAAAAAAGAGGGTTTTGACCCCGCCGTCTTTCTACAGAATTTACTGCTGCAGAAGTTCATGGTTCTGAAAGTCTTTTGTACATTTTGGTGGTGAAAATGATGATATTCAATCAAAGTCAATGTTCTCACTAAGAACAAACATGCTTTCTACAGAAAGAACTGAAGTCTCTGAGTAAAGAGTCTTTTGAGTCTGAGGTTTCTTTGTCTCGTGAACCACCCTGAAAACAGAACTGCTCTCAAACAGTTGCTGATCTGGTCAGTGTTCAAACATCCCATTCTTTCTCTTCACCGTCCTAAACATACATCGACTGAGCGATAGGGTGACACCTGAGAAAGTATGATGGCTGTTTTGTTTAAAGAAGTCACAGCCACTGGTCATTAGTAGAGACCCTCCTCAGCTGTTCATCACGTACGGGCCGTTCATCACATACGGGCTGTTCATCACGTACAGGCCGTTCATCACATACGGGCCGTTCATCACATACGGGCCGTTCATCACATACGGGCCGTTCATCACATACGGGCCGTTCATCACATACGGGCCGTTCATCACATACGGGCCGTTCATCACATACGGGCCGTTCATCACATACGGGCTGTTCATCACATACGGGCTGTTCATCACATACGGGCCGTTCATCACATACGGGCTGTTCATCACATATGGGCTGTTCATCACATACGGGCCGTTCATCACATACGGGCTGTTCATCACATATGGGCTGTTCATCACATACGGGCTGTTCATCACATACGGGCTGTTCATCACATACGGGCCGTTCATCACATACGGGCTGTTCATCACATACGGGCTGTTCATCCTGTTATCTCCATCAGAACAACCTTCTGGATCCGCACCAGTCTGGTTTCAAGGCAGGTCACTCAACAGAAACTACTCTCCTTGCTGTCTCTGAGGAACTGCACACGGCTAAAGCAGCCTCACTCTCCTCTGTCATCATCCTTCTGGACCTGTCTGCTGCATTCGACACGGTGACCCATCAGATCCTCCTTCACACTCTCCAAGAACTTGGAGTTTCAGGCTCTGCACTTTCCCTCCTCACCTCAAACCTCAAAGACCTACAGGGTAACTTGGAGAGGGTCCGAGTCCGACCCTTGTCAATTAACTACAGGGGTCCCTCAGGGCTCTGTTCTTGGTCCCCTCCTCTTCTCCTTGTACACAAACTCGCTCGGGTCTGTCATTAGCCCGCATGGTTTTTCATACCACTGCTACGCTGACGACACCCAACTCATTCTGTCCTTTCCCCGCTCAGAGACCCAGGTCGTCGCACGCATCTCTGCTTGTCTAGCGGACATCTCTCAGTGGATGTCTGCTCATCACCTCAAGCTCAACCTTGACAAGACTGAACTGCTTTTCCTTCCGGGAAAAGATTGTCCCACTCTTGACCTAACAATCAACATCGGCCCCTCTGTTGTTTCCCCGACTCAGACTGCAAGGAATCTGGGTGTGACCCTAGATAACAAACTGTCCTTCACTGCAAACATCTCTGCTACAACCCACTGCTGCAGATACACGCTTTACAACATCAGGAGGACACGTCCCCAGCTGACCCAGAAAGAGACGCAGGTTCTGGTCCAGGCTCTCGTCATCTCACGCCTAGACTACTGCAACTCCCTCCTGGCTGGTCTACCTGCATGTGCCATCCGACCTCTGCAGCTCATCCAGAATGCAGCGGCTCGTCTGGTCTTCAACCTTCCTAAATGTTCCCACACCACGCCGCTCCTCCGCTCCCTTCACTGGCTTCCAGTAACTGCTAGAATCCACTTCAAGACACTGGTACTTGCGTACCATGCTGTGAATGGATCTGGCCCTTCCTACATCCAGGACATGGTTAAACCGTACACCCCAGCACGTGCACTCCGCTCTGCATCAGCCAAACAGCTCGCTGCCCCCGCACTGCGAGGGGGACCCAAGTTCCCATCAGCAGAAACACGTGGGTTTGCTATCCTGGATCCAAAATGGTGGAATGAGCTCCCCATTGAAATCAGGACAGCAGAAAGCTTACACATCTTCTTCAGACTGAAAACTCATCTCTTTGGACTCCACTTCCAGAGATAGAATTACTAACAAAGCACTTATATACTAATAAAGGGCTGGCTGATCTAGAGCCAGTTGAGTAGCACTTGAAATGTTTGGCTCTATGAAACCTGATGAACTTATATGATTCTGTTTTCCTCAAGGTTGTATCTTGTTGGTCGAACGCACTTATTGTCTCTCTGGATAAAAGCCTCAGCTAAATGTAATGTAATGTAAAACATCAACGGATCAGAGAGTTTATTTCTCTGCTTGTTCACACACCTGACATTAATGTGACTGTGCTCTGTGTGTGTGTGTGTGTGTGTGTGTGTGTGTGTGTGTGTGTGTGTGTGTGTTGTGTGTGTGTGTGTGTGTGTATACAGTGTGTGTCTTTCAGGCGGCTCTCAGGAATCCGAAGCAGAGAGAGAACAGAGGAGGAATTCCTGCAGAGATATAAATACTGGAGGTCCTGAGTTTAGCTGCAGGTGTTATTACACCCTGAGAGGCCCTGTAGGGGGGGGGACGTCTCTAATGCCTCAGCGTTTCCCCTGAATCCACACCGGCTGGTACCGTCCTGACCCGGCTGGTACCATCCTTACCCGGCTGGTACCATCCTGACCCGGCTGGTACCGTCCTGACCCGGAACAACAACTGGACCAGGGTGCAGACCAACTCAGGAAAGCTCTGCTAGCACGCAGCAGATTTCAGAAGCTCAGATATGTATATGAGTTAGGAAAAGGACTTTAGTTACAGCATAGCTGAGCAGAGTCTATACCAGAGGTGGGGACTCGAGTCACATGATTTGACTCGAGTCACATGACTTGACTCGAGTTGCATATTTCTGGACTTGAGACTTGCTTGACTAACATTGATAAAAGACTTGACTTGGCTTTGACTTGGTATTCATGACTTGAGACTTGACTTAAGCTTGAGACAGATGACTTGAAAGGACTTGACTTTTTTTAATTAAATATTTGCGTTTGTTTTTGTAGTGAGATATTACGTTTAGTTTTTTTTTTAAATGTGATTGGGTGATTATAGCGCCATCCGCGCAAACCTGGCAACCCACTAGAAGGCAGGAGTCTCAGTTAACATGGCAGCGGCTAGCGTTACTCCAAACATAGTGAAGTTTGGATTCAAGGAGTATGTTGTCGATGACGGTAATAAGAAGAAAACAGCGGTATGCAGGGTCTGCAGCATAAAGATCACAGGACCACCACAACATCCACCTTCATTCTTCACTACAAAAACCCCACAGAGAAAGGTGCGTGCATGTGTGGTGTTAGTTAGAAAGCTAACGTTAAGTTTAAGCTACGTTAGACTTGGTTTCAAAGTCAATCTCAAATGATTAGCTGTGTATGTAATGAAGAACATAGTGTGGGTTGAATCCATTTTCATAACCACTGTCTTTGAAATGATTTAAATGTTATTCATCAGAGTGTCGTATGACTTGACTTGCTTGACTCTCACCACAGTGACCTGGGACTTGCTTGACTCTCACCACAGTGACCTGGGACTTGCTTGACTCTCACCACAGTGACCTGGGACTTGCTTGATACTTGTAGGTCAAGACTTGAGACTTGCTCATGACTTGCACATGTAGGACTTACTCCCACCTCTGGTCCATACAGTAGATGCGTGGATGTTACATTTAAATCTGCAAGTTTCTGCATCACCATAATACTGAAATACTTCTGATCTTATTAATGATGTTTCAAAATATAGATTCAGCTGGTTAAATATTATACACACGTTCCTCCAGAGTTTGAAGCACTGAAACAGTATTTCTTTATAACATATTTAGATGATTTGACTTCCTCACTGAGTTGCTTTGCTTTCATCATAATGCTGTTGGACATGTTCTCAGATGGAGGCCAATCGAATGAGCCAATAGTCATGTTGTTTTGTATCTTTTGAGCTTGATGAAGTTCTTAGAGAGCAGCACTTCTTAGTTCTCTATGACGTCAACAGCAGAGGTTTTCTGGAGAGCTGGACCCCCGTCACATCGGCTCCTGACAAACTGCAGAGTCTCCTGAACACACACTGTGTAAAGGAGACCCCCCCCACACACACACACAGCCCCCACAGTAACAGAAAGATGTTTTATGTAAAGCTCCGCTCACTCACACAGGCCTCCGGATGGAGAGACTCCTACTGTACCAGCCCCCCCCCCCCCCCCCCCATCTGAGGTTAGACCTGGACAAGAACCAATAAACACTGAAGAGAGCCATGTTTCAGAAACACTGAGACACACACACACACACACACACACACACACACACACACACACACACACACACACACACACACACACACACACACACACACACACACACACACACACACACACACACACACACACACACACACACACACACACACACACACACACACACACACACACACACACACACACACACACACACACACACACACACACACACACACACACACACAAAGCAGCAGAGAGATTAAACACCATCAGAGAACACACAAACCTCCAGGACCTCACTCATTAGCTACTAAACACAACTACTGTGGAAAGAGAGGGGTAGGCCACCATGTGTACACAGAGAGCTGCGACTAGCTACAACTCTCTGAGTAAGAGAAGGAGTTTACAGATTGTATTTGTGACAACACACCTTTATGACACGTCCACACACAGTATTTAACACGTCCTACACTTCAGAGATAACCTGACTGCCTCTCATCCAATCTGAATACAACTGGCCAGTCCATTTACAGATTTACAGATTAGTTTAGGTTTGAAATCTGTTCATTTGAACAGAATCTGGAAAGTAACTGCGTTCCCTTTCTCTGCCCAAAGCGTGGACGTGCACATGTCATGCTGCTGACTCTTGCTGTGTCTCCTGAGAAAGAACAGCTGTATAATTTCTGGATAACTTGAGAAAGAGTTGAGACAGGAGCCTCCGCTTTAACCGTAACCAAAACCAAAGTATGTCATTTCCCAAAGTCTAGCAGGCCGCTCTGATTTAGGAGCTGACCTTCGAGGAAACCAGAGAGTCCAAATTAGGGTTGGGGTTAACCCTTTGTCTGAAAGTAAACTGCTCACCAAATAAGGAGTTGTTCTCTGACGGTTAGAAGACAGGGTCGACGGTGAAAACGGTCAATAGCTGGTGAATATCACCCATGATAACGAGCCGCCATGGGAAGTGAGACCGTGAGAGTTTTCACGTGGCATGGTTTAAACCTGATCCCTGGTTTCCTTACAGAGAACACTGACGCGTTGTTGGGGAAAGGTTTACCACTACGTGAGTTCATTTGAACAGGAATCCTAAAGGCTTTCCAGTTCTCTGCAGAGAGTTCAACTTTGAACTTTCACACTTCATGCTGCTGACCCGTCACAAGACCCTGGATTTAGGTGCTGAGCTTTGAGGGAGCACAGAGTCTAACATTAACCAGCTATTGAGGGTAAACACCCTGAATAACTGATGTATATGATCCATATCAACAAGGCGTCATGGAAAGCATGGCTGGGTCCTCATTACAGAGACCAGAACAAAGAAGATTTTATGTGGAAATGTTTGCGGTAAAATCTGTTTGAAAGAACGTTGCAAAGTTAACAAAGACAATCTTTCATGCTTGGTGATGTTCAACCTCAGCATGCACGCTTGTTGCCAGTGACCAAGTATTCATTTGACCTTCGAGAAGCAGCAAAATCCAAAAGTGACTCACACTAACCCTCATAGTTATGATTCTTGTCAAACCACTGTAGAACTTGGAGTACATTCTGCTCTCCAACACACGGATCATTCTCTGCTATTAACGTCTTTATACGAGCAGAAATAGCCATGAGTCCTGCAGCAGATCCTCTGAGACTGAAGAGGGACTTTCCTGCAGGGCGGCTCTGCTTGAGAGGGAGGGGGGGGGGCGATAAATGACTTCCTTCAGCAAAGAGCGCAGAGCTTTCCTTCTCTCACCCTGAAGCAGACATGTGAACATTCCTCCACACAATTAGTGGGTTGGGCGGGAGAGGGGGGCGCAGGTGCAGGCAACGTCTCCGTTCTGATTGGCTGTCACCTTTTCCATTCACAGAAAAAGGAACAAGACCAAACTTTGAAGGAATCAGATCAAATAGATCTCTGTCAGCCCCTAAATGTTCCTTCTGATCTTCCTGGTTTGTCGCATCTCGTTATTAGGAGCAGTGTTGCATGTCTTTAATTCCCTACGTGTTTTTCTTTCCATGCAGATAACGATGGTGACTCTGCAGCGGCTCCGCATGTGACTAAAGCCCTCTGTGAGGGGGAGAGAGGTTTTGGCAGCGGTGGTTCCAACACGTGCACCAGAAGCTCCTCTGCGCTTTGGAAACAGGAGTGGGAATGTGATCCGGCCTCGGCTCAGAGAGACTGTGGAGGAACTGAGGGGGCAGGATGGAGATATGGGGAGGGTAGAGGGCGGGGGGGGGGGGGGGGGGGGGGCTGCTGGATGGAGATAAAGTGAAGTCCAAGATCAACAAGAGCTCAACGAGAAGCTCTGGAGACGTCTCCGACTGCTTCTGCGTCAGAAGCTGCTTCACAGGACTGCCCTGAAGCACATGTCCCCCCCCCCAAAGAGATGCTCATAAACCCAATCAGGTAACACCGTTAGCTTCACAGTCAGGCAGTATGAGACCTGCTTTGTTTTGGCACTACGGCATTCTGTATCTACTGACAGACTGCATCAGTGAATGCCCTCCGGTGGATGACCTCTCCCCGTCTAGACGTTCCCCTCATGATTCACAGATTGATTCAAAAACCAAACAGATCCATAAGAGACTCAGAGTTAAACCAGGAGCTGCTCTGGTTGTATGGATGACAGTGATAAGGGGGGGGGGGGCTCTCTGACAGCGTCCTCAGTGACCTTCAGGGGGAATTCCCCCCCGACAGGACCCCGCCTGCTAGATCCAGATCCTTAGATAAATGAAACACTTCCTTTACTCCACTTCAACTTCCCCTGAAGATAGACCCCGTAGAGAGAGGACAATGCCTGGCTGTAGAGACACTCGGTGCAAACAGACAGAATGACATATCTCTTATACTTCACTGAGGAGTAACTATCAGTGCCGTAGGAACACAAGGGTATGCCACCACATGCAGACTTATGGAACGAAAGATACTTTTTCTTTTCTTTTCTACTTTACTAGAGCTGCAAACAACGATTCTTTTCATCATCAATTCATCTGCATATTCTGGTTTGTAACATTTAAGGGAATCCTGAAAAAGATATCTCAGTTTCCTCAAAGACCAAGGAGACCCTTCCCATGACCAAACATACAATGAAGTGTAACTATCAGTACGGTGGAAAGACAAGGGAAAGCAACCAGACACAGACTGTTCTTCTCTTTTAACATCACTAGGGGTAACGCATGTTTTTATCGTTGATTAAATAAACTATTTTCTGGTTTGTGAAATTTAAGAGAATGTCCAAATACAAAACACACTTTAGAGGATTTCAGCAGGAAGACACTGTTACGGTGAGTGAAGGAAGCAGGACCCAAATGCAGATAACTCTGATTAACCTTTATTTCAAGGATAAATACAAATAACTCTGACAGAACAGAACACTCAGCGGTGAACTCAGTCACAAACAAAAGAAGCACGAACACCGAACACAGGAAGAGACTAAACACAGGGAGGGGTAAACACCCTTAACCAGACGTACAAGACTACAAACGTGACATAACATGAGAACCCTGACGGACACACGGTTCGGTGATGGAAGAAGCAGCTCTAAACTCTTTCCAGATGATCAGACGTGTTTTGAATGAACCACAAACAGTTATTAATAATATATAAAACTACCTTTAGTATTCTGAACTGATAACAAATACAAACTGACCCGATGTCTCTCCACTGGACTGAATACTATGTTCAGCTTCAAACCTGAGCACCGTAGATGCTTTCACACGACTCGTGTATATGTCTAAAAGTCTGCAAACTAAATGAAGCCGTTCCTTCAAGTTCAACTTTTCTGTGAACTGTGAAATGTACATGTCATGCTGTTCACTCTAAGCAGACGGCCTTGATTTAAGGGCTGACCTATGAGATGGCCCAGAGTCAGAGAGACGCTCTTTTGAGGTCCAACTTCTCACCAAACACCGGTTTGTTCACAGAGAGCTTTTAGACAGGAGCCAATGGTAGAAACCGGTGAACTGGTGAATACTACCAAGAGACTAGGAGTCATGGAAAAGGAGAACAGTAAGTTTTGCTTGTTTCATTGAGCGAAGAAAAGCATGACGTCGATGCAGGAGCGCTTCATCCTGCAGATCTACATTAAAGCGAGGCTGCAGGCGAACAAAGGTGCAGCAGCTAATTGTCTTTAATAACACTCTGCGCTGAACAGACTGAAGAGAAGGGGCTTGGCTTTGGGCCAACTGCACAACAAGCGCCCCGTAAACAGCGTCTGGAGGGTCTTCCTCTCTGCAGCTGACAGACACCTCTCACCTGTCCTCATAACTCACCTGCAGGCCTTCATCTGAACGGGGGCTCGCAGCTACAAAGACATCTGTTTGCCAGGAGTTTATGCAACAACAGCAGCGAACCTGGCCATTCATTGGAAGCAGATGTGAGGGATGCATTTCCGACGGTAATAAGAGGTAATTATAGGCAGGGCCCCACGCCTTCGTGTGAAAATACACCGGTGGTTCATCAGCAGAGAGACGGCTGTGAAACTAACTGCAGTCTGCCTCATCAGCCGGATAATGGACAAGCCAGCACAGGTTCATGACCTCTGAAGGAGGCACAAAGGATCACTTCAGAGTCCGCTTTCACCTCCACATTACATCACCTCCCAGAAACACTTTCTGTCTCTACAAGAGGGAACTCAGCAGCTTCACACAGGAATACGTGTTGGAAATCAAATGCATTATCATCTTAGTGAACTTTGAAGTTATTTATGTCCACTAATAATCATTCCTGAGCACCAAAGTATTCCTGCCCCGAGGCTGCAAGAGTGACAACGCATGCTTTCACTTGTGTTACTGAGAGTTCTGCATGGGGTGTGGTATTTCTGTGTTGGTCCCTGAAGGCAGCATCTCCCTGCTCCATTGGGATATGTAATGATACTATTATATTATTAACACATTATCATTTTTTTATTAAAAAGCTAATGTTGGGCTATAAAGGAACTACAGCACAGTCACATGACTTCACGTCACCACCGCTAAGCTAAAGGCGGCTAATGTTGGGCTATAAAGGAACTACAGCACGGTCACATGACTTCACGTCCCCACCGCTAAGCTAAAGGAGGCTAATGTTGGGCTATAAAGGAACTACAGCACGGTCACATGACTTCACGTCACCACCGCTAAGCTAAAGGAGGCTAATGTTGGGCTATAAAGGAACTACAGCACGGTCACATGACTTCACCTCACCACCGCTAAGCTAAAGGAGGCTAATGTTGGGCTATAAAGGAACTACAGCACGGTCACATGACTTCACGTCACCACCGCTAAGCTAAAGGATGCTAATGTTGGGCTATAAAGGAACTACAGCACGGTCACATGACTTCACCTCACCACCGCTAAGCTAAAGGAGGCTAATGTTGGGCTATAAAGGAACTACAGCACGGTCACATGACTTCACGTCACCATCGCTAAGCTAAAGGATGCTAATGGTGGGCTATAAAGGAACTACAGCACGGTCACATGACTTCACGTCGCCACCGCTAAGCTAAAGGAGGCTAATGTTGGGCTATAAAGGAACTACAGCACGGTCACATGACTTCACGTCACCACCGCTAAGCTAAAGGATGCTAATGGTGGGCTATAAAGGAACTACAGCACGGTCACATGACTTCACGTCACCACCGCTAAGCTAAAGGAGGCTAATGTTGGGCTATAAAGGAACTACAGCACGGTCACATGACTTCACGTCACCACCGCTAAGCTAAAGGAGGCTAATGTTGGGCTACAAAGGAACTACAGCACGGTCACATGACTTCACGTCACCACCGCTAAGCTAAAGGAGGCTAATGTTGGGCTATAAAGGAACTACAGCACGGTCACATGACTTCACGTCACCACCGCTAAGCTAAAGGAGGCTAATGTTGGGCTATAAAGGAACTACAGCACGGTCACATGACTTCACGTCACCACCGCTAAGCTAAAGGCTAATGTTGGGCTATACAGGAACTACAGCACGGTCACATGACTTCACGTCACCACCGCTAAGCTAAAGGCTAATGATGGGCTATAAAGGAACTACAGCACGGTCACATGACTTCACGTCACCACCGCTAAGCTAAAGGAGGCTAATGGTGGGCTATAAAGGAACTACAGCACGGTCACATGACTTCACGTCACCACCGCTAAGCTAAAGGAGGCTAATGTTGGGCTACAAAGGAACTACAGCACGGTCACATGACTTCACGTCACCACCGCTAAGCTAAAGGAGGCTAATGTTGGGCTATAAAGGAACTACAGCACGGTCACATGACTTCACGTCACCACCGCTAAGCTAAAGGAGGCTAATGGTGGGCTATAAAGGAACTACAGTACGGTCACATGACTTCACGTCACCACCGCTAAGCTAAAGGAGGCTAATGGTGGGCTATAAAGGAACTACAGCACGGTCACATGACTTCACGTCACCACCGCTAAGCTAAAGGAGGCTAATGTTGGGCTATAAAGGAACTACAGCATGGTCACATGACTTCACGTCACCACCGCTAAGCTAAAGGAGGCTAATGTTGGGCTACAAAGGAACTACAGCACGGTCACATGACTTCACGTCACCACCGCTAAGCTAAAGGAGGCTAACGTTGGGCGTGATTTTCATTTCATTTCAAACCTTTATTTAGACAGATTGGTCCCTTGAGATCATCGATCTCATTTACAAGGGAGACCTGCGTCATTTAGTTCCACATGAAACATAAAAACAACATACAAACAACAGAGGATATCATATTTACATATTCAACATTTACAAATACCCAGAGTGTCAGAAAGCATTTCATTTAGACATGCCTTAAACACATTCAGAGAAATAAAAATGCTCAATTTCAATTTTGCCTGTAGACTGTTCCAAGCAAGTGGAGCTGCGCACATAAAAGCTGTCTTACCTAAGACAGTCCTTACTCTTGGCACATCTAACAAGACTATATCCTGTGATCGCAGACAATAGCTGCTTGCAACTTTCTGCTTTATCAATGAACAGATATAATACGGGAGTTTGCCCAACATAGCTTTATAGATAAAAGTGTACCAGTGACTGAGCCTCCGTACAGTGAGTGATGGGAAACCTGCCTTGGTATACAATGTACAGTGATGAGTAAGTGCTTTACAGTTTGTGACAAATCTCAGAGCACTATGATACGCAGCATCTAGTTTGCTCAGGTAGTTGGCAGGTGCATTCATATACATCAGATCACCATTGTCCAGCACAGGTCAAAAGGTCACAGTGACTAGCCTTTTCCTGGCCTCAAGTGAGAAACAGGACTTATTCCTGAAAAAGAAACCTAGCATGACGTTTAGTCGTCTCATTTAGCGACTCGTTTGCTAGTGCCATTTTTTTATTCACCGTGGGGTATTTACTAACGTATTTTAGGTCATAGAACAAAACGTGCTAAATGCTAAAATGCTGACTCATGTCAGGGATTAAGGGCCTATTCCTGAAACTCTTTGTTAAAACGTGTTTGAGTTATCTGTTTCTGCTAAACTATGCAACATTTGAAGTGCCGATCTGACCTTATGTGCTAACAATCTTACACAAATTTGACCTTCAGCAAAAGTAGCACTGCAGATTCATGGATAATACAGCTCGTTTGAAAGGTCCATCAGGGACAGAGCAGGTCTGCAGAAACACATCTACAGCAGTTAAATGATGCCATTGTTACGTGCACTAGTCTCATGTTACGGGTGGGTTTGGGACTTGCTCCAGCTCTGGGCTGCAGAAATAATGCTGACCTGTCCTCACAGCCTAATCTCCCCCCGTCTGGCCGGCCCGTTCTCAAAAACAAATAGGCATGAAAAAACAACTCTTCTATTATCTCCCTCAAATCTTGTTTCCCATTATTCGTGCACCAGGAAAGCTCTGGTGAAACAACAGGGAGAGGTTCGCCCCAGGCAGAGCGGCTGTCTGGGCCAAAGACTGACTGCAGTCTGGAGCCAGAGTTCACTCCATCTTTATTCATTTATATAGCACATTCAAAACAACCTCAGTGGACCAGAGTGGAAGGGAAGGATACGATAATAACCCAATAGGAGTCAGATAGAGATGACGGCTGCCGTGGCTTTCGCTCCTCTCCACCTCCTTGCCTTTCTTTCCCTTTCTTTCACTGTTTCTTTACTTTGTGTGCTTTCATCAATATTCAAATGACTCGTACAGTACGTAGACTTTCTGCACCACTTCTATCACATTCCATTTGATTTGATTTACTTGCACTGTTATCTGGTTGTTGCTCTGTTGGAGGTGACCTCAGATGTTCATTGTCACATCTACACTGTAGCTATGCTCACATGACAATAAAGCCTTGAATATTGAATAATAAAACAATAATTAAACCAAGATAAAAAAGTATAATAACTAGAAACATATAAAACATTTAGAAATGTCACGTTGATATTAAAAGCCAGCGCAGAGAGGTGAGCTCTTAGCAGGGGGTGAAGCCTGGGCTCTCCGGCCCTCGGCCCAGCGAGAAGCGTTCGATTAGCCTTTAAAGGAATAATGCTGACTTGGCTGGAGGCCGGCCTGAAGAGCTCAAAGCAAGGAAAGACATCTGAAGTAGTTTCAGGAGTCTCAGGATTTAACAAATACACCAAGAGCACACACACTGTTCATAGGAAGTGGACTTAGTCACAGAGAACTGTCGTAAGCGTAACATTTGTTATCTTGGTTATTCGGTCTAACATCTTATCCTTTCTTTGTCGTAACAATCTTAGCAACCAGTGACTGAACAACACGTTTAAAGAAACATCTTGCTGAGTTGAAGAAGACTTGAAAGTAGAGATTGGGAAATTAAATCAACGGAAATATGTTTAGAGAGGTAGTACATCAAGAGAGAAGTAGGAACATTTCCTCATAGACTTCTCTACAAAGTGTCTCAGCTCGGTATTAGAGAGGATGCCACTCTGAGATGCTTCTTCTTCTTTGCTCATCAGACCGTGTTGTTGCCTGGCACTGATCTATAACACCTCCGCAGCTAAACAGCTGCTGTAACTCTCTCTCGGTTGTTAAGGCATGGTTGGTGGTCACCAGCTTCTGACTGTAGCCTGTCTCCTCTGAAGCTGACTCACACTTCCACAGAATATTAATATCACATCAGACGTGCACAGCGGTGAACGCTTGGTTTCAGATCTGTGTGTTTTTTCCATCAGATCTTCTGGGTATGGATGCATCTGTGATCTAACCGACCCTCAGAGGAAGCCTTTAAGCTGCGTGTTTGGATGACTCCTTGTTCCCCCGGATCAACAGATGCTTTGGGTGGAGAGTAAATTATACACACTTTAATCTGCAGCCACAGAATTCCCCTCTGAGTACCAACAGCTTCAGAGCAGGCTTCAGCTGCTGTGCCAGTAGCCTGCAGCCTGAGGACATGATGCCACTTTAAACAGTCCCGCCGCGGTTAAAGAGGCTTCTTCAGATTTAGCTGCAGAACTCTACAAAGATCAAATCAGAAATCCTTCACCCCACTTCTCCCTGATGCTTATCTTCCTTTTTCTAAGGATGATCAGAAGGCTGAATGGTTTCCAGCAGCTTTTGAGACGCTGTGATTTTAATCTGCTTTAAACGCTTCAGCACCAACAGGGGCCACATTCCTTTCTCATCAATGGCCTTCATTCCTGCGCCTCACACAGGAGTTACTGTGCAGAGTCCTGAGCAGAGTCCTGAGCAGAGTCCTGAGCAGAGTCCTCTGCAGAGTCCTGTCCTGTTCAGAGTCCTGAGCAGAGTCCTGTGCAGAGTCCTGAGCAGAGTCCTCTGCAGAGTCCTGAGCAGAGTCCTGTGCAGAGTCCTGAGCAGAGTCCTCTGCAGAGTCCTGTGCAGAGTCTTGTGCAGAGTCCTGAGCAGAGTCCTCTGCAGAGTCCTGAGCAGAGTCCTGTGCAGAGTCCTGAGCAGAGTCCTGTGCTAAGTCTTGTGCAGAGTCCTGTGCAGAGTCCTGTGCAGAGTCCTGTGCAGAGTCCTGGGCAGAGTCCTGTGCAGAGTCCTGGGCAGAGTCCTGGGCAGAGTCCTGGGCAGAGTCCTCTGCAGAGTCCTGTGCAGAGTCCTGAGCAGAGTCCTGAGCAGAGTCCTCTGCAGAGTCCTGAG
Source organism: Notothenia rossii (assembly GCF_949606895.1). Lineage (NCBI taxonomy): Eukaryota > Metazoa > Chordata > Actinopteri > Perciformes > Nototheniidae > Notothenia > Notothenia rossii. The sequence continues at coordinate 632,108 of NC_136902.1, forward strand.
CAGAGTCCTGAGCAGAGTCCTGAGCAGAGTCCTGAGCAGAGTCCTGAGCAGAGTCCTGAGCAGAGTCCTCTGCAGAGTCCTGAGCAGAGTCCTGAGCAGAGTCCTGCTCTACACCCCCCTGTTCCACAGAATCCAGCAGACAGACGCACTCAACTGTACCACACAGTAAAGCATGCAGGGAAGAGCAAAGCGAACAGCTGACCTTTCTGCGGTTATAAACATGCCGAGGCTGAGTGGTGCTCAGTTTGGAGAGCCATGTCATTTCTTTTTTAGGTTTTCCAAAACCAAAAACTGCCTAAGTGTAAGGGACGGATTAAACAGCAGGCCTGTCTGCTCCAAGTAGAGCGGCACAGATTGGTCGGCCACTCTAATTTAGTCCAGAACATGTCTCTGTCTCAGCTTCTGAAATGTGTGTCTTTAGAACTGAGACTGAACTGGAGGTCTTTGAGACATGTGAAGACGTCTGGTGGGCTTCAGGAAACACCCTCTCCTCCCCTCTCTTAAAGACCCAGGCTTACTCCCAACAACAACAGCCTTACTACCTCAAGTAGCTCAACATTAACCAAGTTAACGTTCATGGGGTGAAAGGTGAAGACCTGTGGAAGTGCGTCTGCTTTGTAGAGACTTTGTGGAAGTTGGTGTCAGAAGCCATCACAGATGAGACTTTGTGGCAGAGCTGCAGTTTCTTTTTAAAGAGTCCCTTTCCCTCTTTCTGATGTGTTCCCTCTCCTAAAGGTGTAAGCGCAAGTTCTGCAAAGGCTCAAATGAAAACATGGAGACATGTCACAGTAGAGACTTGAAATACTGATGTGAAGGCACGGACTCTTTAACATCTAGACAATGTCAACATCCGGCAATATTGTTACCAACTCTAAACTCTCTGGCCAATCAGACGGAGCCCTGGCCATCAGGCAGCGTCTCATTGGTCCAAATCTGATCACATGTGTTTTAGGTTTATTCGACTAATGCAGCTGTGCTACTGTTTATCGAAGGAACGTCTGAACTCCAGGTGAGGAGACTGAGAACGTCTGAACTCCAGGTGAGGAGACTGGGAACGTCTGAACTCCAGGTGAGGAGACTGGGAACGTCTGAACTCCAGGTGAGGAGACTGGGAACGTCTGAACACCAGGTGAGGAGACTGGGAACGTCTGAAGTCCAGGTGAGGAGACTGGGAACGTCTGAACTCCAGGTGAGGAGACTGGGAACGTCTGAACTCCAGGTGAGGAGACTGGGAACGTCTGAACTCCAGGTGAGGAGACTGGGAACGTCTGAACTCCAGGTGAGGAGACTGGGAACGTCTGAACTCCAGGTGAGGAGACTGGGAACGTCTGAACTCCAGGTGAGGAGACTGGGAACGTCTGAACTCCAGGTGAGGAGACTGGGAACGTCTGAACTCCAGGTGAGGAGACTGGGAACGTCTGAACACCAGGTGAGGAGACTGGGAACGTCTGAAGTCCAGGTGAGGAGACTGGGAACGTCTGAACTCCAGGTGAGGAGACTGGGAACGTCTGAACTCCAGGTGAGGAGACTGGGAACGTCTGAACTCCAGGTGAGGAGACTGGGAACGTCTGAACTCCAGGTGAGGAGACTGGGAACGTCTGAACTCCAGGTGAGGAGACTGGGAACGTCTGAACTCCAGGTGAGGAGACTGGGAACGTCTGAACTCCAGGTGAGGAGACTGGGAACGTCTGAACACCAGGTGAGGAGACTGGGAACGTCTGAAGTCCAGGTGAGGAGACTGGGAACGTCTGAACTCCAGGTGAGGAGACTGGGAACGTCTGAACTCCAGGTGAGGAGACTGGGAACGTCTGAACACCAGGTGAGGAGACTGGGAACGTCTGAACTCCAGGTGAGGAGACTGGGAACGTCCGAACTCCAGGTGAGGAGACTGGGAACGTCTGAACTCCAGGTGAGGAGACTGGGAACGTCTGAACTCCAGGTGAGGAGACTGGGAACGTCTGAACTCCAGGTGAGGAGACTGGGAACGTCTGAACTCCAGGTGAGGAGACTGGGAACATCTGAACACCAGGTGAGGAGACTGGGAACGTTTGAACTCCAGGTGAGGAGACTGGGAACGTCTGAACTCCAGGTGAGGAGACTGGGAACGTTTGAACTCCAGGTGAGGAGACTGGGAACGTCTGAACTCCAGGTGAGGAGACTGGGAACGTCTGAACTCCAGGTGAGGAGACTGGGAACGTCTGAACTCCAGGTGAGGAGACTGGGAACGTCTGAACACCAGGTGAGGAGACTGGGAACGTTTGAATGTAGTGTTTATTTATGAAAGGAAATCAACCGTTTGCACATTTTCTCATGTTCTCAACTCAGGTGAACTGTGCTCTTTATCGAATTTAAACAGCAGTCAAAACATTATTTGATATAATTACATTTACTCTAATAAGAAACAGGACGTGTCGGTTCTGATGCAGACTCAGATTTACACAACTTTAAGAAATGGATAAAAGAGTTGAGCTTCATTAAACCGCCTCAAAGCCCTGCAGCTCACTGTGAGTCATATTTACCTTTCATTAAACACACAGTATGTGAATGAGAGTGTGTGTGTGTGTGTGTGTGTGTGTGTGTGTGTGTGTGTGTGTGTGTGTGTGTGTGTGTGTGTGTGTGTGTGTGTGTGTGTGTGTGTGTGTGTGTGTGTGTGTGTGTGTGTGTGTGTGTGTGTGTGTGTGTGTGTGTGTGTGTGTGTGTGTGTGTGTGTGTGTGTGTGTGTGTGTGTGTGTGTGTGTGTGTGTGTGCGCGTGTGTGTGTGCGTGTGTGTGTGTGTCTCTTTCCATTACACTTCTTTTTGGCTGCGGTTATGGAACATGCATCTTCAGAAGCAGGAGTGGAAAATGTTTCTGTGCTCGGCTGGAACTCACTGAGAGGGAAAACCAAATGTCAGATCCTCGCTGAGAGAGGGAAATGAAAACAGGCCGGCACGTTCTCTCTCATAATAGTTAGCTCCAGGGGAATTCATTAATCCTAAAATCCAGATTAGGCAAAGAAGGGAAGTGTGCACAGCTTGGTAGGAGCTGACGGACGGGAAATACAAACCTGAGAAATCGTCTTCACTGCGTTCAAGGCATACTGAAGACTCGGGGGTAAATAACACAGTGTGGGGGGGGGGGGGGAAATGACTACAGATTACGGGGGTTTTCCAACGTAAACATGCTTCAGAGGGAAACATGCTTCAGAGGGAAACATGCTTCAGAGGGAGGGAGGGAGGAACAACAAACAGACGGCCTATATGGAACGGGGAAGGCTGAGTAAACGGAGCGGCACATTATTCCAGGTTTCATTTCCCAACAGGAAGCTGAGTCAGCGGGAGACGAGACCCTCGCAAGGTCCGAAGCAAAGGCCGCCGCCACCTCTCAAGCACAAACACATTTAAACATCTCAACGCGGGCAGCGCCTAAACGTCACCGCGGTGTCTTCAGCTCCAGTCGCTTCATCGAGCATCTTTTTCAAAGGAGATGAAAATAGCTTCTCTTTTTCTAAAGATCCCAGTTATACAGAGCTCAGTAAATATGAATGTTTTAATATCAATTCTCCATTGGATGTAAGAATAATAAACTATCACACCATCTGTGCTCTGATCTGCACTGACCGACGGCCCTAACCCAGATCAGGGTTAGTCCCAAGCTGCAGTGTGTGAGGATGCTTTAGCGCTGATAGCATGGGTCTCTTTACACGGTGACGCTTCACTTTCACTGAACTGGGTTAGAAGAACTACAGACGCTTAGAAAGGAGCAGATAGGTTTCACATGCTGTGAGAGGACTCTTTAAAGTAGAGACACTACATACTGATATACACCTGAACATCAGCAGGAGAGGACTCTTTAAAGTAGAGACACTACATACTGATATACACCTGAACATCAGCAGGAGAGGACTCTTTAAAGTAGAGACGGTATACATACTGATATACACCTGAACATCAGCAGGAGAGAACTCTTTAAAGTAGAGACACTACATACTGATATACACCTGAACATCAGCAGGAGAGGACTCTTTAAAGTAGAGACACTACATACTGATATACACCTGAACATCAGCAGGAGAGGACTCTTTAAAGTAGAGACACTACATACTGATATACACCTGAACATCAGCAGGAGAGGACTCTTTAAAGTAGAGACACTACATACTGATATACACCTGAACATCAGCAGGAGAGGACTCTTTAAAGTAGAGACACTACATACTGATATACACCTGAACATCAGCAGGAGAGGACTCTTTAAAGTAGAGACACTACATACTGATATACACCTGAACATCAGCAGGAGAGGACTCTTTAAAGTAGAGACACTACATACTGATATGAACCTGAACATCAGCAGGAGAGGACTCTTTAAAGTAGAGACACTACATACTGATATACACCTGAACATCAGCAGGAGAGGACTCTTTAAAGTAGAGACACTACATACTGATATACACCTGAACATCAGCAGGAGAGGACTCTTTAAAGTAGAGACACTACATACTGATATACACCTGAACATCAGCAGGAGAGGACTCTTTAAAGTAGAGACACTACATACTGATATACACCTGAACATCAGCAGGAGAGGACTCTTTAAAGTAGAGACACTACATACTGACATACACCTGAACATCAGCAGGAGAGGGACTCTTTAAAGTAGAGACACTACATACTGATATACACCTGAACATCAGCAGGAGAGGACTCTTTAAAGTAGAGACACTACATACTGATATACACCTGAACATCAGCAGGAGAGGACTCTTTAAAGTAGAGACACTACATACTGATATACACCTGAACATCAGCAGAGAGGAC